>NC_061122.1:32528595-32746245 GCF_002878395.1 Capsicum annuum
TATATATATACTACAATATATACACACACTAAATATATAGTTATATATTAATTTCTAAAACATGTATACGTTAAATATATACATCTATAGAAAATATATATACACATATACAGACCATTCAATATATACGTACACATATAAAATATATGTACTTCTTTAAATAAAACATATGCTGCTTAATATAATAAATTAATAATACTTTGTATTAAATTAGTAATATATTAAAACTAAGTATTTAATTTAAACTAAAAATTCAATTTAAATCATTAAATGGAAAAAATTACAAACTAAGGCCTAAGGCGTGAATGAATGTTGAATTTTATTGATTATAAAATGATCCAAAATTTATAATTTATATGGATGAAAAATCTATAAATTTTGCATCATTTTTTCAACTTATTCATGTAAATATTAACGGGAACTTGCATAGGATAGTCAAAGTCAATGAGGGCTAAATCATGCATTGGACTTGATTCTGTTAAGTTCTCCCGTGAAGTCATAATTTCTTCAAGTCTCTGCTCATCGCTCAGCTCTACTTCCATTCCGTGATTTCTTCGTTCGACTCTAATCCAATCTCTAAGACAAACTAGAGCATTCATTGCATTGCTTCTCAATGAATGTCGGTTGTCTCCAAGCCGCTGTCGTCCCTAACTAAAAGCGCTCTCCGATGCAACGGTTGACATTGGGACATTCAGGATATCTCAAGCTAATCTTGAAAGCACAGGATATTGTGTTTCATTATTCCTCCACCAATCTAATGTGTTGATCCATCGTTTGTGATCCTCTAGCGGCGATCGGAGATAGTACTTCAGCTTTTCTCGATAAGTTGTTGTGTATGCTCCCTCCTCAACACTTTTCCAACAAGGTAAATCATAAAAGTGATCAGAAAAATCACTATGTGCCGGTCTTTTAGAAGATGATGGCTACTCGGGAGAACGAGGAGCGACAGTTGGAGTGATATTTGTCGTCATAGCTAAATCAACTAAATCAGCATAGTGGTTATATAATTTATCTATGTAAGCGTTCGCATCGGCCACAGCCGTCCACAAATCAGGTTTTTCTTGTTCTTCATCATTAGAATCATTGTTAGTATTTATCTCTAAGTTAGCATAAATAAGAGTACTAAAGTGGCGAATAGTAGTATATTTCATGTATGGATTTAGCATAGCACCAGTCAAGTAAATAGGAGAAATCGAAAAAAAATATTTTTTAAATTTAGCAAACATGGCACCAACAGCTTCTTTATAACCTTCTTTATTTTTATATTTTTTGAGCAAATCAGAAATATCGGCTATATATGCCAAAATATTACAAACAGTAGGATAATAAGCACCGAAAAATTCAAATGTAGCTATATAAAAAATTTTCAAAAACTTAACAAGATCATTAATTACAGCCAAGTCAGAATCATGTATAATGCAGTGGGCAGAATCATCAGCAACCACAATATTGGTTAAAAGATAGTGTAATAGGAACTCTATATTTATAACAAGTTTTAAAAAAAATCATACGTAGCATTCCATCTAGTATCACATTCTTCAGGCATCAATATCGGTGCAAGTCCATTTTGTTCACATTTAAGTTTAAAGTCTTTAATTCTTCTTCTACGATGATTTTCTTGAATAAAACCAACGGCAAGCCGAATTTTTTCAATATAAAGTTCCAAAAACTCAAGACCATCTCTTACAATTAAATTATATAAATGATAAGCACATTTAACATGAAAAATTTCAGGTAACGGCGGAGATAGCTTAGATTTTAACTTTGTTATAATAGTCTTGTTGTTAGAAGCATTAACAAAAGCAATACATAAGATTTTATTTTCAATATCGTAAAATTCTGTAACTTTAGCAATCGAATCAGCAATAAAATCTCCAGTATGTTTACGATCATCATCATATAAAAAAGAAAGAATACGTTTTTGCATAACAAAATTACTATCTATCCAGTGACAAGTAATGGTTAAATAATGATTTTTATTTACAGCACGACCAAGATCAGAAGTTAGGGACATTCTACATTGAATATTTTTTAACAATGTTGATAAATAAAAATAATACTGTGAATGAAGTCTAAAAATATCGGTCCTACTAGTAGTTCTAGGAATACCATTAAACATTGAATTATAAATTGCTTGAATATAATGAATAAAGGTATCAGAAGAAGGAAAACTAAAAGGCAAACAACCCACAGCTACCATTTTAGTTATTTCTTCCCGGTCCCTCAATTTATTATACTTCTTCATTACCTGACCGGTTGCTGGGTCCATTCTAGTTTGCGTTGGCCCACCAATATCCGCACCACCTCATGCAATATTTAACTCTCTTTCATGATTATCACTTATATACCTCATTAACGTACCTGTATTTCCTTGCTTGCCTAATCTTTTATGCTTATATATTTATTGACAAATATTGTATTGCACCTCAATATCTGATATACGGTCAAAAAATTATCATGCAATACTAGTTGGTTTACGAGCTTTTGGGGCACGGGGAGGACGGGGAGGGAGATTAACCGATTCAGATCTAACGTTAGCATTTCCAACTTTGGGTGTCTCACCAATATTTTCATCATCTTCATCTAAATTAACCGCATCTACTTCATTTTCTTCTTCTATACCATAATTTTCCTGAGCTTCTCTATAATTCATATCGTGGGCACCTACACCTATTTCTTCCTCAAAAGGTTGAATAAGCAGTACCGGAGGCGGAGGCACACGGGTATATCTACCACTTGAAGTACCTTTACCACTAGTAATTCTCTTTTTACTACCACTACCATTGCCGGGACAAAAAATTTTAACATCTTTAGTGGTGAGGTTTCTTAATTTATCCATAATATAAATTAAAATAAAAAAATTTAAAATACACAAATATAATAAAATTAAATATTCAATAATTAATACACAGATTAAAAATTAAACATGATAGATGGAACAGTAATACCAAATTTTGGAAGTATTCGAAGGTTGCGACTTTAGAAACTTCCACTCGTACTTTGTAATCGCAAAATTAAAAAATTAGAGTGAGCACTTTAGGAAATTAAATATATAGAATATTTGAGAATTGAGATTTGAGAGAGAATGAGATTTGAGAGAATGAAAAATTGTGTGAAAAATGATTTGAAAGTGTAGGGTATTTATAAGAATTTTTTGGGGGTTAAAAAATAATTTTAAATGAAAAAAAAATTATTTTAATTAAAATGGCCAAAGTAGTCGTTTGGACCCAAAAACGGCTATATAGTTGTTGGGCCAACGGCTACTTTGGGCCCAACGGGTCAATTTGTTAATTTTTTTTTAAAAAAAAATATTAAACCGGGCCGGTTAATCGGCGGGCCTGGACTGGGCAGGGTTAACCGGGACCAAAACCAAAAATAAACTGGTCCGGTACCCTGCAACCCATAGGCTAACCGGGCCGAGTTGATTAGGTGGGCCGGGTTGGGACGGGTTGGGACGGGTTGTCCCGTTTGACACCCTTAACATAGCTCAATATCAAGTGGGAAAAAAGAGATGGGAGTACTTTAGAGATATTATTAACATATTTTCTAATAGTTTCCAACATATTTCAAAAGAGATCATTTAACGAACTACCCTACCTATAACTTTCATGAGACGAAGTAAAAAAAGAAGAAGAGAGAAGAATTAACAAGCTCCCTATGATGTCAGCCTTTTATTGCAGCTTCCTTTTTTGACCTACTAATAATGGAAGAACTGTCAACCCAAAAACCAATAAATCCCATGCACATAGATACAACCTCCCATGTAAATACTACGTTTCTAGAAAAATTAAAAAGCAATCCTTGCTTCCCGACTCTAAACAACAACGACCATACGATGGCATGGACCACTGATCTAAAAGATGAAACCTCGCCAACGCAACCAATGGATAATTTTTACCAATCACGATGGCAGACAAACACAGACTATATTTGCCATGAAAATATGCGATTATTATCAAATTAGTTGGCCTAAGAATGGGTTATCAACTACTAAAGACTAAGATTTTAGCATTGTGGAAGCCCACGGAAAACTTTATGCTGATAGACCTTAGAGCGGATTTCTTCCTTATTAAATTTACAAAGGAAGAAAATATGAACCACGTGTTGCATGAAGGGCCATAGTTCGTATTCAACCACTGGCTCTCTGTTCAAAAATGGAAACCCAAGTTTGTAGCTTCGCAAGTAAAAATTGTGTACTCAACCATCTGGGTTTGCTTACCTGAACTTCCAACCGAATTCTACGACTTGAAAATCTTGCTTAAAGTAGGAAGTAAAATTGGAACCCTGCTAAAGATAGATAGTTGTACCTCTTCTACCACTAGAGGAAGGTATGCTAGGTTGTGTCTACAGGTTCCTTTGGAACAACCGTTGCTACACCACATATACATCGGCACTCATAAACAGATCACCCACTACGAAGGAGCAAACCTGCTATGTACTAAATGTGGAAGACTGGGACACGTAGTAAGAAACTGGTAGTTTGCCATACCTAACTCCATTGAAAAGCAAGATGAGAATAACTGATCTCCCTCTGTCTACCCTCAAAAATAGCCATTCCACGGACGAAAAGGATGGATGGAATTTAGTGCACTTCCCTAAAAGGCAAAATAGAAGATTCCCGTTAAGAAGTCAACAAAATTCACTTCCAGGTGATAGTAATGGTCGCGGAAAAGGTAAGATCTCTCAGTCAACGATCAATCCAGGTAAGCTTACTCATCGCCCTAATTCTAGCACGCAGTTTGAAAGATCCTCGCTTAAATTTTTTAATCAAAGGGCTTTATTATCTTTATCCGTCAACGGCGCTAATAATGCTAACAACGATGTTAACATGGACTTAATCAATGACAATCAAAGCTCTCCAAATTACCAAACTAACCTTAACAGTGAAGCCGCCAAACCTTTTCTTTCTATCCACGTCAGCCATGCTGGTAATTTCCCACCTCTCCATGTAGACGGAATGAACGGCTCCTCCTTGCAAATTGAAATCTTGGATGCAGATCTTCCAATTGACCATCCCAAGCATTATCCTAACCATAGTAAAAATTTTGTTACAGGTTTATCTACTAATCCCTCTAACCCCATAACCCCTGTCGACCTTTCTACCCCCATAACCCACGTGACCCCTTTAACCTTCTTTACTACAAACATACCTACCAATTATAAAATAAAAGATGACCCACCAAACTTTTTCTTACCAGGAACTACACCTCCATCTCAATCCAACTTCACTTCTCCCGTCGTTAGTACAAACAACAATGGCAAACCTAGAAAACCCACGTCCAATATACTCTTCGATGAATCCTATTCCATTCCTACTACCTCAGTCATGGTTGAAAGTGGGTCTGACGGTTCATGCACTCACATTTTCAATGGAAATCAAGGGGCAGGAGAGTGTAACACTACATGATTCTAAAAATTGACCTAGAAAAGGCTTTCGACAGACTTGAATGGTCCATTATATGCGACACCCTCCTATTCTTTAACTTTCCTCCAAATATCACCAAACTTATAATGTTGTGTATTTGTACTCCTACAATATTTATCTTAATCAATGGTACTGCCACCTCTCTCTTTTCTCCTACTAGGGACATTCGACAGGAAGACCCTCTATCGCTATATATCTTTATCCTACGCATAGAAAGACTATCCTGCCATATTGACACGGCAGTAGACCAGCGTTTATAGAAACCCATTACTCTCTTCCAACGAGGAACACAACTCTCTCACCTTTTTTTCTTAGATGACATTATTTTGTGTGGATAATTTAATGATGAGACTATAAACACAATCCAAACTATTATTACACACTTTGGACCAGTCTCGGTCAAAGAATTAACTACTTTAAATCCAAAATATTTTTCTCAGGAAATACTCCTGCTACCAAAAGAAATCATACTGTGAACTCCTTAAATATCTTAAAAGGCTCATCTTTTGGGAAATACTTGGCCTTCCCAATCTCAAACACCAAGCTAACCAGAGATGATTACCAATTTCTCATTGACAACTTCCGAAGGCGTCTAAGTAAGTGGAAAACTATTTTTCTATCTCCTGCGGGTAGAGCTACCTTAGTCAAATCCACCCTTAACAGCCTCCTTACTCACCTCATGCAACTCCTCAAGATCCCAAGATACATTATCAAATGCTTAGAATGTTGTGAGCGAAAATTCTTTTGAGGATCCACCACAACCAAGAAGAAGATTCACCTCCTGAAATGATCAACTCTTAAAAAACCCAAGGACATTGGGGGATTGGGTATTCAAGATCTTCAAATAAAAAACAATGCACTCCTGGCAGGCACAGCTTGGTGATCTTTTCACTCGAATACTCTCTAGGCTAGCCTCTTAAAAGGTAAGTACTCGCCCAAATCTCGTCATTCCCCGTCCTCTGTAGTGTCTTCAACTACCTGGAAAGATCTAAAAATGTGCTAGAGCCACTGCCAGGTAGGCCTCCGTTGGCAACCTGCCAACGGATAATTCATTAGCTTTTCAACGATGCATGGGTTAAGCCAAACTTCCTTATTCGCAACCAAATTCATGGGCCTCTTCAGAGTCAAGAGGTGTCCAACCATATCTCGAATGCAAGAAAAGAAGGCACATGGGATTTCTCCAGATTACCAATCCAATTACCCGACTCGATGATCTCCTAAATTCAAAAAGTAACTTTCCTAGATTTTCCAATTCCTTTGATTGTATCACTTGGGGCTTGACTACCACTGGGGATTTTTCTGTAAAATCATGTAGCACGGCCTTAGAAAGGGCACACGACGCAAATCCTCAAAACAATCTCATACCCCAGAACCTAATCTCCTTTACTTAGATTTGGAAACTTTGGGTCCCTCCAAAATTAAAACATTTCATGTGTCTCCTGAATCATGAACGAATAACAAACTCTAGCTTGCTATACCATATTAAAGTTGTAGATTCTCCTATGTGTAGGCTTTGCAATACAATGGCTGAAGAAACAAACGCTTACCTAGTCGTCCTTTGTCTAAAGGTTGCACTAATATGGACTGGGTTAGGTGTCATGCATCAGCTGAGCACTCTCGTCTCAACTGATACTCACCCGTCCCGATAGTTGCATGATCTAATCCACCTCCATTTAAACCCCTCCGAAGGGGTGTGGTTACGCACACCCTCTAAGATCTACGTGACTTTTTACATCTGGCATATCTTGCTTGCACGAAATAAATTCATATTTGAAGGCATTCATTTTTTACCATCTCTAAAGGACGTTTCACAAATAGCCATAGAATTTTGGTTCCTGGCAGGCCCTGGGAAAACTAGGATTACAATGTATACTAAGTGGAAACCCCTCACGCAAGTAAACTACATGCTTAATACTGACTGTACTTTTGAGACCTCATCTACAAATCAACATCAACTCGGCCTAGGTGGTGTGTTCAGGAACTCTAAAGGGGAATGGGTATTAGGCTTTCATGGAACCTGCATTGCTACAGATGTCCTGAAAGGAGAAACTCACACTCTGTTATTAGGACTCCAGCTTGCTTATTAGAACAATCTATTTCCACTGGAAATTGGGATAGACTCTCAACAATTAGTTCGGCTACTTGATTCTAATACATATCCTAATTCAACTTTGATATTTGACTCAACTTTAATATCTGATTGCAGGTACCTCCTGGGCGCACTGGATAATTCTCAACTGCACCACTTTTTCAGAGAGCAGAATAGGCTAGCTGACGGATTGGCAAGATTACCTAGTACAATAACCTCTACTACTACGCTGTTTTGGACTCCACCACAGAACTTCGAACAATCGTAACTTTAAAGAGAAAGAATCTGACTTCAATCCTATCGGCTTTCAACTCCCAATTATACCTAGGAATGAAATCAATTAGACTTCCACGGAAGTCAGACTGAGGAAATAGTTGCAGCTCTTTCTCTTGAGTTAGAGGGAGAAATCTCAAATTCTTACTTTCTCTTTGCTAAGGTGCGCAGCCTAAGCCTTGCAGCCAATACAACCACAACCTAACTTGCACAAGATTCAACAACCGAAGCTACTGGTAGTCCCGAGGGGGCGGCATCCTCCTATAATAGTTAGCAGTACTGAACAAGCAAGTCATCGGTCCGAGGAAAGAAAAGGACCGCCTTTGAAAAAAAAAATTACTCAGTGACATTTTGTATGCTGATATGAATGAAGTATTATTAGTTAGGCGGGTGAACACTTTAACTGTTCACCCAAGTGTGTATTATATTAGTCTCATACAGGATGTAAATAGGGCTCCTACTCCTACTACTGCGCTTGTGACTCGATCACAACTAGGCTTATAAATATTTTTGTGTTATAAATAAAACTCTGTCTGTTTCACCAAAAAAAAATAGAAAAGGAATAAAGAGTTTTCTCGTTGGGTTTTCATAAAAATAAAATAATACAGATAATGTTTTCTCTCATAGCACTATGAATCCGATTGGGTAAAATAAAATTGAACTTATAGAATAATTGATACGATGAACAGACACGGGCAAAAGTGCACGACTATTTTCCGTCGTTCCAACTTCTATTTCTTTGCTCTTTTTGGTTATTTTTTATCCAACGGGCTCCTTAGGCCTGTTCACATATAAGCATGAACATATTTTAAATTACATTTTTAATTTGCAATTAGCTCAAGTTAAGTCTTAGCAAAAACTTACATGACTTTACAAGATATTTTGAACCACTACTCTATTTTTTAAAAGAGAGATTAATATAAATTGTCGTCCATGAAAATAATAGACAGTAAATAATTTTATATATATATATTCTCTCTTTTTTGTATACTAATGTATAATATATAGAAAATATACATTTTTAATATAAAATAGCAAGTGTAACTTGCCCTTTTTTAAATATACTTGTGCAAATCCATTCATTCTACCATGGCCGGATCTACGTTGAGCCGAGGGGGTTCTTCGTCGAAAAAGTATGTTATTTAATAAGAGTATGGGAGTATTTGAATTGACTTTTAATAAGGAGCTTATAAGCCAAAAGTCAAAAATCATAAATTGGTACTACTCTACTTTTAACTTTTGGCTTATTTTGACAATTTTTTACTTAAAAAAAAGTGCTTAAAAGTATTTTTTGCTTTGCCTAACATCACCAAAACTAAAAAAGTATTTAAAAGCTATAAGCACCTAAAAATAAATCAATCCAAACGCCCGCTATATCTATGGTGTTTGAGATATTTAGCAAAGACTGAACCCATCAACACAAAATAAATGCATAGCACAGTGATCAAGAGTTTCAGATTTACCCATCTTTATCCAATATCGAATCATTTTTCAGCCTTTTTTTTCCTTCAGACGTGTAATTGTCTGTTCTCCATTCTTTTTCGTTGTTTTTCTTTAACAGAAAAAGACTACTCTCTTAGTCAATTTTTTCAAAAAGATTCATAGAATAAGTTATTTTAAACTTATAATTTTTATTAATTAATGATTATATAATAAAAATGCAATGAGTAAATTGATTTCAAACTAAATATTATTATATATTTAATAATTTTTTTAATATAAATATTTAATTTTGATAAAAATAATTGAACTTTCGAATAGATCATTCGTTACTTCAATTCATTAATCTCGCTATAGATTATCTGAAAAAGAGTTCAAACAAATCAAAGGGTATATAAGATGTATATAAGCTCGCTCATATATGATCTGACCCGTATATATATAGTCTGACTTGTTCATTTAACAAACACTATTAACATATTTTCTTTTTATTAAGCCCCTTAATAAAAATTCTGACTCCACTACTTCATTCTACTTTTTATAGATGAATTGTATTGATTAACCTCGACAAAGTTTGTAATTTCTTTTCCTCGACTCATGACTCATGAGGCATCCATATAATTTCGTAATCTTAGCCATAATTATTGGAAGACATTTTTATACTTTCTCCCTTCCTATTATTTGTCACTTTTTTAAATTGTGTATTTCTTAAGAAAATTATTAATCAAAAGGTAATTTTAGCGTTCCTCTTCTTTGCTATATATTAATATCTTTTTATATTTATTATTTTCTTCATTTGTTTTTACTTATTATTTATTTTTTAATTATATTTTTACTTTTAATTATTATTTTTGATATATTAAGAAAAAACAACTTTTGTTTCTCTATTTTACTTAGCATTAATTTTTTTTTCTAAATTAATTTTAAGACATAATAGTAAACATCATTTAATAGGGATACTATGATAAAATAACTATGTCAATAATTATTCTTTAATTAATATGCTAAATTAAAATGTGACAAATAAAAGTGAACAAAGAAAGTACTAAAATAAAAGTAAAAATAACTAATTATTCTTGAATTTATGAAATGATGAGTATTAAAAATTATTTCTATCTATTTTTAGTAAAGATAACAACTAAATAAAACGAAGAAAGTAGTAATTAATTAAGTGAAGTCCTCCAAATCCCAAGAACATAGCACATGTGAACACAACTAGAGTGTCATGGAGACCTGGGAATGTTTCATTTTATTAGGTTTTAGCTTGTCCTATCTAATAGATTTGTAAGCAATAAAATTTTATTCCTATAAAATTTAGATACTATTAAATTTAAAATATATTAGTCTCAAATAAATATTATGGATTAATTAATTAAGTCTAAACATATACGGATTTAATTAAAGTCCAACCTCAATTGGGTTAGATCATTAATTTGGGCTACGAATGATAAGCCTACTTTATTAAGCTCAAAATGTCATCATATCAATTTGGGCTACAAATGACTAAGCCTACTTTATCAAGTTCAAGATTTCATCATATTCTAGAGGCCCAATTTGGTGCCACATGTCAAATAACGTGACATGCCAAGTCAAGTGAAGGAGCCAATAGGACCATGCCACGTGTCAAAATGATGCAGTAAATTAAAGGCCCATAAGAAATGCCATGTCACTTAAATCTATTGGTTAAAGAAAGTCCAAATTCATCATGACTCTTTCTTTCCTACAACTATAAATAGGAGTCTCATAATTCAGAAAAGACCCCACCCCAAATCTCTAACAGGTAGCAAGAGAAGGCTCGTAAATCAAACGCCATAATTTCTCTAAAAACCTCAAGCATTAAAATCAAGTTCATCAAGATTCAAGATCGAGACAGAAATATTCAAGAACAAGCTCAAAAGTCCTTGAATTCAAGCACAAGTCAAGATCAAGTCCCTCAAGTCCGCAAACCAAGTTCAAATTCAAGATCAAGCTTTAAACCCTTGAATTTATATTTGAAAAGGTAAATTATAGGATTCATAGAGATTGTAACACTCGCATTGAAATCAATAAAATTGATTGTTGCAATATTTTCTTGTCTCGATTATTTATTTTTTCGGCCTCAAGAATTTTACTGTCCAACAAATTCTGGCACGCCCAGTGGGACAATCTCTACCTCTCATCTCAACTTTTCATGCTTTAAAGTTTAAGAACAACAAAATGACTTTCAAGAAGGTCAATTCTCAATCAACTGCTTCCAAGGCTGCAGATTCAAAGTTCTCTGCTGAAGTAGAAAGTATCCTTGGTATTACTTTCGAAAGCTTGAGAGTTGTCACAAGAAGCAAGGCAGGCTTGCTAGGACAACAAACACATCCAGTGTCGTCCTCTCCAGCTCCAGTTTTTAGATCTTCAACCCCAAAAGGAATGAAGTCCAATAAAAGTACTTCGGAAGGAGGAAGCAGTGTGGCAGAATCGCTTAAGAAGACTCTAGCTCTACTTGAGCATTCTGGTTCCAAATACACTGGCAAAAAGAGCGATGGTCGTTCAACAAATGCGTCATCTCCACTTACACCAAAAAAGCTGACCACTCCAAGGATCAACTTATGTGATGATCCATGTTACTCTCTAATAACTCCGGTAATCATCCAAGCAATGGTAACTGATGCCTCGTCTATGGAGGAACATCTTACAAATCTGATAAAGGCAATTGAAGGCCTGACCAACTATGTTCAGAATCAAGAAGCTAGGATTGAGAAGATAGTGGATAGGGTGGAAGGCTTGATAGACGGAGAATCTATCCATGCACCGATAAAAGCTTCAGAGGTTTATGAGATAGAAAATCCTGTGAAACAAACACCATCGACTAAAGAGGTGCAAGTTTCTATCGAGGGAATGATCCCGATTGGTCAATTGAGGGAATTTATTGAAGGGACCCTCGAAGACAAGTATGATGTTGTCACCACGTCTTCCTTTGCATATGCCAAGCCTTATACTGCAAGAATAGATAGCCTCAAAATGTCTTCTGGCTATCAACCCCCCAAATTTCAATAATTTGAGGGCAAAGGTAACCCAAAACAACATGTCGCACACTTTGTCGAGACATGTAATAATGCTGGAACTTACAGTGACTATCTTGTCAAATATTTTGTTCATTCCCTAAAGGGAAATGCCTTTGATTGGTATACAGACCTCGGGCCTAACTCCATCGATAGTTGGGAGCAATTGGAACACGAGTTCCTAAATTAGTTTTATAGCACAAGGCGTACAGTGAGCATGATAGAGCTCACAAATACAAGGATGAGCCAGTCATCGACTTCATTAATCGATGGAGAAATGCGAGTCTAAACTGCAAAGATAGGCTCAGTGAAGCTTCTGCAATAGAGATGTGTGTCCACGGAATACACTGGGTACTTCTCTACATCTTGCAAAGAATTAAACCAAAATCCTTTGAAGAGTTAGCTAATCGTGCTCATGACATGGAGTTGAGCATGTCTTCTGCTGGAAAGGAAGAAGTGCTTATTCATGACCCTCGAAGGGGAAAGGAAAAGCAGGAACCCAAAAGATGGGGCAAGTTTTGTTCCCAAAAATAAAAACAAGGAGTCTATGAATGTTGATGTGTCTCCTGTGAAGGTCACCACAAAGGTAAGCAAGAAGCAAAGTGTGAAGACGACTTCTGGAGCACGTTCGAATCAAAAGACTTTAAAGGAGATGTAAGAAAAGGAATATCCTTTCCTTAATTCTGATGTTTCTGAGATTTTCGATGAACTCCTTGAACATAAACTCATTGAAATCCCAGAGATGAAGCGTCCCAATGAAGTTAGAAGGACCAATGACCCTAATTATTACAAATATCATAGGCTCGTAAGTCATCCTCTAGAAAAGTGTTTTGTCTTGAAAGATAAAGTCATGCAACTGGCAAAAGAGAAGAAGATTTTCTTTGACGATGAGATGGCCAGTTCTCATCAAATCTCTATTACTTTTGGCTCGCTCGACCCAGTCCAAATATGTGTCGATGAGCATAATGAGAAAATATTAGAGCCTGATAGGTCTTCAGTTGACGAAGGCAATGATGAAGGTTGGACTCTGGTGACGAGTCACAAACGTAGGAGGATGAGTCTTTAAAAGGATTCATACGAGCAGCCAACCAGAAGGAGAATGGTAAAGAAACCAAGAAAACAGAAGTTGGTTGAATTTCCAAAAAAGACGAGGGTGACTGAGCTTTACCACCAAAAACCTCGACATCCAGTGATTTTAAAGGAATTCTTATCGAGTTGGTTTTGTGTAAAGACTGCCTAAGTCAACCTTGAGGCGTCTTGTTTTAATACCGCCAAAGAGGGGGCAAAGGGTGAGAATCTACCCATGGAGGTTCCTTCACCTTCCGAAAAGCTTGCTGAAACTCTTGGCGAAGAGGCACGTGTGTGTGATACAAAAATTACATTGACAAATAACAATCTTTTGTTTGGTGAGGCCCTACATAACCGTCCCTTATACATGGTGGGTCAAATTCTAGGAAAGAAGATTAATAGAATCTTGATAGATGAGGGATCTGGAGTCAACATCCTGCCTATACGCACGATGAAGAAACTTGGCATCTCTACTAGCGAACTAGAAAAAAGTCGTATAATGATCCAAGGATTTAACTAAGGGGGACGAGGGCGATGGAATGTATCAAGTTGGGGATTCGTATGGATAATTTTCAATCAAACCCATTGATGGATGTAATTGATGCCAAAACTTCATACAATATATTGCTTGGTAGGCCTTGGGTTCATGGGAACAAAATTATTTCATCCTCTTACTATCAATGCTTGAAGTACCTTGAAGGCGGAGTAGAAAGAAAGATAGTTGCTGATGACAAGTCATTCACTGAAGCTAAGTCACATTTTGCCGATGCAAAATTCTACTTAAAGAAGTATGTTGGGGATGAGAAAAGGGTTGAAGATGTCACCAAGACCAAGTATAAAGATCTTGCATCTAAGAAGGCCGCGGTGACTATCAAAAAAGTCACCACCAAGAAGCCTCTCTCCACTTTAATTAAAGAAGGTGTCGCTTCTATGAAAAAGAAGGCAACCCCCATTCTTCATTACGTACCAAAGGTAAGGAAAGAAAATAATCGCCCATCGTATTTCCAAGATAATGTGGTAAAGGGGCTAACTTTACCTATCAGGAAGATTGATGCAATAAATCCATCCTCAATACTTCTTGAAGAGTCTGTGGCTCAAAATCTGCTACAAGATAAGACACTCCGTATGAAGCATACGAAAGAGGGCTTTGATCCAAATGCATACAGGCTATTTGTAAAGGCTGGATACAATCCTAATAAGCCATCAAGGTTGGACAAACTTCCATCACAGGGTACAACCAGGAAAGCACGTGAAGACCTAGGATGCACACAGCCACCTCCAATTCGAATCTCCATAAGAAGGCCAGTCAGTAATTACATCACCATAGAAAAAGAATCCACTGCTGCTAAAAGACCCTCTGTCTTTGATCGACTTGGAGAACCAACTGCAAGAACTTCCGTATTTGAAAGGTTGGGACCTCTAAATAAGAAGAAAAGCAACAAGCATCAAAGAATTTATCAAAGCATGATATTACGCTCTTCATTTAAAATTCAGAAGGACCTCCAAAGTTTGATCCCTTCTAGAATGAGGCGACAGACAGAACTGGTGGTTTTATGCAACGAGGTACTAAAAGAAAAGACGCATACTATGGTTTAGACTAAGCAACGTGAAGAATATGAAGAGAGTATTGGCTCATCATATCATGTTATGACCTAGAACGAGAAAGATGTCTCGTCTCAAATAAAGGTTAATGAAGAGATAGAAGATGTCTTTTGGTGTTATCATATATCCATCAATGATGATGATCCTCAAAAGGAGAAAGATGCGGGAGATGCTCCATCACAGCTTGAATAAGGAGTAAAGGCCACAATAGATCCCATGAAGGAAGTTAATCTCAGAACCGATGAAGAACCAAGACCAACTTACCTGAGTGCGTTTTTAGAAGTGGAGGAGTAAATTTCTTATATGAACATACTCAAAGAATATATGGATGTCTTTGCCTGGAGCTATAAGGAAATGCCTAGTTTAGATCCAAAATTAGCGGTCCATCAGTTGGCAGTCAAAAATGGTGCCCATCCTGTTAAGCAAGCCCAAAGATGCTTTAGGCTAGAGTTGGTTCCACTGATCAAAAATGAAGTTAACAAACTCATTGAAGTTGTCTTTATTCATTAAGTCAAATATCCCACGTGGATTTCAAGTATTGTTCCAATACGGAAGAAGAATGGCCAAATTCGAGTTTGTGTCGACTTTTGAGATCTCAACAACGCATGCTGTAAGGATGATTTTCCAATCCTCATACCGAAGTTAATGATTGATTCCACCATTGGTTATGAGGCAATGTCCTTCATGGATAGTTCATCTGGCTATAATCAAATCCCTATGGTGCCAAAGGATGAAGAACTCACTGCATTTCGTACGCACAAAGGTATTTATTGCTACAAGGTGATGCCTTTTGGTTTGAAGAACGCTGGTGCCACTTATCAAAGGGCTATGCAGAATATCTTTGACTGGTTGCTCCATAAAAATGTTGAATGTTATGTGAATGATCTAGTGGTGATGTCAATAAAGAGAGACGACCACTTAAAAGACCTAAGAATGGTATTCGAGTTACTTCGAAGATATCAACTTAGGATGAATCCATTGAAGTGTGCCTTTGGATTTACTTCAGTAAAGTTTCTTGGCTTCATTATGCGACACCGAGGAATTGAAATTGATCAAGCCAAGTTTGATGCAATTTTAAAAATGCCCAAACCACAAAATATTCATGATCTAAAAAGCCTTCAAGGAAGGCTTGTATACTTAAGGAGGTTCATCTCAAACCTGGCCGGAAAATGTCAACCATTTAGTTGTCTCATGAAGAAGGACACTCCCTTCGAATGGGACCAAGCTTATAGTAATGCCTTTGAAAGTATTAAATAATACTTAATGAAGCCACCAGTTCTTGCGGCACCCATACCTGGCAAGCCATTAATACTCTACATTGCGGTACAAGAGAGGTCAGTTGGAGCACTACTGGCTCAAGAAAATAGTGAAGGCAAAGAAAGCTCACTTTACTATCTGAGCAGAATTATGACACCAAATGAGTTGAAGTATTCTCCAATTGAAAAGTTATGTTTGGCATTGGCTTTCTCTATGTAAAAGATGAAACACTACATATAAGCTCATATTGTCCGTCTCATGTCTAGGGCAAATCCCATCAGCTTTGTGATGCCAAAACCAGTCCTAAGTGACCTACTTGCAAGGTGGTACCTTTAATTTCAAAAGTTTGAGATTGTGTACGTTCCCCAAAAAGCTATAAAAGGACAAGCATTGGCTGAATTCTTGGCAGATCACCCAATACCTAATGACTAGGAGCTGAGCGATGAACTCCCTGATGAAGATGCAATGGCTGTTGAAGTTAGATCCCCATGGAAGATGTACTTTGATAGTGTCGCACATCGAGATAGAGCTGGTGTTACCGTAGTGTTTGTCACTCCACAAGAAGAGGTCATCCCCTACTCTTTTACCTTGATGAATTGTTGCTCTAATAATATTGCAGAGTATCAAGCGCTCATACTCGAACTAGAGATGGCTATAGATATGAAGAAACTGCAATTACAAGTTTTTAGCGACTCCCAATTGGTGATAAAGCAGCTGTTGGGAAGCTATGAAGTCCAAAATCCTGAGTTAAAACCATATCATGAGTATGGACAAAAGTTGATGGGATGTCTTGGAGAAGTAACCCTCCAGCATGTGCCAAGAAAATAAAATAAGCAAGCTGATGCGCTAGCTGCCTTGGCCTCAACCATGACTCTTCCAAATCAAACGCAAGTCATTATCTGCCAAGAATAGGTAGTACCGCCATCAACTGAGGATGAAGAAAGTAAAGTTGAATACCTCGTTACCATGTCCAAAGCTGTGAAGGAGGATTGGCGACAACCTATAATTGACTACTTGTGTTATGAGATACTTCCAGAAGATCTAAGGAGAAAGACTGACATTCGTCATAATGCACCTCACTTTCTTTATTACAAAGACACACTGTACCGAAGATAATTTGAAGGAGTAATCTTACGGTGTTTGGGAGAGGAAGAAGCAATTCAACCTTTGCAAGAAGCGCACTCGGGAGTTTGTGGATCGTATCAGTCTGGACCAAAGCTCCATTTTCACATTAAAAGGATGGGATATTATTGGACAACGATAGTGAAAGATTCCTTGGACTATGCTAGAAGATTCAAAGCTTGCCAATTCCATGCAAATTTCATACATCAACCTCCAGAGGAACTACTTCCAACTGTAGCATCTTGGCCATTCAATGCTTGGGGAATGGATGTTGTTGGTCCACTACTAAAATCTTCTGGTGGACACTTATACATCTTGGCCGCGATAGCTTAATTCTGAAAATGGGCTGAAGTTATTTCTCTCAAGGAAGTAAAGAAGGAAAATGTTGTAAACTTCATCTGAGTAAATATCATCTACCGCTTTGGAATTCCTCAATACATAATAACTGACAATGAACAGCCTTTTGATAACAAGCTGATGAACAAAATTTGTGATCTCTTTGGATTTAAGCAGCGCAACTCTTCTATGTACCATGCTGCCGCCAACGGTCTAGCTGAAGCCTTCAATAAGACTTTATGTAACTTGTTGAAGAAAGTCGTCTCCAAATCCAAATGAGACTGGCATGAGCGAATGGAAGAAGCTTTATGGGCGTATAGGACAACTTACCATACACCAACGTAAGCACCCCCATACTCACTTGCTTTTGGAGTTGAAGTAGTCCTGCCACTTGAGCGTCAAATAGCTTATTTGAGACTGGCTATTCAAGAAGGGCTCACCAATGAAGAAAATGCTAAGTTGCGTCTTGTGGAGTTAGAAGCTCTTGATGAGAAGAAGCTGGAGGCTCAACAAAATCTTGAATTCTATCAAGCCCGGCTATCTCGTTCTTTCAATAAAAGGGTTCACTTGAGGTGCTTCCAAGTTGGAGATCAAGTCCTTACAGTAACAAGGCACATTATTACTTCTCATAAGTCTGGGGCAAATTCACCTTGAAGTGGGATGGACCATATGTCGTACAAGAGGTATATTCAAATGGTGCTTACGAGCTTGTCGATACAGATGGCGTGAGGGTTGTCCCCATCAATGCCAAGTTCTTGATGAAGTACTATCCTTGAAGGAAGATGACACTCCTTAAGGTACGAGTATAAAATGCATGTACATTCCTTAAGGCACGAGTATAAACTGCATATAAACTCCTTAATACACGAGTATAAATTACATGTACACTCCTTAAGGCACGAGTATAAACTGCATGTACACTCCTTAAGGCACGAGTATAAACTACATGTGCACTCCTTAAGGCACAAGTATGAACTGCATGTACACTCTTTAAGGCACGAGTATAAATTGTATATCTACTCCTGGCCTGCAAGTGTATAAACTGTGAACGACTCAAAAAAAAATACTCACCCCAGAACTACATTGTGACTTGATCCTCTTTATTAAGGTACGTAGGCACTTGAAATTTTATTTTGAGTTCAGTTACATGAGTGTCAAAAAAAAGGTATGTCCCTGCTTGATCCGTCGTATAAAACTCAAGTCTGTATACATCTTAATTAAGTTTTGGAATAATGTCAAATACTTGTGGCTCAATAAGGACAACCCATCAAAAGGAAATGAAGTTCTTTCAATAGGATTTGGAATACCCAAAGCCTACAATTGAGGCATGGATCTACCACACGTGAAATTCTCGATTAGGAAGTCAAAAGATTTAATCCTTAAGTCTTTCAAATTAAAGTTTCAAGTCCAACTCGGTTGTGAGACAAAGACAGAAAGCCAATGAGCAATAAGTTTTGGAGAGAAAAGCCAAAATTTAATATGGCAACAGCAATGCATCAAAATAAGCAAGCAATTATTGGAGTTGCAATTCAAAGAAAATATTAAAAATGTGCAATATAAAGAAAAAGAGTTTCCATTATAACTAATAGATCCAACTACTCAATAAAAAGGGTAAAATAAAGCAACAAAAAGGCTTGAAGGAAGACATCTCCTAAGGCTAATCTAAGCATAGCTTATAATTGACTAAATCTTGTAAAGCAGCCACTAAGACTTGTTTTTTCTTCTCCACGACATTTGAAGTTTTTTTCATAGAAAGGGAGATATCAGAACACTTGGAACACTCGTCTTCAGCAGCTGAAACTTTGGATTCCATCTCTGCAGCTTCTTGCTCGGCAGCATCTCTGAGAGCTTTCAACTTCTTCACCTTTTTTCTTGCCTTCTCAAAAGATTTGTAGACGATAGAAACTTCTTCAGATTTCTCATCCCTGTCCTTCAATACAAGCTCAAGATGTCCTTTGACTTTCAAATATGGCCCTGACTCTTTAATTGTTGTGGTTTTATCAAGAAGGACGGATCGTGCTTGATCATAGGAAGTCGCAAGTCCAAAGAAAGACCCCAATAGATTCTGCAAATGAGAAATATTTGCCCCCATCCCACTCATGTCATTGAGTATGACTTCGATATCATCTTAGATAGAAAAAATATGATTCGAAGTAAGGCATGCAAGTTTGGTACGGATACTAGCCCAAGCCTTCAAGATAAATTTCTTTTTAAGCTCTAAAATGACCTTCTTGCCATAAAAAATAGATATGGTTACTGTTGTTGGCTAGAAAAGTTTGACTCTACATTTTCTTTGACTTTACCGCAAGAGCTAAAAGTGACCTCTTTGGATAACTCTCTTGAGTCTGGACCTACTACCGACTTGCTACTATCTTGTGGCTTAGTTTGATGAGGGTCTTCCAAAATTTGGACATTGTTTGGATGCACATACAAAGGAAAATATTATATAAGGGGTATATAAAGACAATGCAGATACTGTGAAATAGTAGAAGAGTTAAGTCATTACCTTCGCGATGGATGTCGGAGTCTTCGATGAGCTAGAAAGAATCTCCACATAGGTATTAGAATTACCTTGAATTTCCAAGGGTAGTTTTACCATCTTCCAACAACGATCTTCATGACTACTATCGCTCTCGTCTTGAGATGGTCATTTGTTAAGAGCCTGTTGAACCCGGACAGGTGACTCCTCTTTCTGAGTTTCTGCATGTAGGGGTCCCTTGACCTTAGATGTCAAAATAAGAGGCTTAACTATAATTGGGACCTCCTCACCATGTTCTTGAGGAGTATCAGTAATAGGACCTACTGCATTTACCAAAGATTGTAAGTTAACTTCGAGAAAGTTTCCATGAACTTTGTCCCACCAAGATTTATACTACATGGATGAATGTCACCGCGCATTGGGTATGGCTTTAGGAAAGGTTGCTTTTGACATAGAACCATGCGATACACAGATTCGATAAAATCTAGGGCCTTCATCTAGTGAAGCACTGCGGATATCATCTTCCAAAATTTCGGGAAGGCCTTGATAAAACCCAAACTGGCAGCTAAACGGTGTGGACTGTATGGCTCAAGTATGAATAAAACTTTATATCTGAAAGGGAGGAGGTTAAAACGGAGGCTTATGAAGTAGCTTATCTCTGGTTCGTCATCCTTATCATCATCTACAAAATGACAAGGATCGGACTTACTTAGCATAGTGGGAGGCCAGACAACACTGTCTCATTGATGGATGCGCTTTTTAGCAAGCTCTCCATCGCAAGCTCTCCATCAAAGTACCTTGCTTCACCTTCACCAGAATAGGTCGTCATCAATGGAATAGATGGTCCATTAGAAAGTGGAATGCGTCTTAAAATAGTAAGTAAGCCAACCATACACATAATGGATAGGAAAAGATACTTTGAGTTACTCAAACTGCGTAGATTTATAAAATCTATTAAGACCATTATAAATGCTCAATAGGACTTGAACTGCAAGACTGAAAGTTTGCTTGTCTGCCATCATAGCTGCAACTTTAAAAGTTCCCGACCGAATAAAATGTCCATCCTTAGAGGGAAATACAAAAGTGCACAACCAACATGATAGAAATGTCGCCAAATTATGTCAGTCATATGTTCATATTTCACTCCAAGTTTGGAAAACGTAGCATCATTTGAACTTAAACATTTCGCTGCTTTCAGAATAGTCCCAGTTGGGTTATGGGTTGACTTCAAACAAGCTAATTTTTTCTCTTTCCTCAGTGGAGCTGACTCGTATCTTAATTTCCTCTTGCACCAAAACTTTATCCACTTGCTTAGAGGAACTCTCGGATTAGAAGTTTCTCCTTCTTGTAGATGCTGGAAAGCTACAAATAAGAATTCACAAGAACAAGGGATAAATCTCTCATGCTTTTCATCAACACCTGTAAGCTCAATTGCTTTAGGCACTACTTCTTCATAAGGAAGACCTCTGATGGGCAGACCTCCGATCTTGTATAAGTCCCAAAGGGATATGGATAGCTCTCCAGCTAAAGTAAGCAATATATTAGTAGTTGGACACCAAGACTCAAGGAATGCCTGTAATATGTTCGAGTTTCGATCATATGTAAATAGTGAAGCATACACGGCATCATATATTTTTACTGCCTCTAAGGTTTGTGCATTTCCTGCCAAGATGTCCTCAGCCCATTCCTAATATCCTTGAGTATGACGATATTCACCAGTTACCTCCATAGTGTTTCCCCAACGTATATCTCCTTTGAGTATTCGACGTCCTAAGCAAGGAAGGGTGCTCGCAATATTTAATTGACGTTGGTTGGGAGTTCGAAGAAGCCATACTTTAATCGATCGATTAGCATCAATGTCATGTTTTGAAGTCCAAACTGACATATGGAGAGAATTTTGCAAGGGTGGCCATGGGTCTGCATACTTGCCTGTTGTTGGAGTTTCAGTCAATAGCCTAGTTAAAATTATGTCGTCATCATCCTCAATTAGAAGATACTTGTTTTTAGAGGATGGAGATGTGTAGTCTCTAAAGTGAACCATTTATGCAAGCTGTATAAACAAAAGAATCTTGGTCAAACACAGAGTCAAGATTCAGATAAAAGATACCATAAATAAATAAATAAAGGGGTCCTCCATTTTTTTGGCTTTGGTGAAATACAGTCATGTATACTTCAAGCAAAATTGGTCAGGTCTTAAAGTGACGGAAGCAAAGTTAAACTCTCGCACCTTAAGCTGGCCGCTTACGGGTTTATCCTTAGAAGGATCTCAAAATTTCCATGCCTTAAGGTGGACAAAATTTGTCCCCTTGCACCTTAAGCTGGCCTCTCATGGGATTATCCTTAAAATAATATCGAAATTTTCATGCCTTAAGGTGGACAAGATTTGTCCCTTTGCACCTTAAGCTGGCATTCTGATGGATTTGTTATGTAAAGGGACCGGCTTCAAGCAAAATTGGTTGGGTCTTGAGGTGACGAATCCTCGCACACCTTAAGCCGATGTCCACCGTCTTCAAGCAAAGCAATTGTTGCATATTGCTATTTGCTTCAACCTTACAAAAGAAGAAGAAAAAAAGAAGAAAAAAAAGAAACCATAAAGAAAGAGAAAAGAAATTACCTTGCTCTCGATTTCAATCAGCCACAAGTTGCTATTGATATCTTGCAAATCTGTACAGGTACAAAAAAAATACCACGATTATGGTATTTATAGATGTGTAGGGCGGTGGTATCAGCTAAGAGACCCAATTTGAGTAAAATGGGATCAGTATAACCCAATACATAAGGCGGCGACAGGAATACCATATGACACTAATATGGCAAATGTATATCTAAAGTGACCAAAGATTGGCAACCAAAAGAAGAAAAAGTCAACATCATTTGTTTTGTTTTATGATTGCCACGTGAGAATGATGTTCAAGGGATTTTTTTTTCTTTTTTTTAATGCAAAACAAATATGCTATTGGTCCGTGGATATTGTCATATACATACATTTTTTTGGGTACTTCAAGTCTAGTCTCAAACAAATTAAATATTTCGACAAGTTTTAAAGTAGGGGGCACTTTGTAAGCAATAAAATTTTATCTGTACAAAATTTGGATAATATTAAATTTAAAATATATTAGTCCCAAATAAATATTGTGGATTAATATAATTGGATTAATTAGTTAAGTCTAAACATATACGGATTTAATTAAAGTCCAACCTCAATTGGGTTAGATTATTAATTTGGGCTACGAATGATAAGCCCACTTTTTAAGCCCAAGATGTCATCATATTAATTTGGGCTACAAATGACTAAGCCCACTTTATCAAGTGCAAGATATCATCATATTCTAGAGGCCCAATTTGGTGTCACATGTCAAATAACGTGGCATGCCAAGTCAAGTGAAGGAACCAATAGGACCATGCCACGTGTCAAAATGATGCAGTAAATTAAAGGCCTATAAGAAATGTCAAATCACTTAAATCTGATTGGTTAAAGGAAGTCCATATTCATCATGACTTCCTTTCCTACAACTATAAATAGGGGCCTCATAATTCATAAAAGACCCATCCCAGATCTCTAACAAGTAGCAAGAGACGTGAATCAAACGCCACAATTTCTCTAAAAAGCTCATGCATTAAGATCAAGTTTATCAAGATTCAAGATCGAGACAGCAATATTCAAGAACAAGCTCAAAAGTCCTTGAATTCAAGCACAAGTCAAGATCAAGTCCCTCAAGTCCGCAAACCAAGTTCAAATTCAAGATCAAGATCAAGCTTTAAGCCCTTGAATTTATATTTAAAAAGGCGAGTCAGAGGATTCATAGAGATTGTAACACTCGCATTGAAATCAATAAAATTGATTGTTGCAATATTTTCTTGTCTCGATTATTTATTTTTTCAGCCTCGAGAATTTTATTGTCCCACTGGGCGTGCCAATTTATTTGCGACATAATTTAAATTCATGGAAAATAAATTTTAACCACAAACAAAAATATGAAGAAACAAGAATTTTTTATTGATAAACGATTGTGGTTACAAATCTGTCCCTCCCTTGATTCGTCTCTTTTGATTTTCTCCGTAAATCGAGGGTCGTTAGTGGCTTATTCTCGAACATAGGATGATATCTTTATGAATATCCCATAATTTTGTGGGATGTTGGAGATCCCAATCTTTTTACGAATACCCATCAATTTATGGGATATTCAAGATGCCTGTTTCAGGGAACATGTTACCCTTTAAATAGGCGAGATTTAGGGTGTAGCCTTCTAGAACTCTAACAGGATTTGGATTCTTATTGAAGAGTCCACAAACTTTAGATGTCTATAAATGCCCCCTACTTCAAGGTTTGTCAAAGTATAGATTTGATGACGAGTCTTGAAGTACCAATAAAGCTTCCAGCTTTATGCGATGGCTACAGATTTGAAGATCTGATTTGATTTATGAGAGAAGAGATGAAGGACAGATTTGGTTCCACTGGGCGTGCCAATTTGTTTGCAACATAATTTAAATTCATGGAAAATAAATTTTAACCACAAACAAAAATATTTTTTATTGATAAACGATTGTGATTACAAATCTGTTCCTCCCTTGATTTTTTTTTTTATTTTCTCCGTAATTCGAGGGTCGTTAGTGGCTTATTCTCGAACATAGGATGATATCTTTATGAATATCCCATAATTTTGTGGGATATTGGAGATCCCGATCTTTTTACGAATACCCATCAGCTTATGGGATATTCAAGATGTCTGTTTCAGGGAACATGTTATCCTTTAAATAGGCGAGATTTAGGTTATAGCTTTCTAGAACTCTAACAGAATTTGGATTCTTATTGAAGACTCCACAAATTTTAGATGTCTACAATATTATTATTAAATTTTAGTTTAGTACATATTTAAAAATCAATTACTATGATTTTTGTACTTTGGCAATTCTCGTTAAGTAATAAACGATTGTTTTTAACAAAATTCCAGCCTTTAAGCGGATTCAATATTTAACTGCTACAAAACAAAGGAAAAAAAGAACTTACGCTGACTCATCATTATTATTTATACAAATTAATGACCATGTTACAAATGCCTTTGACATGCAAAATTAGGAATCGTAAACTTAGGAATTGTGCAAACAATATAACCGACAAGGTGCTAAACATAGTTAAAGGTGAGAAATTAACGAAATAATAATATATTCGATAATATTTTACCAGTGAATTTTGAAGAGAATAGCATGTACGTGATCTTTTTTTTTAAGAAGATAGAGGGGTTATTTTTAATAAACCTTCAACTCAAGTAAACCCTAACAAAAAAAAAAATATGTAAAACAAATAAGTAAATTAGTGAAGAATGCATACTGAAGCAATAAGAAGAAAACAGCAAAAATAAAAATGATAATTGAAGACACAGAAACAATAAAATCGAGATAATATAATAGGAGTGTAATAAAAGAATACTAATAAAGGAAAATTAGAGGACATTTGACTATTTACTAATTTTTTATCGTAATCTTCAATCTCTAAATTTTCTTATATTGGGGTATGTTTTCGATAAGCTGCATATGCTATATGTCTTGTCTAACACTTCTCCTCAAAACCTCTTCGATCTATACCTCTACCTCTTTATACTTACTATGTATTGTCAACCTCTTACGCCTCCTTACTAAGGTAGATCTGTCCATCTTCTCTTCACATGTTTAAATTATACTCAGCTTGTCGCTACTTTGATTCAAAAGGTAACCGACAGTTCCCGACTTTCTCCGTTTTCCGCAACCGTAACCACTTGTCATTTCAATTACTTATTTCAATCGCATTTTTTTTATCTTGTCCACACAAAAGTCACTCTCACCTTGTTGGAATATTTTCACTTTCTTATCCTACTCTCCTTGTATGTTATATGAGATTTATCTCAACTTGTTTATTTCTGTTACTTTCATCTAATGGACATGCGAGTTCTTAACAAACCAACACTCTGCCTTATACATCATGATTGGTCTAACCATCATCATTTTATTAAACTTATCTTGAAGTTTTAGTGGGATATATTTATCACACAAGACACAATATGAGCCATCATTTCATCTACCCTGCTTCAATACAACATATAATATCCTCACAAACTTTTTCATTTTCTTAGATTATAGACCCAGAGACTTGAAGTTTCCTCTTTTAAGGATAACTCGTGTATCAATCATCACTCACGTGAGTAATGTTATTAGACTTGCACGCTTAGTATTTTCTCTTAGTCTTGTTCAACCTGAACTCTTTAGACTCCAGAGTCTGTCTTCAAATATTCACCGAGCCTGTCATTGACTCAATCGAGTGTCTCATCAATCAAAACTATGTCATCTGCAAATAACATACATCCTGGCAAATATCATCATTATATCGTGTCATTTTATTCATTACCAAAGTACATAACAACGGGCTAAAAGCTGATCCTTAGTGTTATTCCATCATAACTACGAAGTATTTCAAATCCCCTCTCACTATCCTAAATCGGATCTTAATTTTATGTATCTATTCATAATCATCCTAATATTGAGAGTCTGGAGCCAAAAAGGCTCTTTTTTTTGTAAAATTTTCAAAAGGGACACTTAATTTCGAAAAAAAAAAATGGACAAAACGTTGTGGGGCCAGCGACTTGCAAGTCGCCAGACACCTAGCGACATGTATGTTTCACTATAGAGCTGCTTCTTTTTTTGTTTTGTGGAAATGTATGCATATATTGTTGTTGCATTCTGTTGTAATTAAATAATTTCTTTTGATTTATTAAATTTGCACGTTTTAGGATACTGGGTAGAAAGGTAAATTGGATTGGTAAGATTTTTAAATTTTTTTAAAAAAATTTACCTTATATATTTAATTTTCTTCAACTCAATGACATGACATGACATACATAGTTTTAATTATTTTTTTTATAAATAATTTGATGTACATCTGTTTTTGGCAAGTTAGTAGCATCAAAATTTATTGCGATATCACAAGATGTTAACAAAGTTGAAGTTTCTTTCAAAAAATTATATGATCCTAAGAATCTTAGTAGTCTTCCTCTAAATGTTGACAAAAGATTATTTAAATTTAATTTTAAATTAATTAATTTACATTATATTGAAATTATATGAAAATAGAAGGGCCGAGAGGCTGTGGAGCAACAATAAAGTTGTCTCTATGTAAAGGGTTACTTAGACGAAGTTTGCTCGGCCTTCTCAAACTCCATGAATATGACATACTTTATACATCAATCTATCTTGAAATTATAGGTATGTGATGCTATGTGGGAGTTCTGAATTTTATTCATATAGAATATTTGAACATTTAAAAGGATAGCCATATCTAAATATGGAGGAAGGTAGAATTGCTATTAAGCTCAATAAATCACTGTAAGTTTATTATTAATATTCACTTTCTATATTTTTATTCATTATCCTTCAATTATTTATTTTTTAAGGCGTTCAAAAATTTCATGAATTATAGTTATAACATTTATTGTCTGTAATAACATTTCATTATTACGATCAGTGATTATAATTGAAACTGAATTTCCATGTTACATTATATGTATAAAGTATGTCATGTTCACGGAATTCGAAAAGGGTCGAGCAAATTTTGTCTAGATCACGCCTTACATAGAGATAACTTTACAGTTGCTCCAAAGCCTCTCAACCCTTCTATTTTCATATAATTTCAATATAATGTAAATTAATTAATTTAAAATTAAATCTAAATTATCTTTTGTCAACATTTAGAGGAAGACTACTACGATTCTTAGGATCATATAATTTTTTGAAAGAAACTTCAACTTTGTTAACATCTTGTGATATCACATTAAATTTTGATGCTAATAGCCTGACAAAAAAAGATGTACATAAAATTATTTATAAAAAAATAATTAAAACTATGTATGCCATGTTATTGAGTTGAAGAAAATTAAAATATATAAGGTAAAAATATTTTTAAAAAATTTAAAAATCTTAGCTGTCCAATTTAACTTTTCACACAGTCTCCCAAAACGTGCAAATTTAATAAATCAAAAGAAATTATTTAATTACAACAAAATGCAACAACAATATATCCATACATTTCCACAAACAAAAGAAGAAGAAGTTCTACAGTGAAACATGCATATCGCCTGGGTGTCTAGCGACTTGAAGTCGTTGGGCCCCACGCGACTTGCAACCCAACGACTTGCAAGTCACTGGTCTTACTACGTTTTGTTTGTTTTGATTTTTTTCAAAATTAAGTGTTCCTTTTAAAATTTTTGATTAAAAAAAAAATTCATTTTAACTCCGGACTCTAATATTGACTATAATACAACTCTAATCTCCAAATATCACCATAAAATCCCTTGAAACTTTGTCATAAACTTTTCTACATCAAAATGAATGAAAAAGTTAATTCGTGCAAGGAATTAATTTGAATAATAATAATAATAATTGAGATTTTTCTCAAAACATACACTTCTTAATGAGTTTGTATATCTTTTAAAAAGGAAAATCTTGAAAAAAGAAACGAACTAAATCAGTTTGTACTTTGTACACCGTCTATGTAGACAAGAAATTACCAATTTTGCTAACCAAAAAAAAAAGAAATTACCAATTTTGGAATAAAAACACTTGAACCATCTAGAAAACCCCAAATAGGAAAAAAGAAAACAAATTTAGAAAGAAATAAGAAAGAAAAAAAAAAGAAAATTGAAAGATGGGGGGAAAAGAAAAATGAAGAAAAAAAAGGGCACCCACTCTGTTCTGTTGGATAGTCTGCATCCCACGTACCAATCTACAACTAATCTCTCTTTCTTTATTTACAAAATATTGCAATTTGGATCTAATACTAATTCAGGATTTGCATTAGAAAACCACTGTAAGTTGTTTAAATCATTTGCCAAATCTTCTCATTTGGCAAAAAAAAAAATATTCAAGATTTCTTTGTGAATGTTTATTTGCCATTAGATTTATTCAAGGCTTTGAAAAGGGTGTGATTTTTGTGTTGTTTAGTGTGGAATGAATGGTTGTAAATGTGGTTTTTGGTTGTGTGTTTAGTGGGATGTTTTATGGTATATTTTGTATTTTTGAAATTTTATTGATAAGGTGAATCAAGATTAAAGGGTTTGATTTCTTGGATATTTTGTGTTAAAGTTTGAGTTTTTATTGAATAAGTGGATCAAGATTCAAAAGGGGTTGTGTTTAGTGGGTTGATGGCATGGTTTATGGTAGTATTTTGTGTTAAAGTTTGAGTTTTTATTGATAAAGTGAATCAAGATTCAAAAGGGGTTGTATTGGATTTAGTTAAATGGTAGTTGGGTTGGTGATTTCTTGGATATTTTGTGTTAAAAGTTTGAGTTCTTATTGATGAAGTGGATCAAGATCCAAAAGGGTTAGTTGGGGTGGTGGTTTCTTGGATATTTTGTGTTAAAGTTTTGAGTTTTTATTGATGAAGTGAATCAAGAATCAAAAGGGGTTGTACTCAATAGTGCTGACTAGAATGTGTTTTGAAGGTTATTGCATTGGTTATTGGAAGTGGTGGAACCAATAACTAGGACAAATGAGTACTTTCAGTAGAAGTTTCTCTCATAAACAGAGGGCATTGACAGTTAGCAGTCCTAGGTTGTTCGATAAGCCAGTTAGCAGCCCTAAATTTAGTAGGAAAAGTGAGGTTTCAAGACTTTTTTGTGTACTTATAGCAATTGGATCTGTTGTTTCCTTTTTCTTGGCAATTGGAGGAGGGTATTTATATGTCCTACCCAATCTTACAAAATCTTATCATGAGAAAAATCTTGTTAGTTTTAATGGTTCAGATAGTTTTTGTGATATATTTGATGGAAAATGGGTAGTTGATAACAGCTACCCATTGTATAATGCCTCAGAATGCCCTTTTGTGGAGAAAGGATTCAACTGTTTGGATAATGGTAGAACCGATGATGATTATCTTAAGTGGAGGTGGAAGCCAAGGAATTGTGAACTCCCTCGGTTTGATGTGCATTATATGTTGAAAATTCTCCGAAATAAAAGAATTGTATTCGTTGGAGACTCGATGAGTAGGACTCAATGGGAGTCTTTGATATGCATGCTAATGAGTGGGGTGCAAGATAAGGGAAGTGTATATGAAGTAAATGGGAATAAGATCACAAAGTTAATTCGATTTCTAGGAGTGAGGTTTAGTTCCTTCAATTTCACCATTGAATTTTATCGATCAGTATTCCTTGTCCAACATACTTGGTCTTCCAAATATGGAATAAAGAGAGTTAGATCAACCCTTACGTTGGATAAGCTTGACGATATCAGCAATGAGTGGATCAATGCAGACGTCCTCATATTCAATTCTGGACAGTGGTGGGTACCTGGGAAGCTTTTTGGAGTGTAAGTGCTTTTTATTCTTTTACTAACACAAGTTTCTTTACTTTGCAAGTATATATACATGATAGCAAACTGTAACTACCTTCATATACTGCAAAATTGTCATTGAACTAAATAACAACATGACAATTTTGCAGTATATGAAGAGCATTCATATATGAACTCTCCCTTTTAATCGCCGTTCTCCTTTCCTCTTTCACTTGTCTGGATTTCATGACCCCTACATTCATGAATATTAGTAAAGGATGCTATTTACCCCTAAGAAAGTGGAAAACCGCTTTTTGTTTGTATGTCCACATATGATACCTTTGCTGTAGCCCCCCTTGTTTAGCACATGCGAGTATCCGTGTGTGTTCCACAAGAATATGGTTGAAAGTCTCAATAGGACAGGCACTTAAAACGGGAATTGCTTGTTCCACAGTGAGGACTCATAGTGCTGACCCCTACTAGTTAGTAAGGAGTAGTATTTTTGTTCCCATAGTGAAAATTCATTTTAGGAGCCACTCATGCATGAACACATTGCTTCTGTTTAGTTTCATTGGTTACCTCAAACATTTGTTTAAGGTCTTTAAAGAGAATTGGTACTAGCCACTTGCTCTGTTCTCCTTTCTATAGACAGTAAATGAATCGGAAAAGCTCATTCTTTTCCCTCTTGCTTATTCTCCTTTCTATAAACAGTAAATGAATTGGAAAAGCTCATTCTTTTACCTCTTGCTTATGTTTTCCAAACTAATGTGCAAAACGGGCTTGGGTGTTCTCATTAGATTTCTTGACTTGTTTTCCAGTGTCTCTCTCTGTCCGTGGGTAAAAACTTGACAGCTGCGGTGACATATATGCTTTCTGAGGATGACATTTGTCGCCCAATCATTTAAAATTTCCTTGTATCTTGTATTCATTTTTGTACATCTACTGTATTTCGAATCTAAAGCTAGCTCACATCTATCGCCTTAAGGTAGAAATGTCTCCGTATCTTTCATTTCTTTCCTGGATACATCTTGTGTGAATTGCAGCAGTTCTATCAGTAGGTTTTAAACAATTCTAAGTTGCTAAATAGTTAAAAAGATCAAGGAAATTTTTATGAGATAGATAATGCTCTTGTGTTTCCTTCTTACTTTTCATGCAGAGGGTAATATTTTTGTGTTCCAGCTGTTCTCACGATGCTTCTAAATCTTTCTTTGATTAGGGGGTGCTATTTCCAAGTAAATAATACACTGAGGCTTGGAATGTCAATTCCGGCGGCATTCAGAACTGCCCTTGAGACTTGGTCATCCTGGATTGATACCAAAATTAACCCTAACAGGACGCGTGTGTTTTTCAGAACGTTTGAACCTTCTCATTGGAGGTACTTGTTGATAGCTATGCCTTCTATACAGATGAATGCTTTTGGATCTCTCAGTAGAAAGTTTCTACAAATTCGAGCTGGTAATAATTGGATGGACCTTTTGAACATTTCTTTTGACATTTCAACATTCAAAGCAATTGTTTTAATAAGTAATGAGTCTCCAGCAAAAAGAGAATGCTGCGAGAGAAATACATCCAGAATTTAGTACCATCTCAAAGTAACTAATGTCTTAGCACAACTTTGAAAGGATCATAAACATATTTTGAGACTTCGCTCAATAGTGAAAAACTGATGTTGAAGTCTTTAATTGAATCTTGTGGACTTTATTGATGTTCGAAAAGTTTTAATGTTGGTTTCTCTTGTTCTCAGACCCCACTTGTGGGACTACACTGGGTATATTGTTGTTGTTGAACAGTTGTATTTATTATTTTATTTCACCTCATTGAACAGTTAGGTTATATACCTTTTTATTACAAGTAATTCGGATATATCTTTTTTTTGGTCATCGAACAAATGATCCTCCTTTATTAGTCATGGAGTTTATGCTTCTTTTGTTGTCCTATTTCTCAGAGTTGCATTTGCTTTTGTTGGTTTTAGCCCTAACATACTATGTCATTGCAACTAATGAATACATATTGGTTTTGCATCAGCAATCTAACTCAGCGATTGTGCAATGTGACAAATCAACCTCTTTCGGAGACTAATGGTCAGGGGAGTATCTCATTTTCAGATACTGTACTAGAGGTGGCACACGGCATGAAAGTTCCCGTTAATGTGCTACACATAACTCCCATGTCTGCGTTCAGGAAAGATGCACATGTTGGTCTTTGGAGTGATAATCCATCTCTGTCTGATTGCAGTCATTGGTGTCTACCTGGAGTTCCTGATATTTGGAACGAAATGGTCCTCTCATACCTGCATGATAACTATCGACATACGTCATTGTATCGACAAAGCGAGTAAGTTTTGATACTTGCATGTAAAATTGATCAATTCAATAGTATTTCTCTTTTTTGTTCACTGTGTGATGTGTTATGGTTAATACAAATCCTAAGTGGACTCAAACAGCCAGTATGTGCTCAGGCATCGAAGTTAAAAAATTAGGATGTCTAATAAGTACTTTTTCTATCTTATGTTTTCGTCTGAATCTACCAGGCATGAAGCACAGGCTCAGTTAACTTTATGGATTTTCATGCATCGAAATGTAGATCTTCTTTGATAATGTCCTCCTAGGATATGTATTTTGTTGTACCTTTAGGAAATTAAGTTCTGAGCTATAGATGATGTGCCGAAAAAGGTGAGAGATTAGCAATTTGATCTGTTAGGAGTGACAAGTTGAGGGATCCTTAAAAGATTAACGAACTGCTTCCTATTCATGTCCAATCAAGCCATGCTCAAGACGACATGCCCAACATTCCTAACACATGAGAATGTGTGGAGGCATGTTTCCTTGATATGTCGAACTTGTATCCGTATCCAGTTGGTTGTAGCTCCTTAATACTGTGAAACATTTGATATCCTCACTGCATGGTCCCAAAATAGTCACATTCAACTAGTCAACCTGTGCCTATTAAATCTAGTACTTTTTATCCAAATATTAGTAGAGTTTGTGTTATTAGTGGTGAGGTATCTTTTTTACGTGCTGAATCTGTTGTACGTCGATATAGCAACAAAAAGTTAATTCTCTTTATCTTTGTTTACCTGTAACTCTTCAAGGGTTGATCACCCAGCTTATGCAGGTTTCTCTACCTCTAGTTAAGCGTGAAAAGAAAGTTGTGTAGCCTCGTAGAAATTTGATTCACTGCTTACTCTGGATTGGCCAAAGTTGCTTTCCTATTAAGTGAGGTTATTGTTTGTTGCAGATTCAATGGCTTGGACTGATGATGTATTATCATATGAAGGAAATATACTGGCTTATGCTTTTATATGGAGGTCTATCAATTTTGCAAAGCAGTTTTGAACAGAAATGTATAGATACAGTGAGAAGATAATTTGTACCGGGAAATTGATTTCTTTTTCATCTTTATTTTTTTGGGTTCACTAAATTTGTTTTGTAAGAGGGAAAGAGAAAATTGTATATCATTCCCAGAATGTGTCTTGTTTCTTGATATGTAATGTAGTTTTCAAAAAATTATATGTTAATGAGAAGTGTTACATCTGAAGTTTGACGTCTCTTGAGCTTTCTTTTGTTTATTGTTTACTCACGAAAGATCCAAACCTTTCTTCGGAGCAGAATGGGACGTGGCTAAAACATATAAAGATCGATTCTTGTTACACCTGAAAAGTTGAAAGCGTCACACAGAAACTCAGAAGTTACAAAAGTTATTTTTCTTTAATTTCAGCAACTAAAATACATCTTTGAGCTTAAATCAAGCAATATGATCAATGGGAATTCAGGTAGTCCACTCTTGCTTGCTTGGAATTGAGGCACATTTGATATCGTATTTGTTAGCATTACTATAAAAACCTTTACAAATTTGCTGCACCAAAATTAGTAATAAGAGTTATCTGCAGTAGTTAAATTACTCTACTTGCTATTATAGAATCTTTCTTGAAGAAATTGTTCAAAAGTAGCCTTTAATAAACTGAATAGAAGAAAATAAATTTGCAAAGCAATAACCTAAATAGAAGAAAATGAAAAAAGACAATTAAAATTTTTTTATAAAGGGTTAACAAAATCAATTACATTGAGCAAACATACTTATCTAATATTTGTCTAATTTAGCTTTAAATTAGGTTAAAGTTACTCAAGTACATATAACAGGAAAAACATTAAGCAAATGATTTTGCTTGCAATATTACTGGTATACATATGTACATGAAAAGTTGTCCAAATTTCCCCCAAACACTTTCTGAGCCTCATATCCCTATAAAAGGAAATAGAACAAAAAAAAAACATGCTTCAAGTAGGCAATGACATTCCTCATATTCAAGGTCTTGATGAAGTAATAGCTAGAATTTCAGAGAAATACCAAATCAATCAATGGCCATTGGTGTAATCCTCTTTCTGGTAGCCGTTTTAGAAATTTGAGGGGTTGATGATATTGTTGATTCTTGTTCAGAACTTTGAGGGGTTGATGATATTGTTGATTCTTGTTTCTCTTCTGTTTTCTCTTCTGGTTTTGCACTATCTATATCCATGCATTTATCACTGCCAATAATTTCTGGAACATTTTCCTCCTGTTTCTGCATATTATTTTTATCATCTCCAGCTATTTCTTTTTCTGCAAACAATTTCCAGATAGACATATTTTTAGTACCGGAAGACCACATGGACAAAACAATACAAATTAGTTGGAGGAACATAGCAAACCTGGCCTACAGAAAGTGGATCCTAGTTCCTCGTTATCAAATTCTAGCAGAGTGCAGTAACCATCTTGGGAGGATAATGCCAGATATCTCCCAGTAGCCGACCTTCATCATTTTGATTTAGTCCAAAAGAAACGGAGTTAAATTTCAAGAATGGTTCAGGGAAGAGACTGTGAGTGCTGACAGCATTTGAAAAAGAAAAGGGAAGCCAGAAATACCATGCTATGTCTGTTACAGCAGCATAATGAAGACCAGCTACGATGGCTATTGGTTGAACACTTTCTGTGTCATAGATGTACAAGGAATTCAATGTAGCCACAGCAAAAACAAGACGATAAGGAAGCTTGAAAAATGATGCTGCAGTCATTAAGAAAGGATTGGGTGTCAGGGCATAACATAGCGCGCAATCAGCTCAAAAAGGAATCCAGCAGGAGAACCTACAATAGCTTGATCCTCTCAAGCGAAATGTCATGGGGCAGAAGCGTACAGCAATGACAGGTTTGCTGGCACCTGGCAGCATTAAAGCTGGCCTGTCAATGTCCAACAAAGTTGAAGCATAAGTATCCGATCTTTGCGAGCTAGAGGGAATAAAATGGGTTCGCTCTAATAAAATACAGTTTAGTACCAAAAAGACAGAAGATCCTTGCCTTGTGAGATCTTTCCTAGAAAACACATAAGCGGTGTTCACTGGTTCAGAAGCAGTTGTAAACTTGTAAGAACCTGAAATAGCAAAACACATCAATAATCCTACCTTCTACCTTTACTTTGCCAATTTCTTTTTCCCCCATCCACCCCAAAAATGATAATCATAGAAATAACAATAAATAAAAAATGGAATACAGGTCAGATGCCTTGCATCTATCGTGTGAGGACTATCACATGAAGAAACAGTTACGAAGAAATCCAACTTTCTCTCTTGAAGCTCGATCTCAAGTACAGTTCTACCTTTCAAAAGCAGTAAATAGCAAAAAATGCAAATGAAGAGTCCAAAGATAAAGCTTAAATGAGAATTACAAGACAGATGTCATGTGGAAATTAACCTGACACGCAAAATGTCAAGACACAAATTTGGACAAAAAAAAGAAGGTTCTGATGCTGCATTATTGACTTATTCTGAAAGTAGAAAAATATTGTAAAACTCAAGCAATGTAAAAGAAATCTGTTTGAAACATATCCGAATATGATATTTCACAGGATGGTTTTCCGTCTTTTTTTTTCTTTTGGAGGGGTTGGGTGCAGGGGAGAAGATGCAAAAAGATGATAAACTTTCAGGAAACAAGTTGAAAGAATGATCAAAATGCACACATTATAATTAAGACTTCTAAGTTTAAAGGTAGTACCTGCAGGCACAAGCAGAAAGGAACCATCAGGAGACCAAGATAACCTTCGGAAGAAAGATGGAAGTGTCTCGTCAAAAAAGAGATGATTTTTAGTAGGCTGCATGAATTTGGGAGCTCCAAAGTTATTATGCATGTAATATTCACTTATAATATAGAAGGCATTGAAAGACTGATAAGATAATTGACCTTGGACTCATCCGGCGGTTGTGGTTCAACCTTCATAATGACATGTTGACATACAAAATTCAACTTCTGAACTCCTTTTGTTTTAGATGGTTTATTGCTGTAAATCCGGCAAGATCTATCTGAACTGAGTGAGGCAGTATACTTGGACAATGGATCCCATGCCACACCCTGCACATAGTGCAAATGAGCATCCAGAATCTGATGAACAGAACCTGATGAAGGAACTCGCCAACTGTCAGTATAAAATTTATTTATCTTAACAAAAACTCTTTTAAGTTAGATCCTCTTTTATTTCTTACCTTTGTTAACATCCCATATGATGCACGAATTATCAACAGAACCAGAAATCAAAAAAGAACCATCAGCAGACCACTGCAAGTCCAATACATCCTTACGGTGAAATCTGAGAAAAGTAAACCCATGAGTACAAGTATCAAATTAGAAATAATTCCAGGACAACAATGATTATGCTCCTTCTGTGGCTTAAATACATCAGGTGAGATATCTTCTTTTAAAAAAAAATTGGCCCCTACATTAGGTGGAATATCTTATCAATGACTATTGCAGTAATATTACGCTGGAAAGTTATGAGCAAAATTTGAAAAGCCTGTTTAATATGGGTTATTAGAATATCATGGATTATTTGCATTGTGCTTATTTATTATTTGGAGTAGAGGTTAACCAACGTCGACTATATATACAATAACATTTTTTGTTAAATGCTGATCAACACATAAAACGTTTTTTCCCCACAAAATAAGGGAGCATTATACAGATTCTGGCTTATTACAACATTCTGCTTAAAGCAAAATATAATCCAAGCAAACACACTTAGAATATGATCTACATTATAGTGAATAATCAACACTACTAGTTAGCACATACTTCAACTGTTTCGTGTGGTTATAATATTCTATAATCCCGAAAGCAAAACCCTCTACCACCAACTACATCCACTAAATGAGGGCCGGCTACTGAAATGCCAATTATAATTATTTCTTTCTTTCAACATCAGATCTTAAAATTTATTTAACAGACAAAAATGATAAAGATCACAATCAAAAATGCAGGACAAAAAACAAACAGTGTGGTCCAATAATTCTCTGGCTATGCCATAGGAATAAAACCAGAAAAACAGTAGCTAATGTTCCATAGTGCGACTCTGTAGCTCTGCCAGAAGTGCTTAGTAATTCATAAGAGCAATAGGACCACATAAAAGGCTTACGATAATGTCTTCAGGACTTTCCATGTTTTGCTGTCATCTGATGAATGTAGCTTCCAAATGAGGAGCTCACCACCTACATCCGGAGTAGTCACTCTTAAAAAGTACAAAGATGCTTGTAAATAAATAACAAGTTGAAGTGTAGAAATTGTTAAATTATTTGATCCCAACTAAATTGAGAGATTTATAGGGACAAGTCTATACCATCTGCACCAGAGGCCAAATACTCTCCTGAAAATTACAAGAAAATGATAATTCAGTTGGGCTGACTAGATCGGTACAAGTTTATTATCTAACAGTTCAAGAAATCAGATGGAGGCATGCACTAGAAATTCAGCTATAATAGAAATTCTGATAACTGAAAAGTTTGCTAAAAATGAAGTAAACCACAGTTACAGTCAGCAGAGCGTTAACATTTCCAATGTATTGATCAACCCAGAAAAGTGAGGTTTGTAAGATGATATAGACTTAGAAGTTAAAACCCCAAAAGATTATCACCATGACTCTCCATCAAGTTGTGCTTCAGATATGTTGAAACAAATGCTGCAAATACTTGCAGAAACATCGGGATCTGTTGCTTCATTTATAGTAACAGCAATCTCCTCTACATGGTCAAAGGTAATTGATGATTTCGTGAACTTCATTGCAACTCAGTATCTAACAAATCTGACTACAAAGGAGGTTCCCCTCTCCACTGTATTTCCAGTTCTCAGATCGAGTGCTCAAATACAGGTTCAGCCAAAAACGATTCAGACTGCAGGAATTTCATAACCTATAGGCTATAGCAATAATCCAGAAAATCAATCAATCTAATAGAATATCTACAACTGATATTAACTTTCCAATGTAAATCTTCAAAGCACTACATAGGTCACCAGGATAAAAATATGTATCACAGCCATTATATTTCAAGAAATTGGCTTACAAGCCATGAAAGGACATGAAAGCCTACAAGTCTATTTCATAACAAGGTAATTTTTGAAAGAAAAAAAGGAATTTTTTGAAAAAGGAAAAAACAAGTTCACAGCTAATCGCAACTTAGTAGAGTGCGCAATAACATTTCCAATGCTGACCCTCTCAAAAACCAATATTACATTTTGCTTCAGAGAGGTATACAGAAACAGAGGAAAAATCCAAGTCATTCAAACAACCATACTTATAAATTGCACAAAACAACCTGCAGCTTCAGAGGAAAACCCAACACTCAACACGATATAAGCATGTATTGATTCTTGCCATGTTAAATTAATGCTTTAATCATCAATGTGAAATTAAAATATACCTACCCAACTTTTTAACAAAGCAAGATGAACAACTTTACCTGAAGGAGAGAACCGAAGCGCATTCACAGCACCATTATGGTAAGAAAGGCTAGTCTGGTATGATACAGAAGGCGCTTTCTTCTCATTTTCTTCAGAATTAATCATCCATAACTGTTGAAATTTTTTAAAACCCAATGTTATCATATTTCATCCCAAGAATAAAATAGTATTATGAAAGTCCCTAAAATATCAGTGTAACTTTGAAACTAGTGGTTAATATGTGAACATGCAAGTGTCTAATTTAAAATTCCATCATACACGACTTTGCAATCTGAAGCAAAAGAATTCACACTAGTCAAGCCAGAGTCACTTCAGCTCTTCAGATTAAAGCTGAAGTAACCAAGTTCAAGTAGATGGTAACATTTCAGACACTAACACAATCTATATTAGATGTGAATTATTCTGTTGAATTTGAAGAAAAGATTGGTTTTAAGAGTTTGCATTAGTTATTACGTAACCATCACTAAAGGATATTTGGCTAATAGTTCAAGGTTGCGGAGAAATAAATCACTTGGAAATGTGTCCTCTGAAATATCAGACAAGCAAGACTATATGAGTTGAAACCATATGATATCAGAATGTTTGCACCACAAGGTTTCATCTAAGTGTTACGGCCATGAGATTCAGGCAGGGTTGTTCTATAAATGGATCAGAGACAAGACAGTATCACCTTTGCTGCTATTCTCAGTGCATCTGCCCATCAGCGGCGTTTGAGTTTACGCTAGTGCAACTAGAGCTTGTTAAACTGATGTTTTTTGTTGGGGAAAGTTACTTGATATCTTTATGGCCTTATTGTAGTATGGCTTATGATGCTTATGGTGCCTTTTGGAATTAAGGAATGTGGAATACAGTAATGATTTTTGGTGCTCAACACAAGCACATGAGCAAACAAGGAGATGAAAATTATGCTTCACTAGAGGAATTTCTTGGCTGAGCAGGAAACTGCAAGCGGCAGTGAAAGTTATTGAACAAGTGTCACTGCTACAAACAAAATTAGTGTGAGATAACCTTGTTGACTAGCTGCAGAATTGTAGATAATAAATTGGTAGCTTATGTGAATGAAACGGCTTATTAGTTAGGTCCTATTTGCCTAGACTTACAAGTGCTACTATCAATAACTAATACTGATGATGATAACTATCAAGAAGTTCCAAACCTAAGAAAATGTATAGACAAAAATGTTACAGGTAAAGACATTTTACAGCTAAACAAGACAGGAGAGAAGCTGACAACTACAGATGCAGCATACTCTGCGGCCATTCACTTAATCCAAATACAGAAAGATAGCTGGACGCCTCTTTATTTAGGAAGAGTGCAATTTTTATTTTTGGAGTTGTTGGCAATTTGCACTAGCATAGTTCATGGAATTATCACTCCCTTTTTTTCTTTCAACTAATGATGTAGTAAGGGCAGTCACTATCATCCTTTTAGTCAGATTACTTAACTTGCATTATGTCCTTTATTTTTACTTTTGTAAAACATTAGCCTGAGATAAGCTTAAATGGAGAATTGCGGTCCCTGAGGATTCATATAGCCAACCCCAACTTGTTTGGATCCACACCGCAGTTTTGTTGATTTGTCTGCATTATGCAATAAATAGTTCTGGGTGGATGCTTGCTTCAGTTGTAATGATTTGGTTCCTTTAAAAGGAGTTAAGGGCAACTATGCACCAAATCTGCAGCTACAAGTGAAAAGTTCATCAAAAGTAGTTTATCCACACTGTGGTTACACAATGAAGGCTGTATTCTTATTTAAATGATGGTGGTAACGGGGCAGTTCCCAGCTGATTCTGTTGTTCCTCCTACTCTCAGCTATTATGGATTATCTTGAAGTTAGTTACAAAGGAAGTTATTAGTGGTAGTTGTCACTGTAGTTAGTTGTACAGGTTGTTAGAGTTAGTTACAGCTGGAACGTCAGTTGTACACAGCTAAATTAACCATATTGGCTGAGTAGTTTGATAGTTAGGAGTGTAAGCATTAGCACTAGAGCTTTGTATATAAATAGCATTGTACAGGCACTGTTTTCATTGATTTTCTCAGATAAAAGAATAAGAGGCAGTTAATATTTCTCTCAATAGTTCTCTATCATCTTAGTTGAGCTTACTCTATAAGCATATACCTCATAATTCATCATGGTATCAGTGATTGTGCAATCGATCGCCAAGCTTTCTCTCATCTGAATTTCTACTTTTCCTTCTTGATTTCAATTTTATAAAACCATTTTTTTTTTATCCGCTACTCCAGTTTACATTGAATTTTTGTCGAACACCTGTTATTCACTCTTCGAAAAGGTTAGTTTGAGTTGTATAGATTCCATTCATGGCAACGAATGGAGGTGAAACCAGCAATGAGACTGAAATTCCAATTAACAATGGTTCTGCTACAATGCAAACAGTGGATCAACATCATCCTCTGTACCTACAACCCTCTGATACACCAGGTAGCTCTTTAATCTCTGTTAAGCTAAATGGACCTGAGAATCATACATTGTGGAGTAGTACTATGCGAATCAGCTTATTAGGAAAAAGTAAGCTTGGTTTTGTTGATGGTAGACATCCTAAGGAGAGTTTTCCTTCGTCTCTTCATGGGTTATGGGAAAAATGTAATGCAATTGTTCTATCTTGGATTATAAACTCTGTTAGTGCTGAATTGTTGTGTGGTTTGGTGTATGCCTCGAGTGCTCATAAAGTTTGGGTAGATCTACAGGAGCGATTTGATAAAGTGAATGGCTCTCGAATTCTGTTTCTGCATAAAGAAATTGCCACTTTAACTCAAGGCATTTCTACGGTCTCTGCCTATTTCTCCAAACTAAAAGAGTTTTAGGCAGAATTTGATGCTCTTATGCCATGTCCTGGTTGTAATTGTATTGAGTCCAGGAAATATGTTGAACATTTTGAGTACCAACAGTTATTGCAGTTTTTAATGGGATTAAATGAGTCTTATACTCAATCAAGCAATCAGATCTTAAACATGTCTCCTATTCCATCTATTAACAAAGCTTACTCTATGATTATCTCTGAAGAGGGTAGAAGGAACATGACTCAGTATCATGTGTCTGATCTGAGTGAGGGTACAACTCTGCTATCTAGTGTGAAAGGCAAGGATGTACTTGTTCCTACCTATGGTTTTACTCAAAATGCAGCTTTACTCACTAACAGTAAAGGCAAAAGTGTGCATATGCCTGGCCATAGCTTTAATGATGCCTCTGGCTTAAGTAACAAGAGTAACAACTCTCAGCAAATTGGTGGTTACAGTGGAGGTAATGGAGCCACTGGCTATGGTTCTAATTACAGACTTAAGAAGAATCATCTATATTGTGATGTTTGTCACTTTAAAGGTCACACCAGAGATCATTGTTATAAACTGCATGGATATCCCAATGACTACAAACAGAAGAAGAGGTTTGGTGCTAACAATATGTTTAGTAATGCAGCTTGCTACTCAACTGGTGCTTCTAGTAGTGCAGGTGCAAACCAAGCAAGTACTTACCCTGCAGGTACTTCTCAAATGCACCCTAGTCCTAGTGCTAATGGGCTCATGTCCAAAATTCCTCAATTCACTCAAGACTAGTACAATCAACTTCTTCAATTGCTTGGAAAAGAAACAGATACTACTGATTCCCCTATGACAGCAGGTATGACAACTTCTGCTGTAGCTAGTGGTGTGTTTAATACCTCCCAAAAATGGACAATTGACTCTGGTGACTCCAGCCATACCCTCAACCTTCTCACAAATCTTAAAATCATTGACAGTATCAAAGATGGTAAAGTATACTTACCAACAGGCAGTATAGCCTATGTGAAACATGTAGGATTAGCTTGCATTCTTCAAGGGCAAAAGATAACAAATGTTATGCACATTCCTGAATTCAACTATAATTTGTTGTCTGTCTCTAAGTTGACTAATGAGTTGAGATGGGTTGTGCTGTCCTATCCTGATTTTTGTATATTTCAGGATCTCTTAAGTGGTCAGGTGAAAGGGATTGATAAAGAAGATGACGGACTATATGTGATAACAACTGGAAACAGGGTTGATGTTCAAGATGAGACTAAAGGTGTTACAAGAGTCACTCAGGCTTCTGTGATGAATAAACAACAGGATTCCGTATTGCGGCATAGAAGACTAGGGCATGTCCCTCTAAATACTTTGCAGAGAATAAGTAGCTTAAATCATATATTGAGTGATACTAGAGTAAAAGAATGTATTGTTTGTCCCTTGGCAAAGCAGACAAGATTACCATTTCCTTTGAGTAATCTGTTGCACCTTGTTTCCACACTATTCATGGAGATACATGGGGACCTTATAGAGTCCCAACTCATGATGGAAAACGATATTTTCTTACTTTAGTTGATGATCATTCAAGATATACATAGTTATTCTTGTTGCCTACTAAGTCTGATGCGATTGCTGCTATTAAAAGTTTCTTTGCCATGATCCATAATGTTTATTCTTGCTCAGTCAAGTATTTTAGAACTGATAATGGGTGTGAGTTCTTCAACTCTCAGATGTCTACACTACTCCAGTCTCTAGGTATTATCCATCAAAGCTCTTGTGTTTACACCCCTCAACAAAATGGCATAGCTGAGAGAAGGCACAGGTATATTCTGGAGGTTGTAAGATCTCTTAGGTTTCAAGCTAGAGTACCTCTTAAATTTTGGGGAGAATGTGTCACAACTGTTGTGTATGTGATCAATAGACTACCTTCTTCAGTTCTTAAAGGTCAGTCCCCCTTTGAGATAATCTTTGGTCATGCTCCTAACTTGTCTCGTATGAAGGTGTTTGGTTGTCTTGGCTATGTCACATGTATGAAGAAATCAGACAAGTTTTCTCCTAGAGCACTCCCTGCAGTTTTTCTTCTTGCTATTCACAAACTCAAAAAGGCTACAAAATGTTCAGTATCTCTACTAGGGAATTCCTTGTTAGTAGAGATGTTATCTTCCATGAAGACACCTTTCCCTTTATGCATCCAGCTTCCTCTGATGTTTCTTCTTTATTTCCTATTATGGATTTTTCTTCTCTTTTGCAATCTTCTACTCCTCTATTCACATTCACACAAAATCCAAACCTTTCCAATCCATATTTATCTCAACCTGAACCTCTTATTTCAGTCTCTATGTCCGAGTCCTCTATCTCAGTTTCTGTAAATAAGGAGGCTTCTGCTCCTTCTACCGTGTCATCTCAAGGAATACCTGACTCAACCAATCAGCAAGAGCAACAACTGCAGATTGTTCCTACTCCTACACACACTATAACTAAGGTGTATCAAAGAAGATCAACTAGAAGTCAAAGGGTTCCCGACTCACCTAACCAACAAGTGCAACAAGAGATTTCTATAGCTGAGAGGACAGAAACTCAAGCACTTGCACATCAGGATCAGAGGAAATCAACCAGACCAACTAGACCTCCTTTATGGATGCAAGACTTTATTACCAAAATGCAGGGCAACTCTGCCTGTACTTATCCCCTTTCTCACTCTGGTAGTTATGCCAATGTATCACCACACTTTAGTACTGTTTTGGCTTCTTATTCAAACATTGTGGAACCAAAATCATTCCATGAAGCTGTTAAGGATGTTAACTGGACTGAGGCTATGAAGAAAGAAATTGTTGCATTAGAGGACAACCACACTTGGAGCATTGTTGATCTGCCACCTAACAAGACTCCTATTGAGTGCAAATGGGTGTTTAGAGTCAAGTATACTGCACCTGGTGCTGTGGAAAGATACAAAGCCAGGCTTGTTGCCAAGGGCTATAGCCAGTAGGAGGGGTTAGACTATACTGAAACCTTTTCTCCTGTGGCTAAAATGGTTACAGTCAGGTCTGTGTTAGCCATTGCTGCATCCAAGGGGTGGTGTGCGTATCAGATGGATGTGCACAATGCCTTCCTACAAGGTGATCTATTGGAGGTGTATATGGATATTCCTCAGGGGTTTTCAAGACAATGCTCTAGTTCCAACACTGCTCTTAAGGTATGCACGTTACACAAATCCTCATATGGCCTGAAACAGGCTCCTAGGCAGTGGAACAAAAAGGTTACAGAAGCTCTACTTTAGCTAGGCTTTACTTAAAGTCATTTTGATTATTACTTGTTTACTAAACTGGTACAATCTCATCTAGTAGTGGTGCTAGTGTATGTAGATGATTTAATGGTCACAGGAAGCAACTCAGAGTTGATCCTAAAAACTAGACATGATCTGCAATTGAAGTTTAAAATGAAGGATCTGGGAGAGCTTAAATTCCTTTTGGGAATTGAATTTGCAAAATCGTCTAAAGGAATTGTAATGTCCCAGAGAAAATATGCACTTGAGTTAATTGCTGAGATGGGACTTGGAGGTGCCAAACCTGCAGGCACTCCACTTGAATCAAACTTAAAGCTAGCATCCACAGACTTCGACAATTTGATGGCATCAGATAAACACAATGATACTGACAGAGAACTGGAAGATATTGGACAATATCAAAGGCTAATTGGCAGGCTCCTATATCTCACCAGGACTAGAATTGATATTGCTTATGCAGTTCAAGTTCTTAGTCAATTTATGCATAAGCCGAAACAATCATCTTAGTTGAGCTTACTCTATAAGCATATACCTCATAATTCATCAGATTAATTGAACAAACTTGAGAATTTTGGGTCAGTGGTAAAGGGATCATGAAACTCTCTGAGTAGTAGCTTGGTTAACTGGATGGTAAATCTGGTCCGCTAAAGAATACTCTAAAATTCAAAACAAGCTCTATAATTCTACTAATGTAGGCACCTATTGAAATGATGAATCCTCAGTTGATAAGAATATCACGCGCTGAGGATATGGAATCAAATGTGTATACCCATCGTTTATAGCGTCCTGCAAGGAAGATGATTCTAAAATCTGCATCTGAAGTGCCAGCCCTCGGTCATCTTTCTGGGCCAATTGAAACCATACTAAGAAAGTGAACAGGAATTTGCTTGTCTCTATCCTTTTCTGTGTGTTTTACTATCCATTGGGATGTGAGAATCGTTGTTTTAAAAATTTAAAAGTACCGCCACATTTTTCCTATTTATCCAATTACGGCAAACAAATTTTCTCCCATTCGCTCAAAGAAAATAAGGATATCATCAATGGAGAAAAATTTCTCCTTTCAGCTTCTAAAAATTTTGTTATTTCTTCACATTATAGCAACTTGCTTAGCCTTGAATATTAGCACTGATAAAATCCTCTTCTTCTTTCTTCTATCTGATAACCCCTTTCCTTCTCTTTCCCGTTCTTTTCTGAACTTCTCTTTTCTTCTTCATTCCCCCCTTTACTGTGTTTTCAGTTCCTTTGAATTTCAGACGTTCTTACACTAGCTTAAAAACATATTACCCGAATTGACAAAAACTAAAATCAAACTATTAATTAACGAACAAATTGCAGACTTCCTCTCTTTTCTTCTTCATTTCCCCTTTTACTGTGTTTTCATACACTGTCTTATAATGACGCACTTCCCAAATTGACAAAAACTTAATTTAAACTATCAATTAACGATTAAAATGCAGACTTCCTCTCTTTTCTTCTTTCATTTCCTTTAAATTTCAAAGGTGCTTCTTACACCATCTTAAAAACACCTTACTCTAATCCACAAAAACTAAATTCAAACAATTAATTAATGAAGAAAATAGCTACATTTTCCGACCAGCCACTTAAAATACTTAAAACCAAAATTCATCACGAGCATAATGGATGACATGCAACACAAACTAAATGCAGAAACACAAATGGCTAAGACAAAATTCATGAAGTAATAAAGGGCAAAATTCAGAAGGTTAAAATAGTAATTGTTGACCTTGATGTCATAGTCGGCACCAGCAGTAGCAAGAAGGCCAGTAAGATGGTGAAAATCGAGGGACAAAACAGGCTTAGTGTCGTGCCAATTGATCTGAACTGTACCACCCTTCATTCCTTCTTTCTTTTCCGATTTTCCAAAATAATGAACAAGAAGGAGCTTAGGGTTTTAGAGAAATAGTGAGTGATTTTTGGCGGGAAAAGTTGGCTCTTACGGGCGCCTTTATTATTTCCCTATTCCTTTTCCTTCAATTTTCCCTTTTTTCTAAAAAAGAAAAATTGAAATTAGAAATTATGGTGTTTGATCATGAAAATTTGAAAAATAATTCTGAAAAAATTTTCTGAAAAGGAAAAGCAGTTTTTTGTTATTTTCATAATCTTTCAACTTTTATTATTATTATATATAATCCCAATCTTTTAAATTTTTACATAAAACTCTCTTTATAACATTATTTTTTCAATATTATATATATAGCAATTTTAAAGAATAAGATAATTATAATTTCAAACTTAATGCTATCCTAATTAATATATATCTTTTTTCTCTCTTATCATTATTTTTATCTCTTAGTTAATTTTCTTTCTTATTTAAGACATTATTTTACTGCTAATTTATATTTATACCCATAAATATATAAAGTATTATATTTATATCCATAAATATATAAAGTATGTTATATATAAAGTTTATACCATTAATATACCATATACACATATATAAATATACAAAGTATTAAGAAACATACTAAGTTATACAGAGTATGTTATATATGAAGTTTATACCATATATATATCATATACACACATATATAAAAATACAAAGTATAAAGAAACATACTAAGCATATTTATATATTTATGGTGTATGATATAATATACCATAAATATGCAAAGCATGTTTTACATAGAAATAATTTATTCACACACAGTAAAATCTTTCATGTATAAGAAAATTAAGGAAATAAATTAGCGGCACCCTAAAATTTAATAACAACTCATCATTTCCTATTTTTTAGAAACGGAAAATGAAGAAAATAAATTAAATAAATTCTTAAAAAAATAAATTTATTTGAAAGATAATATTTGTTACCTAAAAAATAGGAAACAGTGATCTGTTAATATAACATCCATATTTAAATTTTTCAAATATGAGAATGTAAATATTATATATGTAATAATTGAAATTCATTAAATATGGTCATGTATATGTAATTATTTTATAATGGTGGCTAATTGTGTTTTTTTTCATTAGTAGGTAAATTTTAATTGTGTGATTTTGATAGTTTGTAAAAGTTAGGGCATAAAATCATATTTAATTTTTTTTTCAAAATTCAAAAAAAAAAAATCAAAAAAGACATGACCAAACACAACTCCAATTCTAATTTCAACTCCAACTTCAACTCTAATCAAAAAAGACATGATCAAACACAACTCCAATTCTAATTTCAACTCCAATTTCAACTCTAACTCCGAAAAATTTTAGTTCCCGGGAAAACGCCTACTAACACAAATACTTGTTGGAGTTTTAAACTCTGTGAATGAATGGGACATGACAAAATTGATTGCACTTTACACCTCATACTCAAATCATACTAATTGAATTTTTAAGTCTAATTGAATTTTTAAGTCTTTCTTTAATGATCAAAACAAGTTACTAATTGTTTAATGTTTAAGAAGAATGTACGAATTTTTTTCATTTTTGTTCTTCACTAATATTTTTCAAGAGAGTTAATTGCTAATATTTATTATTTTACTTTGAATTGTTTTTATTTTTAAGAATAATTTGAGAATAACTAGAAGGAAAAAAATGAAAACAAATGTTCAATTTATGTCCTATATTTTTTTAAAAAATGGATATGCATTGCCTCACAAATTTACTATGGATTAGAGGAAGTTTTTATTTTTATATCATTTTTTAGAACAAACTAAGACGCGGAACTTTGAACCGCTGAGGAAAGAGGGTCGGAGGAATAGTTGCGGAGTGAAATAGTCTTTTTGGGAATAGAGGGACTTGAATAGGGGTTGGGAGAGACTTTTTTCGAATTGAATTTTGGAAAATACGCTTCGCCATAAAATTTCAAGATTTTTAAGAAAATGAAAAATAACAAAAAAATATTTTTATTAGTTTTTACTTCAAATTACTCAACAATTCAAAAAAACAAACAACTCCAATTTTTAAATGTGACTTTCCACTTTGAAAACAAATTTTTCTTTTTTTAAAGTTTCACGATGAAACATGTCCAAGCACCAATTAAGTGTCATGTGATTTGCTTTGCCATTCGAGTTTGCTGGAGTTCTGTAATTTGGATTGTCCCTGTTACAAAAACATTTCTTTTGTTTTTATCATAAGAGAAAGTAACTCGAGAAAATTGAAGGAAATGTGTTTTTAAGTCTTAAATGAAGCATTGGTGGCATTGACCAACTTAAAAGGTCAAACATAATTAAAAAACTTAATTAGGTTAATTGTGGACTTGATTAAATTTTTCAAATTTTTTAATCTTTTCAAAAATACAAATTAACTCACACTCACAAAACTTCCCTCTCTATGCAAATCAATCTCTCCTCTCTTTCTCTCGATAGTTTCTCTCTCTAACTTCTCCGAACCAACAACTTTCCAAATTTCTCCCTTCAATCTTGTACAACTTCAACCTCTGGCAACAAATAGTTTTGAGTTCTTGTCCATTCCTTTTTTACTTTCAACCGCCAGTCAATGTGACAACATTCTCCGGCGACAACAATTTCAACTGCTTCATCATTTTTTTTCGATTTTCACAGGTAAAAAATTAGGGTTATAAGTTATGATGAAAACGAGAAACTTGATTTGTTGGTGTTTGTTATTTTTTTATGTTTTTTGTTATTTTTTTTTAATGTTTGTTATTTTCTAGTTGAATTTATCATCTGGATGTATCTGCTGTTTTTTAACAATGGATAAAACATGTAACGTGAATCCAACAGATGAATAATCTGTTGCAACATATATGACCAATCTGTTGCACAGATTAGTAATCTGTTGCAACGTATATGACTAATATGTTGCGCAGATTAGTAATCTGTTGCAACATATATGACTAATCTGTTGCGCAGATTAGTAATATGTTGCAACATATATGACTAATCTATTGCAACATATATGAATAATTTGTTGCAACAAATGAGTAATCTGTTGTAACAGATTACTCATCTGTTGGATTCGTTTTATAGTGTTGTAACATGAATTCAACATATGGGTCATCTGTTGCAACAGATTAGTCATATATTGCAACAGATTACTCACTTATTGCAATAGATGACTCATATGTTGGATTCATATTGCAGGTTCTATCCATTGTAGCAGTAGCAGATACACCAAATTAGAAATTCAACAAAAATCATAATTTTACCAAATTATGCAACAAAAATCATAATTCAACAAGAAGTAATGTCCAAGTGATATACGAACAAAATTTGACCTAAAAAATGCAAAAATTTCAACAGGGACACAACGAATAAGTAAAACACATGAAAAATTTCATGAAATAAGTAAAAAAGACAAAAATAATATACCATACATCAAATGCAAAAGGATCAAGGGAAAAACGTTTAAGTTCTCCTAAAAACGTTTAAGTTTTCTAGTATTTTAATTGCTTTCTAATAGTTGACCCATCTGTTACAACAGATTTTCTATCTGTTTGATAAGTTTCAACAGATGAATTATCTGATGCAACATATTAGTCATCTGTTGATTTAAATTAAGCAATTATTAGTAATAACTAAATTAATTTAGCTAAAATTAAAGACGTCTCTACGATAATGGGACAAACATTTGTGTTCTCCTAAAAATATTTGAGTTCCCTAGTATTTTAATTATTTTTCAACAGATTATCTATTTGTTGCAACAAGTTAGTCATCTATTGCAATAGATATTTATAATTGGTTAGTAATTTGTTTATTCAAATTAAGCAATGATTAATAATAACTAAATTAATTTAATTAAAATTGAAGACAAGTTTTTAATACAAGACCTTAGACAAGGGGATAAATGTTTGAGTTCTCCTAAAAACATTTGAACTTTAGTATTTTAAATTGCTTTTCAACATATATTCTGTCTATTTAATAATTTCCAATAGATGAGTCATATGTTACAACAATTTAGTCATCTATTGCAATAGATGTCTATATTTGTTTGATAATTTTTAATAGATGAGTTAGCTATTGCAAAAGGTTAGTCATCTGTTGCAACAGATGTCTATATCTGTTTGGTTATTTTCAACAAATGTCTTTAACTATTTGGTCTTTTCCAACAGACTACTCATCTATTGCAACATATTATTCATCTATAAGCCATTATTAGTAATAACTAATTGATTTAACTAAAATAAAATATGGATTAATAAGTTCAATTACAGTTTCAATTAATCTCATGGTAATTATATGATCATCTAAGTATGTTCGTCCTGAGTAGAGTGATCAATTGATCAATTTTATTTGAAATGATTCAAACTAATCCATCATTAGAAATAACTGTATTGATTTAACTAAAATAAAGATGAATTAGTAAGTTCAATTACGATTTCAATTAATCTTATGGTAAAAATGGTGTATTGATAAATGATGATTTGTTATTATTTATATTGAGTAAATCCTGCTATTGATTTATTTTTTCAACAAATAAACAATCTGTTGTAATAAATGAACAATCAGTTGCAACAGATGAACCATATGTTGCAAAAATGAATCAATTACTCCAACAGATGAGTCATATGTTGCAACAGATGAGTCATATGTTGCAACAGAACGGTCATCTGTTGTAACAGATGGACCATATGTTGCAAGAAATAGATCATCTGTTGGAAGAACTCAAGGGTCATGACTTTTCGATCATTTAATTAAAAAATGATTCGTAAATAAATAATATGAAAAAAAATATAATAAACTCAATTTTGTAGCTATTTAATTTAAATAACTAAAATACCAAAGAGATAAAAAGTTATGACTTTTCACCTTTTTTGTATTTAAATCTATTTTTTTAATTTAAATAATCGAAAAGTCACCAAGTTTGACTTAATTAAGAGATATAATTATTAAAAGAGTGGTGAACAGTCGTGATTTTTTGCCTAACACACTGCACTACTCACTCATTCAATCTTTTATAAATAGGTCTCCTCAGCTCTATCTCTTGCATCTTGTCTTGCATAAAATCGTCATTATATCGTCAATCACTTCTCTTTCAAAAATAAATTTCTTGTTCATCCGTTGAGGTATGTTTTATTTTCTTGTTCTTATATGAAAATTATTAACATGCATCTATTTTCTAATTAAGTTTCACATTTTTTTTTGTTAAACTACCAGTTGGCAGAGACGGACCTACATTGAGGCTAGCGGGTGCACGAGAAAAACTCTGTATATATGGTTTGTATATCTATATATATATCAGAGTATTATATTAAATATATGTTGTGCACCCACAATAACAACTAGGTTTGCTGGTGAGATGGTTCGGTATGCCACTTGAAAGTTACACTTAATGTGTGATTACTCGTGTTCGAGCCTCAGCAACAACGTTTTATTGCTCCTTTAATCATTTTTCAATTTTCTATTGCGTGGTTGCTCAGGTTCGAACCCCAACAACAATGTTTCTTTATTGCTCATTTTTTCATTTTTCAAGTTTCTTTACACTTATTGTGCAAATGTATATATTTATCTTTTGATTAAAAAAGACTTCCTACTTAGTAGTCTTTTATTTCATACTTTTTCTTTTTTTCTTTTATGTATTGTGGATATTATTGAGATATTTTTTATTTTATTTCAAAATACAAGCTTCTCTCCAACTTCAAAAGGTAGATATTCTACCGAGCTTATACTGTATAATATTTATTTTCTTTAATCTTTTGATCATTGAATTATTTTTTATTTAAAAAATTAGCAATTTAAAGTTTGAGATGGGCTTAAATCAAATGTTACCCGTTGCAACTATCTAGCAAACAAATCTCACGAATTTCATATTTTTCAAAAACTTTCTATTATTGTTCAAAATTTAAAAGTATGTTGAATTTAAGTAGGTTAATAACACATTTTTATCATATTAAATCTAATTAATGATATTCAATAATATCAAAATTTTGCTTATAAAATACTAGAATTAATAAGTTTTCAAATAAATGTATGTCGAACTTTGACACTATTAATTACTATATTTAAATATAGAGGTGCACCCGTCAAGCTTAAATCCTGGGTTCGCCTCTGCCAATTGGTACAATATGTGGTTTAGTGTTTTACGTTATTTGTTCATGCATGTTCTAGATATGACTGATCTGATTTGGTACATGGCTATTCTGCTTGACACCGTGTAGGAACTTGAAAGGCTGGTTCATGAACTTGAGTGAGAGTTGGGGGCCGCGACAGCAAAGGTGCTTCGTGGGATTCGAAGGCTGAGAGGTCTACTGCCCAATGGATTTCCGATTGACAATAATAATAATAATAATAATAATAATAATTATTATTATTATAATTATTATTATTATAATTATTATTATTATTATTAGGTTATATATTTTTTTTATCATTTGTAATTTATTTTATCGTATCTACCTAGTGTTATAAATATTTTTTGATGTAATGAATGAAAAAATCTTTATTTGATCGACTGAGTTTATTTTTATTTTTTTCATTCTGCCTATTTTTTAAAGATGTTGAGAGCTGTAGGTTTTTGAGCATTTTAGAGTGGAAAGAGTCAATTATAAGAAAGAAAGTGTTTGGTTGAGATCAAGGTCATGGACTAAAATTAAATAACAACACAAGATTATTTACTATTACAACAAAATTAAAGATAGGTTGATAACAAATGACCCATCTATTGCAACGGATGGATAATCCATTGGAAATGACCAAGTAGATAAAGACATCTATTGCAATAGATTGATCGCCCGTCGCAACAAATTAGTAATATGTTGAAAATGACCAGACAGATAAAGACATCTTTTGCAACTGATTAGTCATCTATTTCAACAAATTAGTAATCTGTTGGAAATGACAAATAGATAAAGTCATATGTTGCAATAGATTGGTCATCTGTTGGAAATGACCAACAGATAAAGACATTTGTTACACCAGATGACCAATCTATTGCAACATATACGTATATTTGTTTGATAATTTTCAACAGATGACTCATCTGTTGCAACAGGTTAAATCTGTTGCAATAGGTTATACACTTAAATAATCATGTAAGTACTATGAGATTAATTGAAATTGTAATTATTAAATCAATTTAGCTATTACTAATAATGACATAATTTGAACCATTTCAATTAAAATTAGTCAATTGATCACTCTACTCAAAACGAACACACTAAGATGATCGTGTAATTAATATGAGAATAATTGAAATCGTAATTGAACTTATCAATTCATCTTTAATTTTAGTTAAATCAATGTTGTTATTACTAATAATGTTTTAATTTGAATCATTTCAAATAAAATTGGCCAATTAACACTTTACTCAAGACGAATACACTTAGATGATCATTTAATTACTATGAGATTAATTGAAATCGTAACTAAATTATCAATTCATCTTTAATTTTAGTTAAATCAATTTATTTATTACTAATAATTGCTTAATTTTAATTGTTTCAAATCAAATTGGTCATTCTACTTAATACAAAACACTTAGTTGATCATGTAATTACTATAAAATTAATTGAAATTGTAAGTCAACTTACTAATTCATCTTTAATTTTAGTTAAATCAATATAGTTATTTCTAATTATGATTTGGTTTTAGTCATTCCAAATAAAATTGGTCAATTGATCACTCTACTTAGGACGAACACACTTAGTTGATAGTGTAATTACCATGAGATTAATTGAAACTGTAATTGAACTTATTAATTCATGTTTAATTCTAGTTAAATAAATTTAATTATTACTAATATAATGGCTTAACATGAATCAATAGATCACTAACATGTTGCAAAACAAGAGTAATTTGTTGAAAATGACTAAACAGATAAAGACACCTGTTGAAAATGACCAAACAGATAAAGACATATGTTGGAAATGACCAAACAAATATAGACATATGTTGCAATAGATGACTAACATGTTGCAATAAATGATCTATCTATTGAAAATTATCAAACAAATATAGACATTTGTTGCAACAGATGACTAAGTTGTTGCAACAGATGACTCATTTGTTGAAAATTATCAAACATATAGGATATAAGTGGAAAAATAATTTAAAATACTAATGCTCAAATATTTTTAAGAGAACTCAAATGTTTTTCCCCTTGTCTAAGGTCTTGTCTTTAATTTTAGTTAAATCAATTTAGTTATTATTAATAATTGCTTAATTTGAATCATTTTAAATAAAATTTATCAATTGATCATTCTATTAAGGACGAATACATTAATTGAAATTGTAAGTGAACTTATTAATTCATCTTTAATTTAGTCAAAATCAATTTAGTTATTACTAATAATGACTTAATTTGAATCATTTCAAATAAAATTGGTTGATTGATCACTCTCCTCGAGACGAATACACATAGTTGATCATGCAATTACTATGAGATTAATTGAAATTGTAAGTGAACTTATCAATTTATCTTTAATTTTAGTTATATCAATTTAGTTATTACGAATAATGGCTTAATTCGATTCATTTAAAATAAAAATGGTCAATTGATCACTCTACTCATGACGAATACACTTAGTTGATCATTTAATTCTTATGAGATTAATTGAAATTGTAAGTTTATCTTTAATTTTAGTTAAATCAATTTAGTTATCACTAATAATGACTTAATTTGAAATATTTCAAATAAAATTGATCGTTTGATCACTCTACGCGGGACGAATACACTTAGTTAATCATGTAATTACGATGAGATTAATTGAAATTGTAAGTGAACTCATTAATTCATATTTAATTTTAGTTAAATCAACATAGTTATTACTAATAATGACTTAATTTGAATCATTTAAAATAAAATTGGTCAATGAATTATTCTACTAACGATCAAACACTTAATTGATCATGTAATTACTAAGATTAATTGAAATCGTAATTGAACTTACTAATTCATCATGTAATTACTAAGATTAATTGAAATCGTAATTGAACTTACTAATTCATCTTTAATTTTAGTTAAATCAATATAGTTATTTCTAATAATGGTTTAATTTGGATTATTTCACATAACATTGGTAAATTAATCATTCTACTCAGTACGAAATACTTAATTGATCATGTAATTACTATGAGATTAATAGAAATCGTAATTAAACTTAGTAATTCATCTTTAATTTTAGTTAAATCAATATAGTTATTTCTAATGATGACTTAGTTTGAATCATTTCAAATAAAATTGGTCAATTGATCACTCTACTCAGGACGAACATACTTAGTTGATCGTGTAATTACCATGAGATTAATTGAAACTGTAATTGAACTTAATAATTCATATTTTATTTTAGTAATCAATTTGGTTATTAATAATAATGACTTAATGTGAATCAATAGATGACTAACATGTTACAACAGATGAGTAATCTGTTGGAAATGACCAAACAAATAAAAACATTTGTTGAAAATGACCAAATAGATATCGACATCTGTTGCAAAAAATGACTCACTTGTTGCAACAACTAATTCATCTATTGAAAATTATCAAATAGATATAGTCATTTGTTGAATTCATCTATTAAAAATTATCAAACAGATATAGACATCTGTTGCAACAGATGACTAAATAGTTGCAACATATGACTCATCTGTTGGAAATTACTAAATAGATAAAATATGTGTTGAAAAGCAATTTAAACTACTAAAGCTCAAATGTTTTTTAGGAGAACTCAAACGTTTTCCCCCTTGTCTAAGGTCTTGTCTTCAATTTTAGTTAAATCAATTTAATTATTATTAATAATTGCTTAATTTGAATATACAAATAACTAACCTGTTAGAAACATTTATTGCAACAGATGACTAACTTGTTGCAACAAATAGGTGATCTGTTGGAAAATAATTAAAATATTAGGGAACTCAAACATATTTAGGAGAACTCAAATGTTTGTCCCATTGTCTTAAAGACTTGTTTTTAATCTTAGCTAAATCAATTTGGTTATTACTAATAATTGAATAATTTGAATCAACAGATGACTAACATGTTGCAACAGATGATTCATCTGTTGGAAATTATCAAACAAGATAGAAAATCTGTTATAATAGATGGGTCATCCATTAGAAAGCAATTAAAATACTAGGGAGCTTAAATGTTTTTAGGAGAACTCAAACGTTTGTCCCCTTGATCCTTTTGCATTTGATGTATGATACACTATTTTTGTCTTCTTTACCTGTTTCATGAATTTTTTCACGTGTTTCACTTATTTATTGTGCCCTTGTTGAAATTTTTGAAAATTTTTTAGGTTAAATTTTGTTTGTATATCACTTGGACATTACTCCATAGGTGATTTTGTAAGTATAATTATGATTTTTGTTGAATTTTTTATTTGGTATATTTGCTACTGCTACAATGGATAGAACCTGTAACATGAATCCAACATATGAGTCATTTGTTGTAACAAGTGAGTATTCTGTTGCAACATATGATTGATCTGTTACAACAGATGACCCATATGTTGGATTCATGTTACAACACTATAGTATGAATCCAATAGATGAGTAATCTATTGCAATAGATTAGTCATATATGTTGCAATAGATTACTCATCTGTTGCAATAGATTAGTTAATATGTTGCAACAAATTACTCATCTGTGCAACAGATTGCTCATCTATTGGATTCACGTTACATGTGTTATCTATTGTTGAAAAAACAGCAGTAGCCGATACACCCAAATGAGAAACTCAACTAAAAATTATAATTTTACTTACTAAAATCACCTATAAGTAATTTTCAACTGATATACGAATAATATTTGACCTAAAAAAATTTGATCAAGTAGCAATAGTAGCGGTAACAACAATATTCAACAACAAGAAGATGATGATGATGATGAACAAGAAGAGATGATAATGAAGAACAAGATGATGATAATGAAGAAGAAGATAATGAATAAAGCAACAACAACAATGAACAACAAAAAACACGAAGAGAGAAAACTCCAATAAATTAGAAGAGAGAGAAACGTGCCTTTTTTCCCTCCATTTCTAGTTATATTAGGTTTTACACTGGATCAAAGTGTAAATTAAAAAATTTGTGGGTTATTTTCAAACTTTTCTTATTTTCTTAATCCTTAATAAAGTAAGTGTCACCTCCACTCAATTACTAAGACTTGTGTCACCCACACCTCATTTTAAAACTCTTTTGTTACCTAAAGCCCAAAGCCCCACATCAAATGCTTGGCAAAGAGAGTTATAATTCTTTATCGACAAACAAGAAATTTGTGGGCTCAAAACAATTTTCTAACTCTTATATACTAGTGAAATGAGCTGCGTTTCGCGCGGTAATAAGTTTTTTTATTAAATATGTAAAAAATTTAATATTCAAGTGTAAAGAATGTGTTTTAATTTTTTTTTTTAAATCAAATGTAATTAAATTAAATCTAATGCTTTAAAATTATTTTCTTAGATTATGTAGACATATCATAAGAATTTGCACACTACAACTTTTTATTCAACCATTCATATAATTTAAATTTTAAAAAGTCGTATATTTAATCAAGATATGTCTCAAAATATTTAAAATTCAATAGAAGAGAAGATTTTATAATAACACAAATACTTCATGATAAAAATAAATAATCATAAGTCTCTACAAATACTATTCTTGAACTTAATTAATTCTAGCCACAAAGAACATTATAATAAAATAAATCTCATTTTGAGTAAAAGAAACTTATATCAATTTATCCATAAAGTAGGAAAAAGTAAAATTGATTTTGTTGAATAATATTTATATACGTTTGTGAAAATATGGGCAAGCATCAACATAAAAATTTTAAGGAGCACTTCTTCGTCGTTGGTGATGCTATTACATTTTTCTCGAAGATGATAATAGGATTGCATTATTTTGTCTCTATATTCACCATACTTCATTGACTTCTCATTTTTCTCAATTATTTTATCTTGTTCATCTTTCTTTTTCATTCCTACAAGAAAAAATTAAGAATATGCTTATACGATATTGTTAGTTACTCTAGAAAAACTTGAATAAATTTTTTCAATCTTAAATACCTAAAATTAGAATTTATAATTTTTAAGTGATAAAAATTAAAATTAAAAAATCAAAAGAAGATTCTTACTACTTAAGAACTCGTAACTTGATTGATATTTTAGAACTTTGATTGGTTGGTCTTGAGTTCATCTAATGCAATTTAGTTTCAAAAAAATAGTCAAATAAATTAGCTCTAAACAAATATTGTATAAATTAAAATGGGAGGAGTATAATTTAGAAAATGAAAAAAAATATCCCTACCCATAAATTCTTTATACAACTTTGCCAACCATGGTTCTTCACTTGAAAGTACCCATATAATGTGATGATTAACATTTTTTTTCATGTTTTTCCTCACCCTTATGCATGGTATAGTAATGAAGAAGAAAGAGAAAGATTTTGAATGAGAATTTTTGGAAACAAAACATGAGTATACAGACAAAGTAGAAGAATTTCATAAGGTTTTCATAAACTTACAAATTAAATTTTGGGAGACTATGAAGATTAAAAATGAGAGTTATTAATATTATTAAGAGTATAAGTTGAAGAGGTATGAGTTATGAGTAGTTATTTTTATTAAAGCCAGTAAATAAAAAAAGAATATATATATATATATATATATATATATATATATATATATATAATATTTGTGATTTTATTCTTCTAATTGCAAAAAACTTTCAATTCTTTTTTCTCCATAACCAAGGAATTTGAGTGGTTGAAATAATAAAACTATTTCATTAGTATGTGGAGTATTAATTAAAGAGTCATTTTTTATTAAAACATAAAAAAAAAATAGGGTAGAGAACAAAAAAAAGGGAAAAAGCTCAAAAAAAGAGAAAAAAAGAAAAATTGAAATGAAGATCATTGAGAGGTGCCACATCAGCAACCTCCAATGTCTCCTTTATTATTATATATAAATTTTCTTTTGAGATTTTCTTTTCTTGATTATAAAACAAAAGTTGATGTATTAGAAAAAATTGTTTGGAACACAAATAACAACACTTTATTCGTTTGAATAAATATGTTAAAGAATAATGCAGTAATTCACACTAAGAGTAAATCATTGTAAGTAGAGAAATGGAAGAAGAGATAGGAGATGATCAACTATCTTAGAATCAGAGAAGAGAAGAAAAGAAAGAAGAGTAAATCATTGTGTTGTATTGACATATTCAGAACTCTATTATTGTTAGTAGTACGCAGTCGACTATATATAGAGTATAGATGATATCTTAACAACGTGGTGTCAACTAATTAACTGACTTCAACAATGTAACTAACTTTTTGACACCACACTGTTAAGCTATCATCTATACTCTATATATAGTCGATTGTGTACTACTAACAATAACAGAATTCTGAATATGTCAATACAACACAATGATTTACTCTTCTTTCTTCTCTTCTCTTCTCTGATAACTAACTTTTTGACACTTTAACTAACTTTCTCTCCCTTTTTTTTCTTTACTAACATTCCTCAACACCCCCATCAAACTTGGCACTGCAAAGAGATTGACTAGGCTAAGTTTGGACATTAAGTATTCATGTTGAACCTTGGTTAAGCCTTTAGTGAAAGCATCTATCAGTTGGTCATGAGTGGATATCTATTCAGTCTTGATCAACCCTTGTTGGATCTTTTCCCTCACAAAGTAGCAGTCCATTTCTATATGTTTAGTCCTCTCATGGTAAACAGGATTTGCAGTTATTTACAAGGCTCCTTTGTTGTCACTGAAGATGGTTACAGGTAGTTGTAGTTGAACACCTAGATCTTTGATCAAACCAACTAGCTATGTAAGTTTTGCAACTATTGAAGCAAGGTTTCTATACTCTGATTCAACTTAACTCCTAGAAATAGTTGATTATTTCTTTGACTTCAAAGAAATTAGAGATTCACCTAGTTTAATAGTAAAGCCTATAATAAACTTCATAGAGAAAGCACATGCAGCCCAATTTGCATCACAATAAGTTGTAAGAACATCTTCTTTTGAACTAGACATGAGAAGAATGTGTCCTGGTTTTCCTTTTATATATTTGATGATTCTAAGTGATGCATTCATGTGAGACTATTTTAGACACTGCAAAAATTGACTCAAGGTATGCACACTGTATGCTATGTCTGGTATTGTTAATGTGAGGTATAATAGCTTACCTATCATCCTTTGGCACATCCTTTGATCAGCTAGTACTTCATCTTTTGACTTTGTATCATCTAAAGTATATTGATCATATTCTGTAGTTGTCAATTTCTCTATAGTATCAAGTGGAGTAGGTGTTGGTTTAGTAGCACCGAGACCTATTTTTGAGATTAATTCCAGTGCATACTTCCTCTGATGCATCACAATTCCTTGTTTAGACATTGCAAATTCAATGCATAGAAAGTACTTTAGTTATCCAAGATCCTTCATCTTAAAAGCTTTGTGAAAAACCTCTTTGGTTTCACTTATCTGATCAAGTTTGCTACCAGTCACTAGTATGTCATCTACATAAACTAGTACAATAATTATTTCTTCACTTGTCTCTTTAATGTATAGAGAATGATCATACTGAATGATCATACTGACTCTATCTGAAGTTATATTTAATCAAGGCTTGATGCAGTTTTGCATTCCATTATCTTGGTGCTTGCTTCATCCATACAAGGATTTTGAAAGTCTGCACACTTGTCTCTTCCCCTTACTTTTAAAACCTTTTGGAAGTTCCATATAGATCTCATCTTCTAAATCACCTTGTAAAAAGGCATTGTATACATCCATTTGATGGATATGCCAATTCCTAGCTGCTGCAATAGCTAAGACAGGCCTTAAAGTAACTATTTTCACCACTAGGCTAAAGGTTTCTTGATAGTCTATCCCTTTCTTTTGACAGAACCCTTTTGCTACCAACTTTTCTTTGAATTTTTTTATTTCTCCTGAAGATTTGTACTTGATTTTGTAAATCCATTTGCACCCTATAGAATGCATGCCTTCAGGAAAAGTGACCACCTACCAAGTATTGTTGTTTTCAAGAGCAGTTATCTCAAATTGCATAGCATCTACCCACCTAGGATATTTGATTGCCTCTACATAAGTTGTTGGGTTAACAAGGTTAGAGAAATTAGTTAAGTAGCATTAATACTTGTCAGATAGATTAGCATAAGAAACATAGTTTGAGAGAGGATATAAGATATTGTCATTTATAGTTAATGACACAAAGTCTTTCATCCATCTAGGTGGATATATGCCCCTGGTGGATTTTATTTGATTAGAGTGTGTTCTAGCTTGTGTAGTAGTTTGTCGAGGTAATTCAGTAGCTGTTTGTCTAGTTATTCTTCTTGTGTAGTATCTTGTTGTTGTAAGAATTGATGCAACAGGAATTGTAGTTGACTGGACTAGAGTAGTATTATTTGTATTTTGCATTTGTTCAACATGAGATTATGATTGTGAGTCATTCTCAATAGTTGGTTGTGGTTATGAGTTGTTCTCAACAAGTGCTTCTGACTGTGAACCAGATTCAACTCCTATTATATCAGTGGCTAACTCATCACTACTCCCTACTGTCAATTCACATATAGGAAATAAAGATTGTGAAGCTTGAGTCATAGCATCCTTGAATGGAAATATATCTTCCAAGAAAGTGGCATCCCTGTCAACAAATAATATCTTGTCAATAAGATCATAAAGGATATAACATTTCTTTGTTTCTGAATAGCCCGTGTGAATAACCTTTCTTGAGCTAGGCTTAAGTTTATCCAATTCATGTACTACCTTAGCAAAAAACAAACAGCCTAAAACCTTTAGATGATCTAGTGTGGGTTTCTTGTTGTACAGTTTTCCATAAGGTGAGATATATCTTAATACAGAAGAATGAAGCTTGTTTATTAGATATATAGAAGATTTCACATAGTATCCCCAAAACTTTAAAGGTATATTAGCTTGAAACCTAATAGCTCTTGTTATTTCTAGCAAATGCCTATGCTTCCTCTCAGCTACACCATTTTGCTGAGGTGTATATGAGTAAGAAGTTTGATGAGTTATGCCTAGATTAGTGCCGTTATCAATTCTAATAACTTTTACACAAGTATCAAACTGATTTTGAATGTAAGAAAAAAAATGCTTAAGAACAACAGTGACATCAGTTTTCAGATTGAGTAAAAAAACCCATGTCATTCTAGTAAAATCATCCACAACAGCTAAGAAGGACCTGTGTCCATCATAAGTAGGAACCTTATAAGGACCCTAGAGATCCATATGAACTAAGTCAAAAGCTTTAATATTAGATATACTGCTAAAGTCTAGCCTAGTTTGTTTAGCAAATGGACAGACTTCAAACTTATTTATATTGTCATTTACATGAGTTTTTGAAATGGAAAATATGTGAGATAGTATCCTAAAAGGAACATGCCCAAGCCTTTTATGTCACAGACTTAGATCAGATTTATTTGTATTTTGAGTATTGAACACACAATCTGCTACTTTGCTATATCCTGGAAGCTTTTGTCTCAATAAGAAGTATAGTTCATTTTTCTCTCTACCAATCTCATTCACTTTCTTACTCCAAAGATCCTGAAATGCACAGAAGTTAGGGAAGAATATAGCTGAATAGTTAAGTTGCTTAGTAGCCTTTGAGACTAATAATAGATTTTATTTAAACTGAGGTAGATGAAAAATATTCTGGATAGTACTATTTTTAGATATATTACTACATCCAGTGTGTGTCACTAGTAACACATCACAATTGGGTAGTATTACTCTTTTTGGATTCATTGCCTGAGATATTGAATCTTCATTTAGAAGATCAATATCTGCAGTCATATGGTTTTTAGTAACTATGTCAATAATTCACTCAGGTGGATTATTGCAAACCATCAAGGCACTAGTAATACTTGACATATTTGTTGCACTAGCAGGTGACATGGATGATGTCACTTAATTATGTTGCTTCAACATCTTGAATATCTAAGTATAATGCTCAGGTATGAACCTTGAGGGCAAAGATAGCAGTCCAACACTTTGGTTTTGATGATACTGATCCCAATCCTCAGCCACAACATTGTGAGCACTAGAAGCAACTTTTCTCTGCTTGTACTTGTAATCATAGCCAATCCTAGCTTTATTCTGAATCTTGTGTTCTTCATGTTTAGGATGTCCAGAAGGGTAACCAATAAGTTTGTAGCAATCAACCTTGTAATAACCTTTTATCTTGCAATAATCACACACATCACTAGGATTATAGGTTGACACGTAGTTTCTCTTCCCATTTTGATAGTTACCTTGATAACTTCACCTTGATAGCTAGTCTTAGAGTACATGGCAACTGCATCAGCTACATTGGGAGTAGCACCAAAAAGACTTGTGGCATACACAGACTAAGCCACAGTTTTTTTATTCTCATCACTCATAATCATAGAGTGTAATGACCATTTAGGTTATTTTCCATATTTATGCTTATCTTCACCGTTTGAGCTTTCCCATAGTTTCCCCAAGTTATTTCTGACTTGCTGGTATCGATAGTTCAATTATCGGGCTGTTCGTTTGATTTTTTAGAACTAATTCCCTATTTAAAAGTCTTCGCTGGTTCCAAATGGCCATTGGGCAAAAATTTTAGTGAAACGATCTTGGATGCAAATTCTGACTGCGCCAGCAGATCCAAAATATCAATTTTAGGCTAGGTAGACCTTTGGTTAGGATCCCAATACACTCAAGCTCATTTCGACCTATCAATAAAAAATTTGAAAATTTGAAAATTTAGGTGTGGGACCCACATTTGGTCGAAACAACCTCAAATTAAAAATTCGAGTTAGCCAACGTTTTTGAAACGTCGAATTTAGTGTAGTTACATACTTTTTTTGCGAAAATTGAATCCTAGATGCATCCGAGGCATTGGACAAAACTTGGAATCAAATTCCAAGCTTCAGCTGTCATATGGTGCAGGTAAGACTGCGATCGTAGAGGCCTTAGCGCAATTCTGACTGCCGCATATACGGGCTGCATGTGCGCGATCGCAAGGATCGAGGGCCTGGGTTGGGTCTTTAAATAGCCATTTTTGGCTGAGAATTGGCCATTTACTTTCTCTCTTGAGACTTAAAACCCTAATATGGTGTGCTAATCACTAATTGGTCATGGTGGATGACTTGGAAGCTTAATTATCATCTTGTATCACAATTATCTTTAAATTTAAGGTAAGAATCCCTTGAATTGATGCTTGAATTTCCTAGTTTGGACCCAAAACCTTAATTTAGCTTAAAGCTTGATTTTAGCCCAAAGTATGCTTAAGTTTCACCCATTTTTTGAGGGTTATGTCTTCTTGTTTATGTGTGAACATAAACTCATTTTTTATATATAGGACCTACGTGAGGTTTTGGTGTCATTTTAGGACCCAAAGCATAATAGTGCAATATGGGTATTTTTAGACTCGTAATGATGAGTAGATTATGATTTTGTTAGTGTGATGGCATTTTGGGGATTGTAAAGTAAAGGTGAGCATATGGTGCATGATGTGAATTTTTGTGGTGCAGCTTTGAGGTAGGCCTCTGTCTACTCCTCTTCATAGATAACAAGTGATATGTATTGTGTGTGACTATGGATGTTAGGCTTGATTATGCATAGAAGCCAAGCCTTTATTGTTGATGCTTTGGGGCTTAGATGAGGATTTTAGGCCCGTAAAATGATATGTTTATATGCCTTTTGAATCCTATTGCCTTCTCTCTCTAGTTTAGATTAGTTGTAGCATAATTGTGATGTAATGTTATGTTTGGATTGTGATTTTAGCATTTGTAGCATGAATTGTGAATTTGACCTTATTGGACTAGTGTGGTAGTCATGAAACCATAACTTGGGTAGAGTAGACTTGAGTACCCTTGTTCCTAGTTGAAGCTCTTGTCTTAAGATTGAATGTGGCTTATGTGACATCTAGAAGTTGAAGTAGATACCTTAGCCTAGTTTGGGGCATGGTGTGCCTAATTATAGAAATTAAGGTTTAGAAGTAGGATCGTTCGACCCACTTAGGCTTAGACTTGTGTTAGTCTTTTGGACTTAGTTGCAGATAATAAACATAGATGGGGTTAGTACACCTTAGTATAAGGTTACTTCATGACTTGGTAGCTTGTATTGATGTCCTACGAATTGTGGGTTTTGAGCTATGACTATGATACTCCTTGTGGAAGTGATATTGGGCATATAGAGATGTATCCCTCTTAGATACATTTTATGGCCTATCTATGCTATTTTCTCTTAGACTTGATGATGGGTCTCTAGAGATGCTATTTTCTCTTAGACTTGATGTTTGGCATATAGAGATGCCATTTACTATTAGATATGATTGTTGTGCCCATAGAGATGCTACTTCCTTTTGGTTATGATTGTTGGGCCTATAGAGATGATATTCCTCTTAGATATGACTATTTCCCTAGATAGGTGATATTCCTCATAGTCATGATGTATGGCCTATTAATATGAGATATCCTAAATGAGAGATTATTACGTGCTTATTGATATTATGCCTCCTAGATGTGAGATGCCTCCTGTCTGAGAGATAATTACGCGCTTATTGATATTATGCTTCCTAAATATAAGATGCCTCTTGTGTGAGAGATGATTACGCGCTTATTGATATTATGACTCATAAAGTGAGATACCCCTGTGTGAGAGATGATTATGTACTTATTGATATTATGCTTCCTAGATGTGACATACCTCTTGTATGAGAGATGATTACGTGCTTATTGATATTATGCCTTCTAGATGTGAGTAGCCTCATGTGTGAAAGATGATTACGTGCTTATTGATATTTTGCCTCTTATATACGAGATGCCTCCTATGTGTGAGATAACTATATGTTGTGACTTAAAAGTATGATTATTGATATGAGTTTCGGAAAGATATATAGGCCTAAGGCCGTGATTATGATGTTGTGATTACTTCGGATATATTATTAGACCAAGGGCCGTGTTATGATAATGATTGGATATCCAAAAAGTATTTATCATTGTTAAAGGATACGATTATAGTTATGGATTCATATACATGTTTCATATACACATCTCTCCGGTATGTGATGGAGGAAGATGTGGTATGTTACTTATGACTTATTTGATTGGATACTGGTGATGGAATGCATAGATTTGGTATATTCATGATTATTGTATTGACAACTTTTGTGATTCTAGATGGAATATGATCTTATGATTGTTCTGCTTAATAAAGGGTTAAGCTATATAATAGTTGATTATCTAATAGAAGACTATGGTAATTAGTGGCTAGGAATCAGATGTATTAGTTTATAAATAGTGCTTAGTTGAAATATGGTAGTCAGAGATGGTTGATATATGGCTAATGATGATATTGGGTTTAGCATAGGTGAAGATTAATGATATTGATGCCTAAGTTTATAATGTCGATTACTTGTTAAATGAAGAGTTGTGTATTAATGAGGCTAGATAATAAGTGATGTTGGTAATAAGAACTGGCTAGTTAATAACGATTAATAGTTGATAAATGGTTAATTAATGAGTAGTTAAATGAGGATTAGTTGGTAAACAATGGTCAGTTAATGAATGGTGTTACTTAATAAAAGATGGTTAGATGATAAATGTTCATGTGTTGTCTAATAATGGTTAACGGATATATGATGATTAGTTGGTAATATTGAATATAGGATAAATGAAGATTATAGTCTAGTGATGAACCTTGGCTAGATGATAGATGCTGGCTAGTTAATAAGTGGTGGTTAGTTGCTATCCCATGACTAAGGATTATGTGAATGATAATGTTTAGGCTAATAACTAGAGGTTAAGTGACGACTAGCGAACTAGTGGTTTCATTATAAATAGCATTGTTAAGGTAATAATGAGTAGTTGAGAAGTATTATCGAGATAGACACTTTGTGGTGATATGATTATATTCCAGAGTATATTAGTATATGTTATTCTGTAATGTTAAATGTGATGACATTGATACCCAAAAAGTTAGGAGGATACTATTGTGATGACATTGATACCAGACAAGGCCGGAGGATACTATTGTGATGACATTGATACCCGATAAGGTCGGAGGATACTATTGTGATTATATTATTACCTGGCAAGGCTGAAGGATACTGTGATGATATATTGATACCCGATTGTGATTATATTAATTCCTGGAAAGGCTGGAGGATACTATGATGATATATTGATACCCGACAAGGTTGAAGGATACTGTGATAATATATTAATATTCGGCTAGGTCGAAGGTTGATTACGATGATGACAGTTATGGCGAGTTATGATATTGATTGTGTATCTTGTATTTATTCCTGTATGCGCATCACCTATCACCAGTATGCACCTATGTCTATCAGCTGGTATGGGACGGTTGCATAGATATAGGTGATTAAAATGCCTTATGTTGTTGTGTGTTGATTGAATCTTTCAAGCCTGGGGCGGTGGGGGTACACATAGGCTCGACTAGGTATTTGGTTATTCGGAGTAGCCAATTATTCACGATGTTATTGATATTGTTATTATCATTGTTATGATCATTATTATGGCTAGCTTATGACAAATTGACCATTGATTTGGTATCGAGAATTGAGGTATGTTTTCAGCCTCCTTTTTCTTATGATTGCACTGTTATGCACGATTATATCATGTCTAGCCATATGGATTAGCAACCCTGAGTATGATAGTATTATGATAATGTCATGATGAGGTCTTAGAATGAGGATCTGATGATCTAGATTACTCTTTGAGATGGCCTTATGTCTAAGTGCATGTACATATATATATATATATATATATAGCTACATAAAGTTATGGCACTAGCATGTATCCCTTCCTTCGCTTGTTCACATTGTATATTTGTTTCTTGACCTTGTATATTGCTATATATCTTTCTTTCGCTCTTTATTCATATATTGTCCTAAGAAATATGGTATAGTATTGATGTCTGTTCTCCCTGATACTTCCTTAGTCTTATTATGTTAGAATTTTGGATAGAATGAGGATATGATGATCTAGATTACTCTTTCAGATGAACTTATGTCTAAGTGTATGTATATATATATATATACATACATAAAACTATGGTACTACCGTGTATCCCCTCATTCCCTTGTTCACATTGTATATTCGTTTCTTGACCTTGTATATTGCTATATATCTTTTTTTCGCTCTTCATTCGTATATCGTCTTGACATATACCGTATAGTATTGACGTTTATTGATTGTGGCTGGAATAGGATGGTTCTCCCTGATACTTTCTTAGTCTTATTATGTTAGACTTTTGAACATGAATAGGATAGTTGTTTCGTATTATTTCATTGACTTGTCTTATGATTTTCAGACTCATGGGTGTAGTTTCCATTCTGTTTATATGTTGTATATATTTGCTTTATCTTTGGATCTCAGTTGGCAGTTTTCTACTAAGTACAATTCGTTTAGTACTCATACTACACTTCTGCAGCTTGCAGATCATAGTACGATTTATCGCCATTGATGTGTGCATCGTGCAGAGCAGCCCTGGTTCAGAGACTTAGAGTGATCTACCGACGTTTAGAGTGTTACTCATCTCCATGTTGTATTCGGAGATAAGTTGTATTAGAGTATTTCTCCTTAACAATTTATTTTTGTACTCTAAATATATTAAAAGCTTTTGTAGTGATACCACCAGGTTTTAGGATATTCTTATGTATTGATCTTTACTTTATATATTACACATTTTTTCCTTATGTTGATTGAGTAGTCCGTTACTAGCCATTTCAGACTACGAGTTGGCTTGCCTATTGGTGGGTTATGGTAGGCACCATCATGACCTGAGGTATCGGGTCATGACAAATTGGTATCAAATCCTAGGTTTCACCATGTGTTAGTACAACAGCTAAGTGTTAGTAGAGTCATGCGGATCGATTCAGAGACGTCCGTAACCTTCTTCGTGAAGCTACTGTGACATTTTAGGAGATTCATTTCTTGACTCCTTATCATGTGTCTGTATTTTTTATGAACCCCAAACACCTTCTTTGACTCTATTTTATCCCTGAAGGATGATGCGACCTTGTCTACAGATGTAGACGAGAGTTTAACACGCGTTCCTAGAGTTTCAATGTAATATCGAGTTAGAGAGTGAGAGATGGATATTGAAGATCTTCAGTGATAGCCAAAAAGGATTTGAGCCAACTTAGGCTATAGTTGAACTTGTAACTACTTCAGCCTTTGAGGTTCAGCATTGGAAATTTGAGTCATGTTATAGACCCTCTCAGCCATGGATGACGTTTGAATCATCGAGCAGTTCTCAGACTAGAGTTGGGTCTATTGGTGTTCATCAGGGTTCTTTACCAGTTTTGAGTATGAGAATTGATTTCTTATGTGATCCAGACATTTTCCTATGCTACATCCTCTTGAGCCGGACATTGGTGCATGGATGTGTTACAAGGTTGGTATGGTTACTTTGTTTGGCGTCGGAGTGCTTTATATTAGCCGAATCTTCCTTCCCTCGGGGTGTTGATTATGAGAGGACCATAGAGAGCATAAGTATTGAGACTTATGCAGGGTGCCGCTTCCAGTGCCACCAGTGGGCAATGCCCAAATAGGCTTTATGCACTTCAGTCCCGACAGGATCAGGAACGTTCTCCTGATGTGGTCACTGGTACGTTACAAATTTATTATTTGCATGTTTATGCTTTGCTAGATCCAGGAGCTTCTTTATCCTTTGTAACTCCTTATATAGCTGTTGGCTTCGGAGTCATTCCCGAAATCCTAGAAGAGCCCTTCTCAGTCTCTACCCTAGTGGGTAAATCTATCATAGCCCGACGGGTATACAGGAATTATCCGGTTATGGTATCTTAGAAAGTCACTTCAGCAGACTTAGTAGAATTAGATATGATAGATTTTGATGTTATTCTCGGCATGGATTGGCTTCATTCATGCTATGCTTTAGTTAACTGCAGAAATAGAGTTGTCCATTTTCAGTTCCCGAATGAACCTGTCCTTGAGTGGAGGGGTAGTACTTCAGTACTTAGGGGTCAGTTTGTTTCCTAGCTTAGGGTAAGGAAAATGATATCTAAAGGGTGTGTTTATCATCTCGTTCAAGTTAAAGACTTTAGTTCAGAGACCCCTTGACTTGAGTCAGTTCCAGTAGCATGTGAATTCCCAGATGTGTTTCCCGAAGATTTTTCTGGAGTACCTCCCGAGCGGGAAATTGACTTCGAAATAGACCTTCTTCCAGATACTCAGCCCATCTCTATTTCGCCATACAGAATGGCACCAGCAGAACTCAAAGAGTTAAAAAAATAGTTGAAGGATCTCCTAGATAAGGGATTCATTAGACCCAGCGTATCCCCATAGGGTGCACCAGTCCTATTCGTGCGTAAGAAAGATAGTTCTCTCAGAATGTGTATAGACTACCGTTTACTAAATAAAGTCACAGTCAAGAACAAGTATCCACTTCCCAGAATCGATGAATTGTTTCACCAACTTCAGGGTACCAGTTATTTTTCTAAGATAGACCTCAAATTAGGCTATCATCAGCTAAGATTCAGAGAATGTGACATTCCAAAAATAGCTTTCAGAACTCGGTATGGTCAATTCGAATTCCTAGTCATGTCATTTGGCCTTACCAATGCTCCAGCAGCCTTCATGGACTTGATGAACCGCGTGTTCAAGCAGTACTTGAACATGTTTGTCATAGTCTTTATTGATGACATTCTTGTCTACTCGCGCAGTGAACATGATCATGCAGACCATTTCAGAATAATATTACAAACTCTTAGAGCCCATCAGTTGTTCGCCAAATTCAGTAAGTGCGAATTTTGGCTAAGGTTAGTAGCTTTCCTTGGTCATATAGTTTCCGGTGATGGCATTAGAGTTGATTCTCAAAAGACTGAAGCGGTAAGAAACTGGCCCAGGCCTATCTTTCCATCAGATATTTGGAGTTTCTTGGGTTTGGCTGGCTATTACTGACTGTTTGTTGAAGAATTTTCGTCCATTGCATCCCCCATATCCAGATTGACTCAGAAGAAAGTCAAGTTCCAGTGGTTAAATTCTTGTGAGAAGAGTTTTCAGGAATTGAAGACTCGACTCACTATAGCCCCAGTTTTGACTTTACCAGATGGTTCAGATAGATTTGTTGTTATTGTGATGCTTCCAGAGTTAGTTTGGGTGTGTTTTGATGTAGAGAGGTAAGGTCATAGCCTACGCCTCTAGACAACTTAAGCCCCATGAAAAAAACTACCCCACTCATGATCTTGAGTTAGCAGCTGTAGTGTTTACCTTAAAAATTTGGAGACACTATTTGTATGGGGTTCATGTTGATGTGTTCACAGACCATAAAAGCCTGCAGTATGTATTTTCTTAGAAAGATTTGAACCCGTTTCAGAGGAGGTGGTTAGAGTTGTTGAAAGACTACGACATGAGTGTTCTGTATCATTTGGCCAAGGCCAATGTAGTGGCTAATTTTCTCAGTAGGATGTGTATGGGTAGTGTTGGAGAATGGTAAGAAGAAGTTAGTTAAGAAAGTTCATCAGCTTGCCCAACTAGGTGTCCGCTTACTCGATTCAGCAGAGGGTAGCATATGGGTGCAGAATAGTTCAGAATTATTTCTGGTTTCCAAAGTAAAAGAAAAGCAGGACAGGGACCCCAATCTAGTTAAGCTGAAAGAGTCAGTCAGAGATCAGAAGGTAGAGGTTTTCTCCTAAGGGGGAGATGGTGTGTTGCGTTATCAGGGTAGACTTTGTATGCCATGTGTGATGGTGTGAGGCAGAGGATTCTTAAAGAGGCACATAGAGCGTGTTACTCGATTTACCCAGGGGCCACTAAGATGTACCACGATTTATGGGAGGTCTATTGGTGGAACGGGATGAAGAGAGACATTACAGAGTTTGTAGATAAGTGCTCGATATGTGAGCAATTCAAAATTGAGCATTAGAAGCCTAGTGGGTCTATATAGGAGGTCAGTAATCCCAATGGAAGTGGGAGGAGGTGAACATGGATTTTGTGATGGGTTTGCCTCGTCCTCGCCGCCAACATAATTCGATTTGGGTCATTGTGGATACGATGACCAAATTAGCTCATTTCTTACCAGTTCATACCTCTTATTCAGTCGAGGATTATGCCAAGCTCTATGTTAGAGAGTTGTTTAAAGTTCATGGAGTTCCGTTAACCATCATTTCATATAGAGGCACACAGTTCACCTCTCACTTTTGGAAAGCCTTCCAAAAGGGTCTTGGTACCCAAGTCCACCTCAATACAACCTTTCATCCGCAGACATATGGTCAAGCAGAAAGGACCATTCAGACTTTAGAAGATATGTTAAGAGCGTGTGCCATTGACTTTAAGGGTAGTTGGGATGATCACTTGCCCTTGATTGAGTTCGCGTATAATAACAGTTACCATTCCAGCATTCAGATCGCTCCATTTGAGGCTCTCTATGGGAGGAGATGTAGATCTCCCATTAGTTGGTTTGAAGTGGCTGAGGCCGCAGTGGTAGTGGCTGACTTGGTATTTGATAGCTTAGAAAAAGTTCAGTTGATCAGGGAAAAGCTTAAGTCAGCTCAAAGACGATAGAAATTGTATGCAGATATGCGAAGAAAAGATCTCGAGTTTGAGATTGGTGATTATGTGTATTTGAAAATCTCTCCTATGAAGGGAGTGAAGAGATTTGGCGAGAAGGGAAAGCTCAGTCCCCGATATGTCGGTCCTTACTAAATTCTCACTCGCTTTGGAAAGGTAGATTACGAGCTTGAGTTGCCTTCAAATTTAGCTTCAGTACATCCAGTGTTTTATATCTCCTTACTAAAAAAGTGCATAGGTGACCCAACAGTTGTAGTTTTGATTGAGGGCATTGATGTCCAGAACAGTGTATCTTATGAGAAAATCCCAGTCGAAATTCTTGATTATTAGGTTCACAGAATGAGGAACAAAGAGGTTCCTTTAGTCAAAGTTCTTTGGAGGAATCAGTCTGTTAAGAGAGTTACTTGGGAAGCAGAAACAGATATGCGGACCAAGTATCCTCACCTCTTCTCCGTAAACCCAGACTCAGCTCAAGGTAACAGTTTTCCTTGAATTTACTCAGTTTCATGCCCAGATTACCTTTATAATTCTGTATCAATTCCGTTGCATAGTATTCTCATATCATGCATACCTTCATGAAATAGTTCAGTCATGTGTCATGTCATCAGAATTCAGTCATGCTTCAGTTATGCATGTTTAGTATGATAACTCAGTATATTAGTAGTTTCAGTCATGAAATCATGCTTCACTTATGCATGTTCAGTATGTAAACTCAGTATATTAGTATTCTCAGATTAGTCAGTCTCATTCAAGGATGAATTTCCCAATGGGGAGATATTGTAAGACCCCGCAAAATCCTAAGTTTAACTCAGTCCTTTAGAGCATGAAAAGAGGTCCTGGACTTAGAAAATTCCAGCTAAGTGTTTATACTTTATTTTTAGCCTTCACAAGTTGGAGATCTTATTTTACGACCCTTATGACCTTAAAATATCAATCATTGGATTGAATCATGATCAGGTGTGTCAATAGGTCACTTCGGATGAGTTTTGGATTTTTCGGACCTCGTTTGAATCATATTTAGGTGACTAAAATAGTGGGTCGATGCGATCTCGATGCGTCACGTCGCCAATTGCATCGATGAATATTTTTCCTAGCTTTCAGTGCAAATTCCATAAAACCAACGCGAACTCAACGCGGCGCGTCGATCTGCGCGTCAGTGGGCACAGTTTTTGTTCTTTTAATTCCGCGTCCAAAGGGGTATTTGGGTCAATTTTCCCACCTTATCTCATCCCCAAAACACGAGATTAAGCCTTTCTAAAGGTAAAATCCACTTATTTTTCACAAATCCTCTCAAGAATAAACCCTAAGCCATCAAATTTAAGATCCAAGTCCCAAGAAATTCACTATAACTTTCAGAGAATTGATTATCAAGGTATGTTAGGTGTTCATCCAAGGGTTTCCTTCCACCCTTGGAGTTCAAGAACCTCTTTTAAAATTTCAAGATGATTGTTTTTCATGAATTCCATGTTGAATTAGGCCTCATTTGTTTGCACTTAATGGAGGTCTGAATCTGAATAGTTCAAACTTCAGACCATTAAGTGCATTTATTTTTTATTACGGTTTTAACTCTTAATAGGTCGGAATAAGTCTTAATCATTCAGATCTAGAACCAAGTCTTAATAGGTCTGAAGGAATATTCTGGTGTTGGATAATATTCACCACTCTCTTCATAATGAGTAGTCACCACCACTAATCACCTCTGCCCACGTCACCATTGTCAACCATCACCCACCACTACCACCACAACCACCATTGTAAAAAATACTGCCACCAACCACAATTGTCAACCGCTACAACACCTACTACCTCTTTTATTCTAATTATATTCACCGCCACCACTGCCGTTAACAACACCACAATCAGCAACCACTACCGGCCAATCCCTACTACCAACCGACTCATCTATCACAACTAGCACCACCACTAACTACCACTAATACATCACAACCTCTACACATTCTTTGGCCGCGACCATCATTGTCACTAGTAACGCCACCTCTACTATCACTTCAACCAGTACCATCGCTATAATTTATCTCTACTAACAACTATCTCTACCATCACAACAAATAACATCTTCAACTAACACGAACACATCATCAATCATCATGCATTCATGTTTCAGCCAACACAATCAACACCTTAAACTACTAACATCAAGCAACGTTACATTACAACCATCACCACCACTATCAATCGCCACCATCATAACAGTCATTACAATACCAACCATCACAATTATCACCACCAACATTATTAATCACTAACATCAATCATTATCACCGTAACCACCATATTATCCATCTTCACTATTACTAACAAACATAAATATTTTTTCTCAATCAAATACTAATAATTTTGTTGTATTAAATTACATAATTTCTTAATATATAATTAATTTTTTATTTGAATTGTACTTTTTATTTTATTATGTATATAAATAAATTTTTTTACACATTCAGATGTTGAAAAACAAATAATCTTAATCATTCAGTCTTCAGATCTAGAGACAACATCTTAATCATTCAGATTCAGACGTCTGAATCTTTAAAAAAAACAAATGGAGCCTTAAATTGTATTCATGATTATTATGTTAGTTGGGTTTATAATCCATGATTAATTATAAGTTTTAGGAGAAATAAATAGCATGTGTGTGTTGTCATATGGTCTCATGTTAAAAACCCTTGAATTTGTGAGTTGGGATTGTGGTCATGATGCTTGTATGTTGTATTATAGTTATGTGCATAAATTATGCCCCCAAGTGTTTGATAAAAAATTTATGTGAGCTGAGTAGTGCAATTATACCATGTTAGCATGTATACAAGTTCATGCCATTCAGGTGTTTGATAAAATACCTCAAAGAATGAATTGTGATAGTGACTAGTTATTATACTTTCAAGATTGTGCTACGTTTTTACTATCTATGCAATCGAGTCTTGAGGGTATCTAATACCCAACAATCTAGCTATTTACCTAGATTTACAGTAGTTCTAGAATAGTCTCAGTGACGTCACGTATAGTAGTACTCAATCAGTTACAGAACTTAGTATATTCAGCAGTTAACAAAACTCTGTTATTCAGTCAGTTAACAGAACTCAATGAACTCAGTCCAGTTCAATCAGTTAGCACGATTAGTAACAGTGCAGTCAAGCTTAGTACAGTATAGAAATCAGTTCAGTGTCTATTCAGTTGGGAGTAGAAATCAACACCGAGTGAACCCAGGGATGGGGGCATTTCTGTCAGTGAAGGGTTTGACTCTTAGTAGCAATCCCTATGTTACAAAACTACGTAGCCAACGTTGGTTGAGAGATCTTCCTGCCAGATAAGGGTTGATACATCTCGTATGAGTTTTCCTGCCAGTGAGGGTTGACGAAATATCTTCCTGCCAGATAGGGTTAACTCACAACCATTGTTAGTATCCCTTGGCAAGGTGCTAACACCCTTCTAACTGGGGTCACAGGTTGGACCCCAACTAAGTTTATAATCGGGGTATGTCGGTTAGATGAATACTGCCTCAATTTCAGTTTCAATTTCAGTCTCAGACTCAGCATAAAACCTCAGCTCAGTTTCAGAATCAGGACTGCCAGACACAGTCACCCAGCTCAGTACAGAAGTTAGTTTAGTTTTATAGAATCAGTACTGTCAGAAACAATCACTCAATTAATAGTAATACAATATCAATAAACTCAGCTATCAGTCGTTCAGTTTGTAAAACTCATTATCCAGTGTTAATACGGTCTCAGTTATAGTATACGTAGTTATGAGCATAGCATTGCAAAATTAGTATTTATAGCAGTTTCAGATATACATGTACTCTCATTCAGTTATATTCATATTATTCAGTCAGTTATTGTTCATACATATGAACCTATGCATTCAGCCTTACCTCACCTAGCATACCAGTACATTCAAAGTATTGATATATACCTTTATTTTGCGCTATGATGTCTTATATCATAGGTTCAGATGCACGGGCTCTTGAACGTACTTAGCAGCCCAGATTATCAGTAACGAATTTAGTAGTGAGTCCTCATAGTTCGAGGACATAGTCATCATTTTAGTATTTTAGTATTTAGTATATTCAGTAGTCAGAGTTAGTTGGGGACTTGTCCCATCAACTCCATATTCAGATAGTTAGAGGATTTCGATCTAGACTATTTCAGACAAATGTTCAGTTTTTAGTATTTATTTATCAGTATTCAGTATCTGATTTCAGTTATGAACCTTATGGAAGATTCAACCTAATTTTTCCACTTATTTCATTATTATTATTTAGTGATCACATCAGGTACCAGACATGGGTTAGCTTGTGGTCCTTTGGGGTCGCAAACACCGGGTGACGTTCGGGATACACCCTCGGTATGTTACAATTCATATACATGTTTCATTTATACATCTTTTCGATATAGAACGGAGGAAGATGTGGTATGTTGCTTACGACTTATTTAATTAGATACTGGTGATGGCATGCATAGATTTGGTACATTCATAATTATTGTATTAACAACTTATGTGATTCTGGATGGAATATGATCTTATGATTGTTCTTCTTAATTAAGGATTAAGCTATGTGATAGTTAATTGTCTAATAGGAGACTATGTCAGTTGATGGCTACGAATCAGATGTATTAGTTTATGAATAGTGCTTAGTTGAAATATGGTAGTCAGAGATGGTTGATATGTGGCTAATGATGATGTTGTGTTTAGCATAGGCGAATATTAGTGATATTGATGCCTTAGTTAATAATGTCGATTACTTGTTTAATGAGGAGTTGTGTATTAGCGAAGCTAGATAATAAGCGATGTTGGTAATAAGAGGTGGCTAGTTAATAACAATGAATTATTGATAAATGGTTAATTAATGAGTAGTTAAATGAGGATTAGTTGGTAAACGATGGTTAGTTAATGAATTGTGTTAGTTAATAAAAGATAGTTAGATGATAAGTGGTCAAGCGTTGTCTAATAATGGTTAACAGATCTATGATGATTAGTTGGTAATATTTAATATAGGATAAATGACGATTATGGTCTAGTGATAAACCTTGGCTAGATGATAGATGTTGTCTAGTTAATAAGTGGTGGTTAGTTATTATTCCATGAATAATGATTATGTGAAGGATAATGTTTAGGCTACTAACTCGAGGTTATGTGACGACTAGCAAATTAGTGGTTTCATTATAAATAGCTTTGGTTAGCTAATAACGAGTAGTTGGAAAGTATTGTCGAGATAGACACTTTGTGGTGATATGATTATGTTCATGAGTATATTAGTATATGTTATTCCGTAATGTTAATTGTGATGATATTGATATCCAGCAAGGCCGGAGCATGCTATTGTGATGATATTGATACCTGATAAGATCGGAGGATACTCTTGTGATGATATTAATACCCAACAAGGCCGGAGGATACTGTGATGATATATTGATACCTAGCAAGGCCGAAGGATACTGTGATGATATATTGATACCCGACAAGGCCGGACGTTGATTACGATGATAATGGTCATGATGATGACAGTTATGGTGAGTTGTGATATTGATTGTGTATCTTGCATTCATTTCTGCATGTGCATCGCCTATCACCAGTATGCACCTATGTCTATCAACCCATATGGGACTGTTGTATAGATATGGGTGATGAATATGCTTAGTGTTGTTGTGTGTTGATTGAACCTTCCGAGCCTGGGCGGTGAAGGTACGCATAGGCTCAGCTAGGTATTTGTTGTCCAGAGTAGTGTTCAGAATTGCGCCCGCAAGGTCGCATAATGTGGTGATGCGATGCGATGCGATCCTCTGGCGAGTCGCAACTATGATGCAGTGCAATCTGAGAATTGTGGGCGCATCAAGCACTATTGCGCGATACAATGCGATGGATATTGCGTTGCGATGCGCTCGCAATATGTATTTTTTTAATTTTTGTTGCGGATGGTATTTATTGTAGGTTGGAATTGCATGTGCTGATATTCTTTTTAGGTTGGAATTGCATGTGCTGGTATTTTTGGGTTTTCACAAAAGCTGCTTAAAGTAAAAAAAAGTGATCAAAAGTTGGAAAAGGTAATGAAGAAAGTTTAAAGTAGCAACTTAGGATTTTCAAGCTTTCTCTCTTCTCCAACGATCAAAGAATTTGGCTACTGATAAGTCTTCTTCTTCTTAACAACTGAATGACTAATGCTCTGTTTTGATGCTCAGTTTTTTGTTGTTTTTTTCTGTTCTTCTTCTTCTTTTTTAACAACCGAATGACTGATGCTTTGTTTTGATGCTCATTTTTTTGTCATTTTTTCTGTTCTTCTTCTTCTTCTTCTTCTTCTTAACAACCGAATGACTGATGCTCTGTTTTGATGCTAAGTTTTTTGTCATTTTTTTTCTATTCTTCTTCTTCTTCTTCTTTTTAAATGACTGATGCTCTGTTGTTCTTCTTCTGATGATGAATGACTGATGCTATGTTGTTCTTCTGATGATGATGAATGACTGATGCTTTGTTTTGATGCTCAGCTATTCTGAATGACTTCTTTAATAGCTGCCACGTTCATTTTTTGTTATTAAGATTAAATATTATAATTTTTTTAATTAATGAGATAAGCTTTCCATATTTAATAGCTACATCATTGATTATTTATTATTAAGAATAAATAATTTATCTTTATTTTGATTAAATGAAATAATCATTGTATATTAATTAGAGTTTATAAAATAAGGATAAATATTATAACTATTTAATTATAAATTAAAGATTAATGTATATGTTTTGAAAACACACATTTTTTTAATGAAACTAAATTTAGCGTAAGTATATATTGAACATATTAATATTCTCATTTTTTATTTTTTTATTAAATTGTGCTTCACTTCAATGATGCGGTCTCATTGCATCACGCATCGCATAATGCGTGATGCAGAGCCTTGTCGCATTTTTCCGCATCACGCATCTCTGAACACTGGTCGGGAGTAACTAGTTATTCATGATGTTATTGATATTGTTATGATCATTATTATGGCTAGCTTATGGCAGATTGATCGTTGATTTGGTATCAACATTTGAGGTATGTTTTCGACCTCCTTTATCTTATGATTGCATTATTATGCACGATTATATTATGTCTAGTCATATGGATTAGCAACCCTGAGTATGATGGTATTAAATTCTGATAGTGTCATGATGAGGTCTTAGAATAAGGATATGATGATCTAGATTTGCGATGACCTTATGTCTAAGTGTATGTACACACACACACATATACACACACACACACATGAAGTTATGGCACTACCATGTATCCCTTCCTTCGCTTGTTCACATTCTATATTCGAATCTGGACCTTGTATATTGATATATATCTTTCTTTCGCTCTTCATTCATATATTGGCCTGAGATATACGGTATAGTATTGACGTCTATTGATTGTGGCTGGAATAGGATAGTTCTCCCTGTACTTCCTTAGTCTTATTATGTTAGACTTTTGGACATGAACAGGATAGGTGTTCCCTATTATCTCGTTGACTTGTCATATGATTTCCGGACTCTTAGGTATTATTTCCATTCCGTTTATATGTTGTATATATCTGTTTCATCTTTGAAGCTTAGTTGGCAGTTGCCTACTGAGTGTCATTCGTTTGGTACTCATACCTGCAGATCATAGTACATGTTATTGTCGTTGATGTGTGCATCGTGCGGATCAGTCCTGGTTCAGAGACTTAGAGTGAGCTCCTGGCGTTTAGAGTGTTACTTATCTCTCTCTTTTGTATTAGACTAGTCTCCATGTTGTATTCAGAGATAAGTTGTATCGGAGTATTTCCCCTTAACATTTCATTTTTGTACTCTAAATATATTAGAAGCTCTTATACTGATACCACCAGGTTTTGGTATGTTCTTATGTATTGATCTTTATATATTCTGCATTCTTTTCATTATGTTGATTGAGTAGTCCGTTACTAGCCGTTCCAGACTACGAGTTGGCTTGCCTGCTGGTGGGTTATGGTAGGCGTCATCATGACTTGAGGTATCGGGTCGTGACATAAAATAGGCCATGTTGACAGTTGGTAGTGGTGTCATCAACAAGATTTGACTTCTTGCTTGGGAGTATGTGTCATTTAGGCCCATTAGAAACTGATACAACTTTTGTCTTTAAAGATAAGCCAAGAAATCTCTTGATTTTCACAATTACAAGCAGGAGAAGGAACTAAAGATTCAAACTCTTCCCATAAATCTTTCAGCTTAGTGAAATATACAGACACAGATTGAACTCCTGGAGTCATGGTTGCAATTTCTTGGTGCAAATTATAAGTTCTTGAACCATTTATTTTATCAAATCTTTCCCTAAGAGCTAACCATATAGAATATGCGGCTGAGGCATGGACCACCCCTCCAAATAGTTCAATAGAAACGACATTCATAAGCCAAGAAAGTACTATAACATTAACTCTTTCCCATTGGTTTCCCAGGTTAGTAGAGAAATTTTCTTTCCTACAAGAGCCATCAACTATACCAAATTTGTTATGCCCTAGTAGTGCAATTCGAACAACCTTACTCCATACAACATAGTCTTCACTCCCCCTTAAATGGAAAGACACAAGAGAAGTACCTGATACATCTGCAGCAGATAAGAATAGGGGATGATTATAATCCAATGGAGGCTGGAGTGGTTGTGGGATTGATCCACTATTGTTAGGAACCGATCCAATTCCTTGTGCATCAGTAGTCATCTTCAATAGAGTAAAGTTCCTTTCAGAGCAACTCACTTAGCCAAGTAGTTACTTCCAGAGTAACCAAGAAATTGCCAGAATTCAGAAATTCTTGAATATGCAGATGAACACCAAAAATTCAAAAAAGAAATTGCAGGATCGACAAGAGTACTGATTCAATTCAGTAGGCTTTGATACCGTAAAGAATAATGCAGTAACTCACATTAAGAGTAAATCACTATAAGCAGAGCAATAGAGGAAGAGATAGGAGAAGATCAACTATCTTAGAATCTGAGAAGAAAGAAGAACTATCTTAGAATCTGAGAAGAAAGAAGAGTAAATCATTGTGTTGTATTGATGTATTCAGAATTTTGTTATTGTTAGTAATACATAGTTGACTATATATAGAGTAGATGATAGCTTAACAGTGTCGTGTCAACTAACTAACTGACTTCAACAATGTAACTAACTTCTTGAGACTTTAACTTTCTCTCATTTTTCTTTCTTTACTCCCATTCCTCAACATATGTAATGCATATAAACATGAAATTTTCACATAATAAGTGGGTACTTAATTCTCATTATTCACCTTCCTCTTTCATTGGCCCCTTATGTATAGAAATGTATTTTAGATTAAACAAAAAGGTACGCGTGTGCAAAGAGATGCTCTTTATGTACACACTGCATCATGGAGTTTCTATGTACAGATAAAATGATGTATGACAACGAATCTAATTTCTGCAGAATATTTTCTACTGTTAATCATTAAATAAAAAAAATTCAAATTTCAACGAGAAAAACACTAAATGATTTCTTCTCATTTGTTCTAAGCTTTATTGAGCAAAAATACCCAAGACACGCTAGTCGAAGAAATGAGCTATATGATTAGGGTGAATCTTGAAAGATATGAAAGATCTCCTCCAAGCCGTACATACGACATTCATTGAATACGACTTTTATCCTCATTTGCTTGCTCCAACAAGCCTTGGCGAGCAAAATAGTCGCATGATATGATTTTTCCTCATTTGCTCCTAAGCCGTGGTGAGGAAATATACCCAAGACACATGCTACTCAAAGAAATAATAGAGATGCGCTCAAACTGCAGAGTCTTGCCCAGGAACAATTAAGAGCATCAACTGCTGCCACGTTTGTTTTGGAGGTGACGGTCAAATATCATCGAACTGCTGACCAAAAAGTATCTTAAATATATAGATGAAAAAACTCAATGCATAGAGATGCATGGTGAACCATCTTTACATGTTCAGCAACAGGAGGCAATCATCAAACTAAATCCACTAATACTACGCAGGTATATGGAAACCGTTTCGACGACATTATGAACAGCACAGAAGAAAAAAAAAGCCAGAGAAAACTGAGAAAATAGCATTCCCATATCATGAAGCTTAAATCAATCAAGGGAATGGGAAGCAAACAAAAGAATACACAATTCTAACCCAAAATATTTAGGAGCTGTGCATCCAATCTTTGCTGCAACTCCTTGACCTTGATTGAAAGCTCAGCAGTTTGCTCCTTGTAGCTTTTGATCAGATAATCCTTCCCTTCAATCACGTCTTTCAACTCATCTTTTTCACGCTTCAGCATTTCAAACCTTTCTCCATCTCCTCTACCCTTTTCTGAGGTATCTGAATTTTTATCAACTTCAAGGTGACCGTTAGTATGAGCATAACGGACTTCAGCTGGCCATACAGGTACTGTTGGGGGCTTGTCACAAGAACCACCTTGTCCCATGCAATGATCTGCAATTGCCTTCCTCAGCCTCTGTATCTCTCTCTCCGAATCAAACAGATCTCTATTTGCAGCATCCAGCAATGACTGCTGATGGGCGGAAAGAGACAGCTGATTGTTGAGAGAAGCCTGCAACTCTACGATTTGTTCTTGCATCTCTAATATTGTTTCGTCCCTTCTCTTTAACTGTAGTCTCAGCTTTTGTATCACTTCGCGCTTGCTGTATATATCAGAACCGGATTCTGAGACACATGGCGACTCAGAGCTGTTAGAGCGGTGGAATGGTTTCTGTGGCAGTTCAAGACGCTCAGGAGAGGTAGGCCAAGCCCGGCCATTCTCTTTATTGAATTCGATGGCAGGCACTGTCACGAGAGGGAGCACCATTTCAGGATCAGAACCATTATACTGCTGCTTCGTAATTTCCAATCCTCCAGTTACTGTTATAAAAATAGATCATGTTCATTAAAATAGCCAACACTAATTAGCAGAACACGATAGGATGTATGAGAGCAGTAAGCACATTAAATCACTTCAAACTTTTTTGTCGTGTTCTCTACACTTGTCTTTCTAAACTGGGAATAAGGCTATTGCACAAGGATAAAGAAGACCGGCAGCTAAAATGACATATAATTCACACAGAAAATTGAGAAGATTATAGAGGAGCTAATCTTCTACAGATCTAAGGAATTCTTCAAAGATTCAGCAAAGTTCGGATTATCGCTAGATAAGAGAGAATACAAACTAATCTGAGAAAAACAATTAGATCAAAACAAAACTCAAAATCTCAAAATACTGAATTGTCAAAAAATAGCAGGACCTATTCACACAGCTTGTGTTGCGTCCACTGAACTAAAATCCCGACTCCTGAAGGCTCTTTATAATGGGAGTAAAAAAAAAAACTAGCAGTTCCCACCAAATTGCACATCTTATCAACAACATCAAAATACTGCACCTGATAAAATCAAATGAGAGAAGCTACTACAAGGACCCAATGAAACAACATCAAAATACTGCACCTGATAAAATCAAATAAGAGAAGCTACTACAAGGACTCAACGAACCATGCAACTAGCTTAAGCCTCCTCAAGTGGTTTGGCATTACCTTAACAGGCTTTGTTTCAATTAGGCTAGAGGTAGGTTGCATGAGCCACCAACAGAGATACCCCACAAATCATGCCCCATAATATGAAAGGAAACACTGACCGTACGCATAAGATGTTAAGTATACATTTCAGCAAGCAAACTGGATCATAAGATCAAAAAATAAGCATTTGCAAAATGGGGAAAAAAAAGGTTGAACATAAATGGAACTCGACTTCTCCTACGACTCTTTATTTCCTCAAGGTTATCTTTTGAACTTTAACTGCAAGAGTAATTTAATACCCCTCTGTTTCTGAAGAAAAATTAGCATAGTGCATACCAAGAAAATCATCATATGATCACATAACATGAATTCTCCTTCGCTTAGTTTCAATCTTCCACTTGACATTACCAGACACCTCTTAAAGCAAGAAAGATAACTGTAAACAGGTCTAAATTGTGAAGAATAACGTGTCTAATTTTCATGTTCAAGCAACCAAATAATCAGCTTTAACATGCAAACATTGTTCAGATGCATGCCTCTACTTATCTTTACTATTTCAAATCATTCTCTCGCAAAATTGGGAGTTAGATAACTGATGCCAGCATCAAATCACCAGCCACGTTCTTTTCAGTACACCAAAAAGAACAACCTAAATCTGAGATAACACTCCAAAGGGATGGCAAGAATTTGCACACCTGTATTGCAATTGTAACAGCCATCATCTTGGGAAAAATAATAAGTACTTGGCTGCAAGCGACCATTCCCTAGCTTACTTCTATCAGGAGACTTCTCGTTTCCTGCAATTTAAGCCACTTCTCATATCTAAGAGGGTAAAACAAGTTCATAAGACAAAACAAACTGCTTTGAACAATGTAGAACCTTTCAAACTGCTCGTAGTCTTGTTTTGTTGTCTCGAATCAAGCACCTGCTTCAGCTTGTAGCCTAAGCGTACAGATAATGTACTTAATAATGCGCTACCTGCAATTATGACCCAGTTAGGGCCCTCACTCTGAACACCTTTGGACCTCTGGGACCTTGATCCCCCGTTGGTTCTTGGCTTCATTTCTAGAGGCTGCAGACCATCAAAATAAGCCCATATAGGAAATGTGTAATAACATCAACATACGCCAGGAGAAGCACAAATTCCTGAATCCTGAGCACTCAAGTCAGGGCGCTTATAGGCTATTGAAAAATATAACACTATATAACTATGAGAAACTTTGAATCCAAACAAGTCCATAACTAAAGTCTAGTATCTGTTGACCTCTGAGTGTAGACAACATGAGGAGATCTTCTGAGTCGTCTTATTCAAAATATTGCCAAGACTTTAGTTATGAAAAGAGAGATCTATAATGGTAAAAATATTTGGAGCTCGTCAGATTTTGACTGAAGGGAAGAATGAGGGATTTGGAGACAACCTCTCTGTCTCACCTCTAAGGTAGAGGTAAGGTTTGCGTTCACTCTACCCTCCCCAGACCCCACTTTGTGGGCCTTGGTATGTTTTTGTTGTTGGAAGAATTGAGGGATTTTTTCCTATAATAAAGAGTAAGTTATTTAAATTATCAAAAGAAAAATAAGATTAAGTTATTTGAAGGAGGATCTGTAATTTTCTATATAACAAATAGGTGGACATGCAAATTTAATTTGTTCCCATATTCTTGCTAGTGTGTTTCACATCTTTACTTTATTTCCTTTTTTTCCAAAAAAGATACAGGAAGAATAAGTACCAGAGTGTAGAACAAGCAACAAAATTCCAGAAGAATAAGTACCGGAGTGTAGAACAAGCAACACATTCCCAGTTCCCAGAAGTAAAAGTAACTGCAATCATGCTATTCTGATAGCATACATACCTTCATGTCACGTGCTGGCGCCAAACCTTCATGAGTCTGATAAGAGTGGACAGTACAGTGACAGCAAGATCCCACAGGCAATAATGTATACTGAAAGAAAATGCAAGGGAGGTACAGCACCGATTATCCAAAAGGGCAGTATTATAATAAGGAAAGAAACAATTCATTGAAGTACAAATAGAACAAGCTCCTGTAGACAGATCTAATGACATTCCATTTACACCAACCTATTGCATGCTTGCTCATTTATATAAGCTGAATGTTTGGAATACACTGCTCATTCAGGATCCATCAGAATCACAAAATGTTACATTGGTATTAGTTTACAGCATCAATCGATAGTTCACGCTTAATAAAGATCACTCAAATAAATGGTGACAACTTAAACCATTAACTGCATCTGTTACTCTCTGTAGAGGCTTTACAAGTTTTCATCTTCCTCTATACAAGAAGCAGTTGTGAGGACCTTTATAAGGGGAAAGCAAAGAATCCAAAATCTAAGAGCTAAGGAGAAGGTTGATGTGTTGCAGAAGAGTAGAAGCTGTAAGGTCATTTCCAACCTCTTGGCAGTGGATTGGGATATCCATTGCTAATTGAACATTTTGAAGGAAGAACATGGGAAAGAAAGTCAGCTACTTATGGAGAAAGTTGACGGAGAAAAAAGGGGAGATTATTCATCAGAGGAAAATCTGAAGAAAGGAGAGAAATATTGGTTTAGAATGAGCAGAGAAGGCCTAAAGTTCCATGGTATATTCCTTCCCCCTACAACAACAACAACATACCCAGTGTATTCCCACATAGTGGGATTAGGTATGTTCCTTCCCCTTAAACCATAAAATAGAACAGAGTCCTAGTTTCAATGACAATATTGCACCTGACGAAGCATAATCAATAATGTCAGACTTGGATCCTCTCACTTAAAATGGCTAATTCAACTTAAGAATAAGACAAACAAAATGGCCCAGAACTAAATATCTTATTCTTTAAGGCGGAGTAGAATTCGAACCTCTGAACCTTGATAACATCAGCACTGTATAAGTCACAGTACACACACACGACAAAGACAATATAAGACAGAAGATCTGAGTCTAAATGGCAAAAGAATTACTAACTCGGCCTTTCCCTATAAAAGACAAAAGCAGTAATCCTATAAGAGCCATCAAAATGAAGACTAGAAGACCATAGAAGATTCAGAGTGGCAATGATATAAGGAAATTGGCAACATATCAAAGTCTCCTGGAGTACAGACTTCATAATGACGAAAATGATAAAGACTCTAACGAGGCAGTAAAGAGTGGCAAGAGAAAAGTTAAAAAGCAATTCCAGCTTTTTGCACGTGTGGACGATAAGTTTGGTGTCATTTACTTACGAAGTTAATGACTAACCTGATCCAAGTATGCATCATCTATTTAATTGTCTTCCATAACAAGATGATCTGATAATTATAAAACCAGATAAAACCACAACAAACTATCTCAAAAAGTCGGAAACTGAAAATTAAAAGTATTAAGGTTGCCAATGAAAAGATAACTTAGAAGTTACTTCTAGCCTAAGGAGGAGCAAGTTAAATACTAAATGATAGTGTGACATCAGAAGTTTTAACAAACAAGACGCTAACACACGTTATACAAGCCTGTTTTCACATAGATTGCTTCCTCGATTGCTTCTAGTGAGATACACTGTTCTTTTTCAATAAAAAGTAAGTCAAGCTCGAATATATCAGACGCAAAGTTTGACATCTGCAATCATGTTACTAGTATGTGCTGCCTAGTGCAACAAATTGAAATTGAGACGTGCCCTTTGCTTGAGGCAGCAAATAAGATAGGCATGTATGATCATCTCTTTCTTATGAACTTCCTCTATCAAAAGATTGTTCACCTCATTAGAATATAAAATGGCTCGGTAAGATATAGATGCATTTACATTTTTACAACTCAATTATCCATCAACTTTTCGTATCTCTGACTCACCATACAACCCCCCCCCCCCCCCCCCCACCCACCAAAAAAAAAAAAGAAAAAAGAGAGAGAGACCTGCAAAACTTCAACAACAACGTACCCAATATAAACAACATACCCAATATAATCCCACAAGTGGAGTTTGGGGAGGATAGTGTATACACAGACCTTACCACTCTCTTGTGGGGTAGAGAGGTTGTTTGTGATAGACCCTCGACTACCTATATAAATTCTAATTCACCAAATGAAAACTGAAACAGAAACCCACAGATGCAATCTCGAAAACAGAACACAATTACAAACCAAAACCCATTCATAGCAAATGAAAGACGAAACTACCCATAGAAATGCAACACCCACCTATCAAGTGGTAAAAAAACAAGAAAGACAAAAAATTCAAAGACCCAAAAAGGTGTATATATATATAAAAAAAAAGCTTCCAATCATTGACTAATATTGACAACCAAATGCCACCACACAGACACACACACGACTAAAATCTACACAGTTCAGAGACCATAGACAACACAAAATGAAATTCAAAGACCCAAAAAGCTATATATATGAACAAAAAAAAGCGCCCCAATCCTTGGACTAATCTTGCCAACCAAATGCCACCACACACACACACAACCAATGGAACGTGAAATCCCAGCATTAGAATTCAAGAAAACGGAAAGGGTATATCAAATGAAACACAAAAAACCAAGAAAAAACAAAAATTCAAAGACCCAAAACGCTATATATAAAATAAAAAAAACAACTCTATAATCCTTAGACTAATCTTGCCAACCAAATGCCATCACACACACACAACCAATGTGAGGAGAAATTCCCAGCATTAAAATTCAAGAAAACGGAAGGAGTATATCAAATGAAACACAAAAAACCAAGAAAAAACAAAAATTCAAAGACCCAAAACGCCATATATAAATAAAATTGAAAAAAAAATCTATAATCCTTGGACTAATCTTGAGAACCAAATGCCACCCAACACACACACACAACGAAAACAAAAATAATAACAAAAAAAAAATCCACACATTTCAGAGACCATAACCAATTGAAGATGAAATTCTCAGCATTAAAGTTGAAGAAAAGGAAAAGGGTATATCAAAAACTACCTGATTAATGTTGAAGATGCACCAAGAAGTGAAGTTTCTGGTGTGTAGGGTTTTATGGAATTAACCAAACAGCACTTTCTTTCTAAACGAACCTGCTAAAGCAAAAGCGGGATTTTGCCCCTTGGGGTATGCGGGGTTGGGGGGTGGGGTAGCGTGGGGATGTGGACTGGTGAGGTGTGTGAGACTCTGGATGAAAATTCAACATTTGATAAGTTCAGGGAAATTTTCGGCAAAGTACAAATAATTAAGCACGTTCTACAAGTATGAAACGTACGTTATCATTTCTGATTTTTAAAACTACAATTTGATAAAATAAAATATATTGTAACTATGTGGCCTTACGGGATCTGGGGCGGTTAGAACAGATTATGCTAATCTCGTTTCCTAAATTTATGTCAAAGCGAAATTTTAGTTGAAATTTTATAAATCAAATCTGGAAAGTGAAAATTTTTGTAATTTATAACTTTCACTTCGTTTATTTATCCATTTTTTGATTTTAACATATCCAATAATAATTGTTCAATTTATTAAATCAATGAAAATTTACCTATTTTTATCAATTTTACCCTTACATTAAATATAATTCATTATCTAATACATTTTCAAAAATCAAATTGATTTCATGCCAGGTCGCTCGTCTACCAAAGCCATTAACCTTGTGACGAGATTAGTGGAGCAATATGGAGAAAAGAAAGGTTTGCATATGATGTTCATTAATCTTGAGAGGGCGTATGACAAAGTTTTCGGGGAGGTCTTGTGGAGGTGCTTGTTAGTGTATGTGGCATACATTAGGTCGATTCAGGATATGTATGACGGAGTAAAGACGTGTGTGAGGACGGTAGGAGGAGATTCAGAGCACTTTTCTGTTTTGACTGAGTTGCACAAGGGATCGACTCTTAGTTCGTTTTTTATTCGCCTTGGTGATAGATGTATTGATATGGCATATTCAAGGGGAGGTGTCTTAGTGTATGTTATTTGCTGATGATATAGTGCTTATTGACAAGACCCAGAAATGAGATAATGATAAGTCGGAGGTTTAGAGACAGACTCTAAAGTCTAAAGAGTGTTGGTTGAGCAGGACCAAGACGGGGTACTTGAAATGTAAGTTCAGTGATTTGATGCATGAGGATGACGTGGTAGTGAAGTTGGATTCTCAAGTCATTCGGAAGTGAGATAGTTTCAAGTATCTTGGGTTTATGATTCAGTGGAATGAAGAGATTGACGAGGATATCATACACCGTATGCAAGGTGGTTGAAATAGAGATTCACTTTGGAAGTCTTGTGTGATAAGAAGGTGCCTCCTAAACTTAAAGGTAAGTTCTACAATATGGTAGTCTGACCGACTATATTGTATGGAGCGGAGAGTTGACTAGTTAAGAACTCCCACGTCCAAAAGTGAAGGTGACAGAGAAGAGGATGTTGAGGTGGATGTGCGGACTTACTAAAAGGGATAGAGTTAGAAATGAGATTAGTCAAGAGAAGGTAGGAGTGACTTCAGTAGAAGACAAAATTCGAAAAATAAGATTGAGATAGTTTGGACATTGATGAGGTCGTACACAAATGCCCCGGTACAAAAGGTGCAGAGGCTCGCTATGGATGGTTCCAGACGGGGTAGAGGTAGACTGAAGAAGTATTAGAGGAAAGTGATTACGCGTGACATGAAACAATTACAACTTACGGAAGATATGACCCTTGATAGTAAGGTTTAAAGGACGCAAATTATGGTAGAGGGTTAGTGGGTGGGAGTGCGTCCTTACTAGTAGGGAGGAGTGCTTTGTTTGTCATTATACCTAGAGTCATGGTGTTATACATGTGTCTTGTAGTTTCTTATTCGATCATGACTTTTTAGTGATGTTTGAAATTTTGAATAGTAGGTCATAGTATTACTCTATGGGTGTCATGTTTCTTTTATTATCTAGTGGCGTATTACCGCATTTTGTTGTTTGTTTTTATGTTTTCTGCTTGTTATACTGTTATTTTTCATGAGCCGCGGGTTTATTGAAAATAACCTCTCTATTTCATCTGAGATAGTGGTATGGACTGCGTATATTTTATCCTTCTCAGACCCTACTTTGTGGAATTATAATGGGTATATTATTGTTGTATCTAATGCATTTCTCAAAGCATTAAATTTATCATATTCAAAAGGTAATATGGTAAAATTAGTCCTTCGTTTACTACATCTTAATCACTGTACTAATTAATAGAAAAATAGACAAGTAAAAATGGACGGATGAAGTATTATTTATGCAAGATACACAAAATGTGAAATAACAAATAATACTTTCTCATTTTCTTGTTCACTCTTAACATATTATAGGAAGAGATAATTATTTTTTTTCCACATTTTATCGTTGATAAAACTGAATGAAGGGTGTACATGCATAATTCCATAACTAATTCTTGCATTACTTAGCCTATGATAATCACACTACTAAGTAATGTAAAATAATCACATTACTAACCCTTGCATAGCTTACTTAAACCTAGCAACCATATTAATGACGACTTCGAGAAAATATTGAAATTAGCTTTACAAAATTGAAGAGAACAAGAAATAGGTTCAATATGTTAGCTTTTATTAATAGCGTAAAATATTCCATAATTATTATATTTGGTTTGTAATTTAGAAATATAATAAGTATGGAATATTTTACCCTATTAATAAAAGCCAACGTACTGAATTTTGTGTATTATTTTATGTAAGTAGAGTAGAATGTGGAATAATTAATACATAAATAACTACATCTTCCACACCTTAACGTAAAATAATCACACTACAAATTAACATGAAATAATTATACCATTAATATTGAGATAAGCATCCACCACATAATAAAAAGCCAACGTACTGAATTTTGTGTATTATTTTATGTGAGTAGAGTAGAATGTGGAATAATTAGTACATAAATAACTACATCTTACACACCTTAACGTAAAATAATCACACTACAAATTAACATGGAATAATTATACCGCCAATTTGGAGATAAGAATCTAGTACCCCTCCCTCCTCCTCGAACTATGACCAAAATTGATACATTACACTCCAACTTCACATGAGTCCTATTACCCCCACCCCCGAACTCAATTTTAGCATTTTTAATTTCTATCACCCTTTTTGTGCTGACATGACACTTTTATCATATAAAATGAGTTTCATGTCAAAGGTACCACATCAGCTAAAAAGGTTGACAAAAGATGTCACGTCAGCTAAAAAGAATGATAAAAATACGCTAAAATTTAATTTAGGGTAATAGAATCCCCATAAAATTAAAATGTATAGTAACAAATTTGATTATAGTTTAGAAAAACACTAAATGCTTTACTCACTAATTTTCGCCTAACGTACTTATAAACCTAACAATCATATTAATGACAACATTAAAATTAGCTATACAATACCCAAGAGATCTTGAGATTGATTCAATATATTAGCCTTTTATCAATGTAATAATTAGTATAGTACTTGTCATATTTCTATTTTTGAAATAACGAAATTAAACAAGGCATTGCAATTTTTTTTAAAATTTGTAGGTATAAAATTTATTCTCACTCGAAATTTATATTAAATCAATAAATATATTATTGTTATGCGTTTGAATATGGTGTTTGTTTATTTTCTAATACTACGTTATATTTTTTCTAGTATTTGCTTTCCGGAAAGGCGAGGGCCGTAAACATGATATTTAAATAAGACGGACAAGTGGGCCGGCTCGGACCAACCCAAAATCGGCCCGTGTCATTTAATCGGTTTGTGGGCTGGGTCGGGTCCGGGTTGGGGTCTAAGTGGACCTGGCCGGTCTGGGCTCAACAGTAAAAAAATTAAAAGCAACCCTAACCCGGCCCACTTAATCCATCCCGGTCAAACTCACATAAACCCGATTAAAAAATCGGTTAAATCTGGTCAAAAATATTAAAAAAAAAACTTTTTTTCAATATACATTATATAAACCCACCTATATACATTATAAATACGTTAAATAATATATGTACACTATATATATAGTATATACTACATTAGAATTTAAAAAGTATATACACAATTACACATATGTACACACCATCCAATATATATGTACTACTTTACAGTTTAAATAAAATATACTACAATATATATACATTACAATCTATCTATATATATAGTAATATACTAATTTATAAAACATATACACATGTATACGTTAAACATACACATCTATACTAATTTATAAAACATATACACATGTATACGTTAAATATACATGTCTATAGAGGATATATACACATGTATACGCACCATTCAATGTATATATACTACTACTAATAAAATAAACTACAATATATATACATTACAATATATATAGATATAGTTATATACTAATTTATAAAACATATACACATGTATACATTAATTATACACGTCTATAGAAGATATATACACAAATATACAAAACATATGCTACTTAATATAATAAATTAATAATATTTGGTAGTAAATTAATAATATTAGAAGTAAGTTTTTAATTTAAAGTACTAAACTAGAAATTCAATTTAAAATTTTAAATCATTAAATGAAAAAATATAAAAAGTAAGGACTAAGGAGTGAATGAATTTGGGGGATTTTATTGATTGCAAAATGATCCAAAATTTATAATTTACATGAATGAAAAATCTATAAATTATGCATCATTTTTTCCAACTCATTCATGTTAATATTAACGAGAACTTGCATAGGACAGTCGAAGTCAATGGGGGCAAAACCATGCATTGGACTTGATTCTGCTGAGTTCTCTCGTGGAGACATAATTTCTTTAAGTTTCATTACTTGGTTTCTTATTTCCACTCTAATCCAATCTCTGAGGCAAACTAGAACATTCATTACATTGCTTCCCAATGAGTATCGGTTGTCTCTAAGCTACTGTCGTCCCTGACTAAAGGAGCTCTCTGATGCAACAGTTGACATTGGAACATTTAAGATATCTCTAGCTAATCTTGAAAGCACAGGATATTGTGTTTCATTACTCCTCCACCAATTCAACGTGTTGATCCATCGTCTGCGATGCTCTGGCGGCGACCGAAGATAATATTTCAGCTCTTCCTGATAAGTTGATGTGTAAGCTCTCTCATCAATACTGTTCCAACAAGTTAAATCATAAAAGGAATTAGGAAAATCACTATGTGCCGGCCTTTTAGAAGATGATGGCTCCTTGGGAGGATGAGGAGCGACAGTTGGAGTGATATTTGTAGGTACGGCTAAGTCAAATAAATCAGCATAGAGGTTATATAATTTTTCTATGTATTCATTTGCATCACTCATAGCCGTCCATAAATCAGGTTGTACTTGTTCAGAATCATTATTAATATTTATTTCTAAGTTAGTATAAATAATAGTACTAAAGTGAGACATATTATTATTTTTCATGCACAGATTTAGCATAGTACCAACCAAGTAAATAGGGGGAATCGAAAAAAAATATTTTTTAAATTTCGTAAACATGGCACCAACAACTTCTTTATAACCTTCTTTATTTTTATATTCTTTGAACAAACCAGAAATATTGGCTATATATGCCAAAATATTACAAACAGTAGGATAATAAGCACCGAAAAATTCAACCGTAGCTACATAAAATTTTTCTAAAAACTTAACAAGATCATTAATTACAACCCAATTAGACTCATGTAGCATGCAATCAGCAGAATCAGCAAATGAACCGCAATGTTGGTTAAAAGCTTGTGTAATAGGAATTCTATATTTATAACAAGTTTTTAAAAAATCATATGTAGAATTCCATTTAATATCAATTTCCTTAGGCATCAATATCGGTGTAAGTCCATTTTCTTGCCATTTAACGTTAAATTCTCTAATTCTCGATCTACGATTATTTCCTTGAATAAAACCAACAACAAGACGAATTTTTTCAATATAAAGCTCAAAAAACTCAAGACCATCTTTTACAATTAAATTATATATATGACATGCACACTTAATATGAAAAATTTCAGGCAACAACGGAGATAGCGTAGATTTTAATTTTTTTATAGCTGTCTTGTTGTTAGAAGCATTATCAAAAGCAATACATAAAATTTTATTTTCGATACCATAATATCCAGCAACTTTAACAATAGAATCAACAATAAAATGTCCAGTATGTTTACGATCTTCATCATATTAAAAAGCAAGAATATGTTTTTGCATCACAAAATTACTATCCATCCAATGACAAGTAACGGTTAAATAATTATTTTTATTTACAACATGACCAAGATTAGAAGTTAGGGACAATCTACATTGAATATTTTTTAACAATGTTGATAAATAAAAACAATATTATGAATGAAGTCTAAAAATATCAGACCGACAAGTACTTCTAGGAATACCATTAAACATAGGATTATAAATTGCTTGTATATAATGAATAAAGGCATCAGAAGAAGGAAAACTAAAAGGCAAACAACCCACAACTATTATTTTAGCTATTTCTTTTCGGTCCCTCAATTTATTATACTTCTTCGTTATATGACCGGTTGCTGGGTCCATTCTAGTTTGCATTGGCCCACCAACATTCCCACCACCTTGTGCAATATTTAACTCTCTTTTGTGAGCTTCACCTATATGTCTCATTAACGTACCCGTACCTCCTTGCTTGTCTCCGCTTCTATGCTTATATATTTGTTGACAAATATTGCATTGCACCTCAGTATCTGATATACGTTCAAAAAATTGTCATGCAACACTAGTTGTTTTACAAGGTCTTGGGGCACGGGGAGGACGGGGAGGGAGATTAACCGATTCAAATCTAACGTTAGCATTTCCTACTGTGGGTGTCTCACCAATATTTTCATTATCTTCCTCTAAATTAACCGCATCTACTTCATTTTTTTCTTCTATACCGTAATTTTCCTGAGCTTCTACATAATCCATATCGTGAGTACCTACACCTATTTCTTCCTCAAAAAGTGTACCAAGCGGAACCGGAGGCGAAGGCACACGGGTATATCTACTACTTGAACTACCTCTACTGAGAGTAATTCGCTTTTTACTACCACAACCGCTTTCGGGATAAAATTTTTTAACACCTTTAGTAGCGAGACTTCTTAATTTATCCATTGTATAAATTAAATTAAACTAAAAAAAGTCAAAATACACAAATATAATAAAATTAAATATTAAATAATTAATACAATAAATAAAAATTAAATGTAAGAGATGGAACGATAATACCAAATTTTGGAAGTATCCGAAGGTTGCGACTTTAGAAACTTTCGCTCGTACTTTGTAAATGAAAAATTAAAAAATTAAAGTGAACACTTTAAGAAATTAAATATATTGAATATTTGAGAATTGAGAATTGAGATAAAATGAGATTTGAGAGAGTGAAAAATTGTGTGAAAAATGATTTGAAGGTGTAGGGTATTTATAGAATTTTTTTGGGGATTAAAAAATAATTTTTAATGTAAAAGATTTTTTTTTTTAAGAAATGGGCCCAAACTAGCCATTTGGACCCAAAAACGGCTATATAGCCGTTGGGCCAACGGCTAGTTTGACCCAAAACCCTAAATTAAAAAAAAAGTCATTCCGGGCCGGTTAACCGGCAGGCCTGGACCGGGCCGGGTTTACCGGGCCCAAATTAAAAAAATAACCTGCCTGGGACCCGAAACCCTAAAGCCCTAGGGCTTACCGGGCTGGGTCCAACAGGGCTGGGTTTTTTAAGTGGGCCGGGTAAGGCCGTGTAGGGCCAGGTCAGCCCGGTCCACTTGACAGACTTATATTTAAATCACCTTTGAGTTGACAAGGAAAATAAGCTAGCTATGTCCTCTTTATCTTTGTATTTATTTAGATCACCTTGAATTGAGATGGAAAATAAGCTAGCTATTTCCTCGTTACGTTTGTATTTTTCTTTTGAATGTTTTGATGTGTGTTACTTAAATCGTGAGTCTTTTGAAAATGGTCTAACTCTAGGTAGGGGCTAGAACTAAAATCTATCTATACTCCTCCCAAAATTCCATTTACGATACTACATTGAATTTGTTATTATTGTTTGTTGGTTGATTAATTAATATAATTTTTTTATTTTATTAAATTACTTGACCATGATAAGTTTTATTTAGTGACGTAATCACCTCATAGTTATAAACTTTTGACCTAAGATGGATCTATAATTTCATATCAATTGGTCCGAGTCATGAGTAAATTTTGTACTATTTAACTTCATTCTTTGGTTTTTGGAAATATTTAGCATTAGATCTAGAGTGCATCAAAATACTATAGTGATGCAACAAACTCCCTGTCTAGACATAATTTAACCTAACTATATACCGATAACACAATTAATTTTTACATTGTTAATGTATTTTAACTTATTAGTAACATAGTTACAATAAGCAAGACATCATTTTACTTTAGGAAAAGATTTACTACTCTCTAATAGCTACCAAATGGAAACTTTTTACTTGATAATTGTTCGCTTTGGTCAATTTCTTGGGATATGTTACTTCAATTTGAGTTGATAACCAAAAAACGATAAAGGTGTAGCCTGGTGCACTAAAGTCTTCCGCCCTGCCCCACTTCATTTGGAGGTTTGAAGAAAGATCCGACCACAAGATCGCGATATATTATTTTGTGGAAGGTTTGGCTTTATTGGTTAGGAACATTGCGTGGACAGAAAGAATTAGTGTTCAACAAAGACTTAATTAATTATAACAACAGTTGATGAAAGTAAATAAAATGTGCGAAGTAAGATATATTTAAGGAAATCAAATCCTATTAAGATTGCTTGTTGAAACACAGGGATCCACCATCGCTAAGGGATCGACTTGAAACACAGGGATCCACCATCGCTAAGGGACCAGGTTCCTGAGAGGTAATATATGAGAATCAAACAGAAACACAAGAGAAAAACTGAAAGTAATGAACACAATCAATTTTTACGTGAAAACCTCCTTGCTCAAGCGAGAAAACCACGATATATGCTCACACGCTCTCTCAAACTCCATCATAGTCAGAGTGACTCACTATTACCGACTCGATATGAACTTAACTCTAAGTTTCAATAGATTGAAATAACTCTATGACAATCTTCACTCGATAACTCTGTCACAAGCTCTCTCCAAGTTGACTAACTCTAGCCAACACTACTTAAGTAACTCTACCTAAGAAATTCAAGGTAAAAAAAAAAACTTTACTCTTAATTTTTAGAGTAAATCAGTTACAGGACTAGACTTAAGAACTCCAACACTATGTGCAGTATGAATATCAGATCTAGAGCCATTGAAGGTTTTTGCAGCTACACTTTAAAAAACTACTGATTTTGCAAAAACTAGTGAGCAATATGCATCTTTTTGTATTAATACGAATATAAGAATCTTGTTAAAGATTGGATCAGGTGTCCATTCCAGTATAGTGTATGCCTACACAATATTTACTCTAAAAGACAAAACTATGCAGAGTGCAATAACTGTACTTTTGGTAAAGCATGTAATGGACCTGATCCTTTAAGCATCATGTAGTCATTATCAAAACATGGAACAATATTTTCCCCCTTTTTGATAATGAAAACCATATCTACAACGCACTCAAATTTCATGCAGTTTAGAATATTTAGCAAGTATTCCCCTTATCAATATTCACCATTCCCCCTATCAGCATTCAACATTTCCTCTATCAATGACATTCCATTTTTATTTGAACCAGGTCCTCATAAAAACCATCTCCTAAGTGACATTCAATTTTTATCATTCCCCCTATCAATGACATTCCCTTTAGCAGCATTCCTCGTATCAGTATTCTCCCTATTAATGGCATTTTATTTTCATTAGAACCAGGTCCTCACAAAAACCTCCTCGCAGAAACCACCTCCCAAGTAAATCATTTTTCCCTTTTACCATCATAAAAAACTAAGACATTGTATCAAGAGAGCAATCAACACAATTAGGATAATTCATGGCCACTAGGACAACACTAACATGAATGGACACTTATTTTTAAAAAATAGAAGATAGACATAATTAAGAGTTCCATTTATAGAATAAACAGGTATCATACAATGCATTTTAAAAAAAGATAAAAGCCTAAACTACAAAGGCCACTGGGACAACAAGAGAAACTGACACTAGGGATTAGAAAACACTGGGGGGCTTAAGAGGATGGAGGTTTGAGAGTAAGAGACTTGAGCAATATTTTCGTTCTTGCACTTTCAGTAGCATGAGAATTCATTAGCTGCTTAGTGAGTTCCTTTACTTATACATTTAATCCTTTGACCTCCTCTGTAAGTTTTGTGACCTGGGCTTTTAAAAGTGTATTTTTAGTTCTCGGTGCCTTTGCAGCACTAGGTCCTACAAAAGATAGCTGCTAGTTTCTCAACTTGAGATGTAAAATCTTAGCATTCTTGGCAGCTAGAGTTATTCTCATCTCTTCCACCTCTTTATTCAAATTTTCCTGGGTAGAAATTACTTCTAAGATTTAGGACATGGTCCCCACTTTTCTTCAATACACTCATTCTCAATCAGAGTGTCTAGAGTAAACATCTATTTAGCAGTCCCAGGAGTTTCTTTCTCACCAATAATCCCAAAATGATCAAAAACCTTGTTCAGAAAATACCCATAAAGTATTCCATGTCTCTCTTCCTTATTATGCACAACTTTAAACATATATTCAATCATCAGGGCTGGAAAACTGATGAGATCAAACTTGTTCAAATACTCTATTACAAATATATCAACATCAGATGCTACTGTTACCTTCTCAGACCTAGCCAAAACCACTTTGTTTACAAACTCAAAGACCGACTGGAATTTCCTCTTAAGGAACTTCTTTCTTACACGAGCAATGAAAGTCCCACCAACTTTAAAAACATCAATCATAAATTTCACCGACGGCTTTTGTTACAACACAGACCTCACTCCCATAGTAGGAACATCCAGAATCTTTTCAAAAACTTTTTCATACAACTTTACTTTCTTGCTTTGAACTAAGGAAGATAAACTCAAACCATCATCAGAAACATCACGGTGTAGTAAAATTGTCTCACTTCACTTTCAAATATAAAAGGAACTGGTTCCTTTAGGAGGTGTAAGCATCCCTGGTGTTTAACATATTCTATCAACTGAACCATTCTAGATTGTTAAAAAATCCCAGAATCAAACACTCTACCTTTCAGAATATTTTGAGATCTCAATATCTCATTCCTTTCCTCTCTTTTTAGAGCCTTTCCTACCTCTTCCACCTTTATTATTTAGAACCATTGTTAGGCTTTTTTTCAATAATATTTCTTTTCATGAGGCCAGGTCCCTCAGGAACTTTTCTCTTTGCAGAAATATGTTTCTCAAGAGTTGCACTCCTTGATTTTATTTGAGAGGGCCTGGTCCTCTTTCCTTCTTGAACCTTTTTTTCTCTATTTCCATAGAAACAACAACTTCAACTTCATCGCCTTCACCAACCTCAACTACCTCCATATTTTTTTCATCTATCATAATCTATTTTCTCAACCTTCTTCTTTTAGTGGTAGCAGACATGTTTTCTTTCATGGCATCTTTCATGAACTTTTTTTCCACGCTTCTTGTCGCATAAGTCTTAGTCACCTTTAATGGCTCCTCCACTTTCTCCTTTATTTTACTTTTCCTTTGTCTTTGCATAGACCACCTCAAAGACAACTTATCATCATCAACCTCCTCATATTCCATAGGGAGTTTCACAAAAGAATCATGATTTTCAATAGACTTTATAGTTTTTCCAAATGAGGAAAGAGAACGGTCATCAACTACAATATCATCCATCCCAACAAAACTCTCTCTAGGATTAGTAGCCACCAACATTAATTTTTCAGCAACCCAATCTTCACCTGCCATAATACTACTAAAGGGGTTTGACTTTTCTGCTGAGAGATCTTCATCAAATAGTTGAGCAAAGATTTTGATTTTGAAAAGGTAGGGAAACCACGTTCTTTTGGGTTCACAGAAGGGGTTTTTATTTCTGGGGTTTTTGTGGGAACATCAGTTGTAGGAAATTTGATTTCGATTGGAGAACCAAAACCCTCACAGATATCGACAATAATGGCATGCTCAGGGTTGGATTCAATAATTTCTAGGGCCTTTTCCATAGTGGATTCTACCATGGATTCTTGTAATGAGGAAAAACCAAAAACTTGGATTTCAATGGAGGGTAAGGGAGATGGAATGGTTTTTGACTCTTTTGTGGGGCTTTAAAAAAAGATTTTGTCTACCATTTTGAATATTACAAAAATTAAATTCAAATAAGGAAAGACAATTTTTGGGAAGAAAGAATTCAACTTTTGAGTAAGGGATTTAGAACTCATTTCGGAAAAGTGAGTAAAAAGAGAAACTTGATTTTGTTTTTAAAGAAGTAAAGTGGTGCAAAGCTTGGAGTTAAAGAGCATAGGATGTGTCTGGTCCCTATAGGTGCAACCCTTAATTTCTGTAGAGATTTTATAGCTTTCAGACAGACGGGAAAAGATGTGGCTTTTCAAACAAAATTTTTATGTAATTTTTAAGACACACATGAATGATACTGAACTGTGGGATGGGATCAGGTCCCTCCCTTGCTTGAAGGAACTTTTAATTTGTGTTTGTCTCATCTGCTCCCCTTTAAGAGTTACTTACCATGAGTTTATACTTGCAAAGGTATGTACTGAGTTAGACCATATTGCACAAATTGAAATAAGGATACTTTCCTTCTAATCATACCCTAAAAATTGAGAAACTTGATCCACTTTGGTAGGATAATTTATCTTGACTAATCCCAGCCTTATCCTGTTCTTCAAAAATTTCTCCTTGTGAAAAATCTTTATGAAAATGTCAATCACTTGATCCTTTGTCTTACAAAATTTCATACAAATAGTTTTGTTTTCAATATCGCCTCTCAAGAAATAATGTATTACATCAATGTGCTTTATTCTCTTATGTTTCATAGGGTTCTTTGTCATATTTAGAGCACCTATATTGTCACACATTAGTGGAATAATGTCAGAGATAATCCCTAAATCCTTGAGTTGCTGCTTTATCCATTATAATTGAGCACAACAAGAAGCTGCAACTACATTTTCAACTTTAATAGTAGATAGAGCAACTAACTTTTACTTCTTAGACCCCAGAAAATTAGAGATAAACCACGGAAATCGACCATTCCTGAGGTAATCTTCTATCCACCAAGTACCCAGTATAGTCAACATCAGCACACCCCATTAGATTAAAATTATCTCCAGATGGATAAAATAGGACCATGTTCTTCCTAATTATTTCTGTACACCCATTTTTTTTTCTAATAATAGTTCTTTCAGTAAGTCCGGGGACCAAGTGCCAAACTTTGCTCCTTTCAAATTGCTGAAGTTCTTTCTGCATAACATTAATCTAGTTAGCATCTTTCAGGGATTAATTTACATTTTTAGGCTTAATTTGGAACAAAAATACTGAGAATGCCACAAGTTCCTTGCTTGAGCCCTTGTTAGCATATCAGACTCTAATGGAGAGGTCAATTTTTCAAAAGGGTAAGATGACTTGTGCTTCTAATTTGATATTCTTTATTGAGGTCTGCTGGGACCAGGTCCTTGAGTGTTTTGATTAGGTTCTTCTTGATGTCCCTCATTTATATTAGGATTCATCAACCGAGGACCTGATTCTTCACCTCCTTCTTTATCAATAATTGTATTATTTTGTTCTTGAACCTCCTCCATATCTGACTCTTCACGTCCAGCTGGATTTTTTAAATTTCTTGATTCATTAAAAATTACATGCACATTTTCTTCCACACACAGGGTTCTTTTGTTGAAGACTTTGTAGGCCTTACTAGTGGAGGAGTAGCCTACAAAAATAACTCCACCGCTCTTGAAATCAAACTTACCTAGATTATTCTTTCTATTGTTTAGAACAAAGTACTTGCACCCAAATGGTCTAAAATAATTAAGTTTTGGCCTATTGTTAAGAATAAGTTCATATGGAGTCTTGTTTAGAATAGATTTGATCAAACATATGGTAATATTACATGCAGTTTTAACAGTTTCTGCCTAAAAACACTTTGGAATACCACTATCTGACAACTCAATTAGTGTTTTGTTCTTCTTTTCAACCTCTCCATTTTGTTCGGAGTTCTTGGAGCTGAGAAGTTGTGACTAATGCCATTTTCAGCATAGAATTTTTCAACTTTGGCATTCTTAAACTCTGGTCCATGATGAGATATGAACCCTGCTATTTTGTTGTTCAGTTTTACTTGAATTTACTTATCAAAGATCACCAGTACTTCAAAAGTTTCATAATTAGGTCTTAGGAACATGGTCCAAGTAAATCTGGTATAGCCATCCACAATAATAAAAAAATATCTCTTCCCTCCTCTACTTTAGACTTTGATAGGTCCTCATAAGTCCATATGCAACAATTCAAGGGTCTTGTCATGGTTACCTATTTATTCTACTTGAAAGACAATCTGGTTTATTTTACTTTGGCACAAGCATCACAACCCTGATATCTGAAAACTGTAGCTTTGGGATACTACGAACCAGGTCCTTTGCGACTAGTTTGTTGAGTAAAGAGGAGATTATATTTCCCAACCTTCTATGCCACAGATCAACATTGTCACCTTGAGCACTTAAGCAGGTCAATTCACAGCCAACCACTGAGTTTACTTGTTCTTGCTTCTTTTAGCTTTAAGAATAACCTTTCCAGTCTTTAAGGTTGTTACAGTGCACCTATCAAATAGAAATCTCACTTCATTTCCTTTATCACAAATTTGGGACACACTTAAAAGGTTGTACTTCAATCCATTTACATAATAAATATCCTTAATAGCATGATTTATGTATTTCTCAATCTTTCCAACACCATGAATGTTACCTTTCTTTCTATTGTCAAAAGAGACACCTACACCTTGAAGTACCTTGAGTGAGACAAAATAGTCAGTTCTTTTAGTCATATGCTTAGAGCATCTACTATTCATGAACCAGCTGTCACACCCTTTTTTACCAAAAAGAATTGATTTTAAGTTTCAAAAGAATTTTATTATTAAGTGACAAAAGAAAGCAATTTGTTTCAGAAAGGACTTTTAATAATGAAAACTCAGAGTCGCCATTTGACATACTTCTGGTGTGTCAAAGCACCTTTTGAAATTCTTTTTCAAAAAGATTTTTGACTCTTTCAAAACTGACCCACACACAGAGATTCCAGTTAAAGAATTCTGTTAACCGAGGGGAAGGTGTTAGGCATCCCTCGATCCCGTGGTTTGAACACGATTACTCTGTGAACTATATCAGCTAGTATGACAGTTTGAAATGTATAAACCAATAAAACACATAAACAAGAAAATAAACAACCCAAACAAACTTAAATCTAAAAATAGTGTCAAGTCTAATTTATTACAATCAAAATAAAAATGATGAAATAAAACCTAAACTATTCAAATTATCCTAGCTATGCTTTACCCGATGCCTCGGGCCTTGATCACGAGACTCCATTGCGTACATGATACTTTGGAGCATTCCCCAATGAATAAGTTTAATATGACCTCGGGGCATTTCCCAGTGAATGAATACATTTGATGAAATGCGATAAAAGTGGAGAAATCACTCAACACAGACATTTACACATTTGATGATATAAAATCCCACGAGTTGCCTACCCAAAACATAAAATTTACTTATTGATTTTAGTCTAAAGCATGACACTATTGGGTTCGATAAAATTAACATCCATTTAAAATTCAACATCAATCGATGAATCAAAGCATAGTAATATTAACTTTTTTTTATCGATTTTTCAATTCCCGCCCCAAAATTCAACTCAAGGCTCCAACATAACAATTCACAATTACCATTTTCAATAATCCACAACCATTATCAATGAAATCAAATAAAAAAATCAAAATCACCGAATATTCATATCATGTTTCACACAAATCAATCATATATATTGAAATTAAAATGAGAAGAGATAGAATTAGACCTCTAATCAAGCTGTTATTGTGCAAGTTATGAAATTGAAAGATAAAGCCGGACCCAAAACCTCAAATTCTAGCTTCAGTAAATGACCACCAACTCGAGTCAAACTTCAGTAACAGACAAATCCAACCCCCTAACTCTGTTTTATGACTGGATGATGTTTTTTAAAGGGATTGCTTCGTCGGTGGATCAATTTTGGCATGGATTTGAGTTGGAGTCACTATTTTTGTTTTGTCGGAGCTTCAACGAGCTTAAACAATGACAAAAAAGAGAGCCTAGTCACTGATTTTGGCATTCTTGATGTATTTTGATAGAAGTTTTTGCAATTGGGTCATCTGGGACTGGAGCCGCTGTAATTTCTGGCAGGTTTTCATCGAAATTCTCTCTCTCTTTCTCTGATTTACTCTTTTGCTTTTTGTAGTTTCTCCATACGTTCACCCTTTCTTTCCCGATCAATCTTTGATCAGCTCTTTATTATCCCCTCCGTTCACTATTTCTTCCTATTTTCACCCATTTCTCTCTTACTCTCTCGATTCTCTACCTCACACTCTCGATTTTCTCTTTATTTTTGCTACCCTCGTTCACTGTGTGTGTATTGTATATCTATTATTATGCGTTTTCTTGTGTATTGAATCTTTGAGAGTATGTGTGTAGGTGTTTACCCCTCTCAATTTTGCTCTCCGTTTAGGTGTGTGTGTAAAGAAGAATATATGGGTGTGAAAAATAGTGAGTGTATATGAGTTTTTGTGTGTGTCCAGTGGGTGTGTATTGTTAGTGGGGTGTGTGTGTATATTTATTAGTGTGTGTGCTCACTGTGAGGTAAGTCCCCTATGAATATTGGTGTATGGGTATATGTATATCCGTTAAAAGGGAAGACCCTCTGAAATATAAAAAAAGGATATAGGTAGGGGGTACATGGATATGGGGTGGGGTAAGGTAGGTGAGGTTTCCATTCTTTATTGGATAAAGTGGTTAATTTGTTATCAAGTTGATAATTTTATTGAGAGATTGTTATTTTGTTTTTTAGTGTAGGGATCATCACACGAGGGTGGGGTACATGGTATGGTGAGGGTAAATATGTAAAAGTTGACTTTTTAAGGGACACAATTATATGTCTACATCATGCCCCTCTTTGGATGTAAACAAAAAGTGTTTTTAGATAAAAACGTAGACAGCGAGACAAAATTCTGTCCCAACTATTATTTAAAAGAAAGAAATAAAAGGAAGAAGGGCAATCGAGTTTTGATTTTGGACATTCTACCTGTATCAAGTTATGTGGGAGTCAAGGGACATGTAGCTCCAGGGTTGAAAAAGAGCGACTATACCAAGTTGGAGAATCAAGTGAGGTCCTGTCGAGATTCCAATCCATGACTCTGTCATTACATCAAAAATAAAAATTACAAGTTGTAAAGATAAATAAAATTATAAAGTTCTATCTATGTAGCTTCTTTTGACTCTTGACTTGAGTCTCCAATGCTTTTAAAAGTGACAAAAGATCTGATCTTCCTTGAGTTGAACTGGAGAATAGATTCTTTCTCCATATAAAATTTGGCATTAGAGATGAACTTAAAAATTGACCATGTTCTGTCGGTGGTACTTCTAAATTCGAACCTGAATTTGAAATTCTTCACCCTATTCTCCAGGAGGGCTCCTGACTTACAATTTCTTTACTTTGTTGCTTGACTTTCAATTTCTTCGCCCTGTTCTCCAGGCGGGCTCCTGACTTGCTATTTCTTCAATCTGTTAACCTTTAATTTCATTACCTTGTTTCTTGACTTTCAATTTCTTCACCTTGTTTATTGACTTTCAATTTCTTCACCTTGTTACTCATCTCTTAATTTCATTGCCATGTTCTCCAGGCGGGCTTATGACTTGATATTTCTCAATTAGTTGACATTCAATTTCATCAAATTGTTCTCCAAGCATACTTCTAACTTGCAATTTTCTCACCCTGTTCTCTAGGAGGGCTCCTGAGTTTCAATTTTATCATCCTATTCTCCAGGCGAACTCCTGACTTGTAATTTTCTGTAAGACCCCATAAAAATCCTAGTCCATTTCGGTCTTATTTTACATGCCAGGAGGGTCCAATACTTAGAAAATCTAGCTAAGTGTTAAGTATTAGTCTCAATTTTTGGCCTCGATATTTCAATGGTCTCACTTTCAATCTCTTCGGCCTTACATTGTCAATTTTTAAATTAATTCATGATCAAGGTTATCTCGGCCGAGTTTTGAAATTTTCAGACATCGTTGGAGATAACTTTGGATAACCAAAATAGTGAGCCAATGTGATCAGAATGCATTACGTCGTCACTATTGACGCGACGTGTGGTCCATCACGTCGACACCATCGACGCGACTTATTGGCTGCAGTATCACTGGGCGCATTTTGTTTAATAAATTATGGGTTGTAGGGGTAATTAGGTCATTTTTTCCTTACATTATTCAGCCATAACATGAAATTAAGCCTTCAAAAGGCAAATTTACTCATTATTTCATAAAATTCTCTCAAGAGCAAACCCTAGGTTCATCAAAGTTCAAGTTCAAATCTTAAGAATTCACCAACAATTCTCACAAATTCAGAAGCTAAGGTATGTTAGATGTTCATCCTTAGGTCCCTTCTACCCTTGGAGTTCAATAACCTCTTTTAAATTCAAGTTATGAGTTTCACATAATTTATATTGAATTATGTCCATGTATGTGTTGTTATTTGAGTTTCAAGTTGAGAAAAAATGAGTTTCATGTAAAATAAATCAATGGGGAACTTTAATTTTAGTCTAAACTTCAGTTATCAGTATTCAATTACCTAAACTCAGTACTTTAGTTTCAATCTAATCTAGGCAGATGATATATGCTTGGTATTGTATGTTCAGTACTTTCAGTAGTCCCAGTTTTACATTTGCTCTCATCCAGTTACTTCATCATATTTAGTTATTACTACTCATTCACATGAACCCATGCATATTTGCCTAACCTCACCTAGCATACCAGTATATTTAAAGTAGTGACGCATACTCTCTTTGCACTATGATGTCTCATATTATAGGTTCAGAAGCTTGGGTTCTTGATCGTACTTAGCCAGATTAGTCGATCAGCCGCAACTACAGTAGTGAGTCCTCATCCACCGAGGACGTGATACTTATTTAGTCATTGCATTACTTACAATATTTCAGTTATTTTCACACAATAGTTGGATGTTAGTTGGGGCCTGCCCCACCAACTCTTTTATTTTAGATGTTTGGAGGCTTTCAAATACTTTTAGTTAGCAGTTATTCTACAGATGTACTCAATATTTATTTTTTTCCAGTATTATGGACCTTATGGTGTTATCAAATTTACTTCTGCATATGTTTTATGATTATTATTTATTATTCATAGCAAGTACCAGTCATGGGTTAACTTATGGTCCGTCGGGGTTGTAAGCACCAAGGATGATGCCCAACCCATTCTTATCTCAGTGTACGGTTTCTTAGTCATCATGATATCTACTCATGCCTTACATATCAGCCCTATGATCATAGCTCATATTCGTGCACTTTATAGAAAATCATATACGTTTCCAGTTCTTAGTAAGAGGAGTTCCAGTTCACCCAACAGTTCGAATCATATTCCATGAATTTATGAACTCCAAACTTAGGTCATGCAGCTCATGACTCATGTATTCATGCTTTACAGTATGTTCAGTACTAGTACTCATGCTACACTCCTAATGATAAGCGAAATTCATATTATGTCATGCATATCCTCAGTTTAGGTCTTTTGATGAATCCATGATGTTGATATTCTATTCCTCAGGCCTCTTTTAAGTGTTTAAGTTTTGTATAGTGTTCATTCATTCTTTAGGTCCTCATGTTTTAGCCTTTCAGTGACCTCTCCTTATGAAATAATGTAGTAATGAGCAATTGCTTAGATATGAGAGAGTAAATATTTCATATTAAGGAAAGATTATTGCATGCTAGTTTTACTTGAGGCTGGAGTTATGAAGATAGGCTCGAATTTCATGTTGGTGTGTAAGTGGATAAATGCATTACACATTGGTAAAGGACTAGTAAGAGGTTTTATTTAGTTGTTGAAAGGGAAATCAAAATTATTTATGAGATGAGATATTGCGAAAATGTAGGGTGTATTGAATTCATGATTCAGACTAATATTATAGTGGTGTGTGTGCATTTCATAGATTCGAGTAGGCTTGTACATAGTGGGAGAATTCAGTCCATCTCAGACTTCAGTAGGTAGAGTTATCAGTGCCCATGTGAATATTTTCAGTAGTCTCAGGTGAAGTGCAGTATTAAGGTGGAAGGTATAGTGGAGAGAGTATTCGAGGAGTATGTCTAATAGCTATATCCTAGATGATGTTTCATAGGCCTGTGTTCCTGTGATACCCCATGCTTTTCATAGTCCTGTTTAGCTCCTAGAATGTCAAGGGTCAACTTTAAAAATGTATAACTCTTGATACATGCAGAATTTTTCAGCTCTAGGCCCACCAAATTGTATATAATTGAATCAACTTTCCAACGATACTAATTTCACCTAAATCCGATACCCGATTGAGAAGTTATGACAACATTAGTGAAAAATAGTAGGCCAACGTGATAGCACCATGGCACGGTGAAGTGAAGATTCACAATTGTCTTTTTCCCAGTGAAGCACCACGATTATGCCGCATCATGGTGAACACCAAAATCCCGTTTGTCCCTTTTTAGTAGCTCACTGTGATTTGCCGATAGCTCGCTATAATTCTCATTGGGACAGACAATGCGTCGGAGTGGAGTGCAAAATGGAACTTGTCCTTTTCCAATGACGCAACACGATTACACCGTGTCGCGCCAGAGCCTAAAATAACAATTTTCTCTTTTCCAGTAAGCCACCGCGATGGCACCACATCGCGGTAAAGTGAAAAATTGAGATTCCAGTTCCAAACATAAAATGTTAAAGGGAAGTCTAGTCATTTACCAAACCTCCAAGTCGTGAAAAACACTAGATTAAACCTATTCTAAGTAATATATGCTCATTATTCACAAGATTTCTCTCCAAGAAACCCTAGAATATCAAATTTCAATCCTCAAGAAACCCAAATTCCACCATTCTTTTTTCAAGATAACCCAAAATTCAAGATCTTTAAGAAACAATCTTGAAGAGGAAAAATAGAAACTCAAAGTTCAAGCTTCTTCAACCATTCATCAATTAAGGTATGTCGGGTTTTCAACAAGGATAATTCTTTCATCCTTGTGTCCAAAAGTAGTTTTTGAAGTTAATTTCACATAAATTTACCAGAGTTTCAAATTAGGTTTCATACCCAAATATTGTTATTTGAAGATTATAACTCTACAAGTGATTTAAATGTTGAATTGCATGTCTACTTTCATATTTTTATGCATATGACATTAATTCCTAAAATTAGAATTGAATTATCAAGATTTTTATTAGTTAGCATGAACTTTATGATGATTTGAGATAAATTTGATGCATGGGTTACTAAGACCTAGTTGTATATTGATATTTCAAGAATGACAATGCTTTAAGCACCCTATGATTAGTTATTTTCAGATTTTGATCAAGATTTGATCTTTTGATCTTTTGATCTCAACTTAGATATGAAATCCATTTTACAGTTTTAATTATAGTTTATAGTAAACAGATACACAAATGGTTCTCATTATAAACCCATATAATAGTTTCACAAGTGGATTTCCTGCAGAATGAGTATACAGATTAAAGGAAGTAGTATTTAGCATTGAGTTGGGTATGTTTACGTGCCTCAAAACTATGAGCCAATGTAGGTTTAGATTATTAGGTTATTCCTATTTCTATATGTATGACATTTACAGATGTGATCACTTAGCTTTGGTTATACTCCCTGGCAAGAGTATGAAATCTCTTCCCAACGTTAGGTTTTTCCATAAAGGAACTAGACGTTGGACACTATGATATCTCACATAGTGTATGTCGGTTAGAAGAACCTCTCTATATAAAAGAGTAAAGAATAACAGAAAAGATTTTTGAAACTAAGTGTAAAGGTTCATGATTTTATTCAGATATTATTTTATATAAGACATCAGTTACTAGAATTCAGCTTTCAGTTTACAGATACAGAGGTGAGTCCTTTTACACTTAGCATGTATGATTGAAAATAGATTTCAAGTATAGATTTAGAACTAAGTGTGGTGGCTCACAGCATTCATATAGTATGTTTTTATCATTCATGATTTATGATTACAACTTTTAATTACTCAAGTCAAAGTTAGCTATTATTACTTAGCATGCATTATTTATGAGAAAAGATATATGCATTCCCTCATTGTTTTACTATGAATTTCACTCCCATATACTCAGTACATTCTAGAAATACTGATCCACATATACATCTATGTGCTACATTGTCTCATAATGTAGGTTCAGGTGCTCAGTTTCAGTAGCGTGAGTGATTTCGAGCATCTCTATCTATATCCCGATAGTTGGTGAGTTCTTATAGTTTGGGGACCCAAATATTTAGTTTTTTAGTACATTATAATAGTTGATTCAGTATTTTCAGTCAGTTCGAGTTAGTTGGGGCTTGTACCAGTAGCTCTCTAGTTATTAGTGGTAGAGTCTTGTCAGACTGCTAGTTATGATTCAGATTTCTAGTATTGATTATTCAGACTTTTTAAGTTTAATATTTCCAGACATTATGTTCATATAATTTCAGCTTAGATCAGATAGACTTCTGCATTAATTTTATGTTTATATTTCTCTATTATGGGTTTCAGATTTAATAAAAGGCATTCAAGGTTAGGTTAAGGATACTCGTAGTCTTGAGCACCGTGTGATGTCTCGGGACCCATTTTTGGGGTGTTTCAAACTTAGTATTAGAGCCTAAGGTTATAAGAGTCCTAGGGAGTCAGACAAGCTACGTTACGTAGAGTCTTCATCATGGGTGTGAAGCCCACTATATTTATAAGCAAGGAGCTACGAGGTGTTTTTAGGAAATTATCTTTTTCTCCCATTATCTATCATGCTTACAGTGTATCTATATGCTTTTAACTTGTGTACTTACGTGGCAGTTGAATATGTCTCTTCAATGACCTAATGCATGCAGAAATAATAACCAGCCACCCCAGCCTGCTGACCCTCTAAATAAGAATGTATCCCATGCTGAATCTTAAGTTACCTTTCAGGTGCTAGCCCAAGCTGTGAGTGCCAATGTTTAAGGCAACCATCAGGCGACAGTCCCACTTCAGCAAAATAGGGATTTAGCAGCAGCTAGAATTCATGACTTCATGGGAATGAATCCGTCTGAGTTCTTTGGGTCAAAAGAAGGTGAGGACCCACAACTTTACTTAGATAAGATAAGAAAGATTACCCAGATATGCATATTAATGAGGAAGAGAGTGTAGCATTAGTATCCTATAGGCTGAAGGATATGGCATATGATGGGTGGTTATATGGAAGAATGGGAGAGGTGAGAATGTATCTCCTATGAGTTGGTAGTTATTTTAGGATGTATTTCTAGATAGGTTCTTTCTTCGTGAAATGAAAGAAGCTAAGGTAGAGAAGTTTGTGTACCTGAAGCACGGCTCAATGATAATGAAATAGTACTTTCTTAAGCTTAACCAATTGTCTAAATATGCCCCTGATATGATGGATAACCCTAGGGAGAGTATGAGTAAATTTGTTACTGGAGTATCTGGTTTAGTAGTCAAAGATTATAGGACTGCTATGCTTATTGGGGACATGGATCTTTCTAGGCTGATAATTCATGCTCAAAAAATTGAGGTAGAATAGTTGAAGGGGAGAGAGAGGGAAAATAAGAAGGCTAGAATCGAGTAGTTTGATTATGGCCAGACAAAGTTTAGAGGGGGAAATCATTCATAGTTTCAAAGTCGCTCGTCTATACTAGCACCATCTTCAGCCAGTGCTCCTATCTCCAGAGCTAGGCAAAAGTAGTGGGGTAATACTACTATGTCTAGATCTCAAAATATTATGAGTGGAAAGCCTAGTTATCCTCCATGTGCTAAGTGTGGTAACAATCATCTTGGTGAATGTTTGTTGGGATAGAAAGGTTGTTATGGTTGTGGTAAGTTAGGACACGGAATCAAAGAGTGTCCTTATGCTAGGAAGGGAAACAGGGATATTCGTCCCCAGACTCAGGCTACTAGTGCACCAACTCCTCTAGGTCGCCCAGTCCCTCCTTAAGGCGTATCATGCAGTACCGACGGCGGTCAGCGCCAGAATTGGTTTTATGCTTTACTATCCCGTCAGGAGCAGGAGAGTTTACCAGATGTTGTTACTGGTATACTTTATGTCTTTAATCTTGATGCTTATGTGTTGTTAGATCCAGGGTCAAATCTCTCTTATGTGACCCCACAAGGTTTAGTAAATTTTAAAGTAGGTCCTAAAAATCTTCCTAAGCCTTTCTTGGTTTCTACCCCAGTAGGTGAGTTAGTTGTTGTCGAACGAGTCTATAGAGAGTGTTCGATCACTATCTTTCATAAGATCATGTTAGCAGACTTAATAGAGTTAGATATGGTTGACTTTGACCTTATTTTTCTCCATTCCTACTATGCATCTATAGATTGTCGCACCCGAGTGGTGAAGTTTTAATTTCCAGATGAGCCAGTGTTTGAGTGGGAAGGTAATTTAGTGTCTCCCAAGAGTCATTTTATATCCTATATTAAGGATAGAAAGTTGATCTCAAAAGGGTGCATTTGTCATCTAGTTTGAGTCAAAGACACTAAGTCTGAGGCTCCAATAGTTCAGTCAGTCTGTATAGTCAATAAGTTTCCTGAAGTTTTTCCTGAAGATTTTCTAGGGTACCTCCCGATAGGAAAATATAATTTGGTATTGACCTTCTTCTAGATACTTAGACCATCTCCATTCCTCCATATTATATGGCTCCAGCTGAGCTTAAGAAGTTAAAAGTGCAACTTAAAGATCTCTTGGATAAAGGTTTCATAAGGCCCAATGTCTCTCTATGGGGCGCTCCCATCCTATTCGTGTGAAAGAAAGATAGTTCTTTGCGAATGTGCATTGACTATAGCTGAATAAAGTCATAGTCAAAAACAAATATCCTCTACCTAGGATTGATATCTTATTCGACAGGCTCCGAGGTGCAGGTTACTTCTCTAAGATAGTACTTAGATCTGGCTATCATCAGCTAAGAGTGAGGGAGTGTGATATTCTAAAGACAACTTTCAAAATCCATTATGGGCATTTTAAGTTTCTAGTCATGTCCTTCGAGCTGACAAATGGCCTAATAGCCTTCATAGACATGATGAATCGAGTGTTTAAATAGTATTTAGACATGTTTGTCATAGTCTTTATCGATGATATCATTGTCTATTATCGTAGTGAGGATGATTATGCAGATCATCTTAGAATTATGTTGCAAACTCTTAGAGATCACCAGTTGTTTGCCAAATTCAGCAAATGTGAATTTTGGCTAAGATCATTAGCTTTCCTTGATCATATTGTTTCGAGTGATGGCATTAGGGTTGATCCCCAAAAGATAGAAGCATTTAGAAACTGGCCTAGACCTATCTTTCCATCAGACATCAGAAGTTTCTTGGGTCTAGCTGGCTATTATAGATGTTTTTTTGTTTTCTTCTATTGCATCCCCTATGTCTAGATTAACTCAGAAGAAAGTTATGTTTCAGTAGTAAGATTCTTGTGAGAAGAGTTTTCAAGAGTTGAAGACTTGACTCACTTTAGCCCCTCTCTTAGCGTTACCTGATGGTACAGATGGGTTCGTTGTCTATTTTGATATTCTAGAGTTGGTCTAGGTTGTGTTTTGATACAGAGATATAGATTCATAGCCTATGCCTCTAGATAGCTTAAGCCTCACAAAAAGAACTGCCCTACCCATGATCTTGAGTTAGCTGCTGTTGTATTTGCATTGAAAATTTAGAGGCATTTTCTTTATAGGGTGCATGTTGATGTGTTCATGGATCACAAAATCTTGCAATATGTGTTCACTCAGAGGGAGTTAAATCTTCATTAGAGAAGGCGGTTAAAATTATTGAAGGATTATGATATGAGTGTGTTGTATCATCCGGCCAAGGCCAATGTAGTGGTAGAAGGGAATGTTTGGGTTCAAAGTAGTTCAGAATCTTCTCTAGTTTCTGAAATGAAATAGAAGCAAGATAAGGATTCTAGTTTGGTCAAGCTAAAGGGTTCAGTTAAAGACCAAAAAATAGAGGTTTTCTCCCAAGGGGGAGATGGGGTGTTGAGATACCAGAGTAGATTGTCTGTGCCATGTGTTGACAATTTATGGTAGCAGATTATGGCAGAAGCACATGGTGCACATTATTCCATTCATTCAGGAGCCACCAAGATGTTCCGCGATTTGCGGGAAGTCTATTGGTGGAATGGTATAAAGAGAGATATCACAGAATTTGTAGCCAACTATGCAACTTGTCAATAGGTTAAGGTAGAGCACCAAAGGTGACACATTGCAGGCGTTTGGTATTCCCAATTGTAAGTGGGAAAAGGTGAACATGGACTTTGTGACAGGTTTACCCCATTTGCGTTGTCAGCATAATTCAATTTTTGTTATTATAGACAAATTGACCAAACCAGCCTATTTCATGCTAGTTCACATGTCCTACACAACTGAAGATTATGTTAAGCTGTATATCAGAGAGTTAGTTTGATTTCATGGAGTTCCCTTGTCCATCACTTCAGATAAGGGCACTCAGTTTACCTCTTAGTTTTTGAAAGCCTTTCAGAAGGATCTTGGTACCCAAGTTTATCTCAGTTTAGCTTTTTATCCGCAGATAGATATTCAGGAAGATAGGACCATTCATACCTAAGAGGATATGTTGAGGGCATGTGTTCTTGATTTCAAAGGCAGTTGGGATGACCACTTGCCATTGATCGAGTTTGCCTACAATAACAGTTACCATTCTAGTAATTAGATGGCCCTGTTTGAAGCTCTTTATGGTTGGAGATATAGATCACCAGTTGGTTGGTTCGAAGCAGGTGAGGCTACTTTGATTGGGCCAAATATGGTATTTGAAGCCATGGAGAAAGTTCAGTTGATTTGAGAGAGATTGAAAGCATCTCAGAGCTGTCAGAAATCTTATGCGGATGTAAGAAGAAGAGATTTTGAGTTTGAAGTAGATGATCTTGTGTATTTAAAGGTTTCATCCATGAAGGGGGTGAAGAGATTTGGCAAAAATGGAAAGTTTAGTCCCCGATATGTGGGTCCCTACAGAATTTGAGTCGCGTGGGGAAGGTAGCATATGAGCTTGAGCTACCTGCAGACTTGTCATCAGTTCACCCAGTATTCTATGTGTCCTTATTGAAGAAGTGTATGGATGATTCAGCTGCTGTTGTCCTTCTAGAAAGCACAGATATTAAGAATGGGCTTTCATGGGAAGAACTTCCCATAGAGATTCTTGATCACCAGATCCGTAGACTAAGGAACAAAGAAGTTCCCTTGGTCAAAGTTTTGTGGCAAAATCAGCCCGTTGAGGATGCTACTTAGGAAGCAAAAGTAGACATGCGTACTAAGTATCCTTACCTCTTCTCTATGAACTCAGATTCAGCTTAAGGTAACAGTATTTCTTGATTCATTTCTCTTTTCCAGTCTTAGATTCAGCCATGTGATTATCTTCATGTCAATTCATGTATTAGCAGATTAGATCAGTCGCTCAAAATACTTTAGATTCAATCATACAGTTTTGATTCAGTAGTGCATGCTAGTATATAGCCTCAGTTCCTCAGTATCCTCAGTTTAACTAGTCTCATTCAAGGATGAATGTTCCCAAGGGGGAGATATTGTAATACCCCATACTTTTCATAGTCTCTTTTAGCTCCTAGAATGTCAAGGGTCAACTTTAAAAATGTATAACTTTTGATACGTATAGAATTTTCCAGCTCTAGACCTACCAAATTATAGATAATTGAATCAGCTTTCCAACGATACCAATTTCGCCTTAATCCAATATTCGGTTGAGAAGTTATGGCACCTTTAGTGAAAAATAGTAGGCCAATGCAATAGCACCGTGTCCCGATGAAGTGCAGATTTGCAATTGTCTATTTTCCAGTGAAGCACCGCGATTACTCCGAGTCATGACGTACACCAAAACCCCGCTCATCCCTTTCCAGTAGCTCACCGCGATTTGCCGATATCACGCTATAATTCTCATTGGGACAGACACTACATTGCGGTAGAGTATAAAATGGCACTTGTCCTTTTCCAGTGATGCAACGCGATTACGCCGCATCATGCCAGAGTCCAAAATGGTAATTTTCCCCTTTCCAGTAAGCCACTGGATAGCACCGCATCGCGGTGGAGTGCAAAATCAGGATTCTAGTTTTGAACTTAAAATTTTAAAGGGCAATCTAGTCATTTCCCAAGCTCCCAAGTCATGGAAAACCCTAGATTAAACCTATTCTAAGCATTATACGCTCATTACAAGATTTCTCTCCAAGAAACCCTAGAATATCAAATTTCAATCCTCAAGAAACCTAAATTCCACTATTTTTTCCAAAATAACCCAAAATTCAAGATTCCCAATTCAAGATCTTCAAGAAACAATCTTCAAGCGCACAAATAGGAACTCAAAGTTCAAGCTTTACCATCCATTCATCAGTTAAGGTATGTGGGGTTTTCAATAAGGCTAATTCTTTCATCCTTGTGTCCAAAAGTAGTTTTTGAAGTTAATTTCACATGAATTTACATGAGTTTCAAATTAGGGTTCATACTCAAATATTGTTATTTGAAGATTATGATCCTACAAGTGATTTAAATGTTTAATTGCATGTCTACTTTTGTATTTTTATGCATATGGCATTAATTCCCAAAATTAGAATTGAATTATCAAGATTTCAATTATTTAGCATGAACTTTATGATGATGTGACATGAATTTGATGCATGGGTTACTAAGACCTAGTTGTATATTGATATTTCAAGAATGACAATGCTTTAAGCACCCTATAATTAGTTATTTTTAGATTTTGATCAAGATTTGATATTTTGATCTCAGCTTAGATATGGAATCCACTTTATAATTTTAATTATAGTTTACAGTAAACAGATACACGAGTTGTTTTCATTATAAACCCTTATACTAGTTTCACAAGTGGATTTCCTACAAAATGAGCATACATATTAAAGGGAGTAGTATTTAGTACTAAGCTGGGTATGTTTACATGCCCCACAACTACGAGCCAATGTAGGTTCAGATTATCAGGTTATTTCCATTTCTATATGAATTACAGTTACAGATGTGATCACTTAGCTTAGTTTATATTCCCTGGCAAGAGTATGACACCTCTCCCCAATGTTAGATTTTCCCATAAAAGAACTAGACATCGGATACTATGATAGCTCACATAGTGTATGTCGGTTAGACGAACTCCCTATAGAAAAGAGTAAAGAATAACAGAAAAGCTTTTAGAAACTAAGTTTAAAGGCTCACAATTTTATTCAGATATTGTTTTATATAAGACATCAGCTACTAGAATTCAGCTTTTAGTTTATAGATACAAAGGTGAGTCCTTTTACACTTAGCATGTATGATTGGAAATAGATTTCAAGTATAGATTTAGAACTAAGTGTGGTGGCTTACAACATTCATATAGTATGTTTTTATCATTCATGATTTATGATTACAACTTTCAATTACTCAAGCTAAAGTGAGACATTATTACTTAGCATTAATTATTTATGGGAAAAGATATATGTATTCCCTCGCTGTTTTACTATGCATTTCACCCCCATATACTCAGTATATTCTAGAAGTACTGATTCACATATATATCTATTTGCTACATTGTCTCATAATATAGGTTCAGGTGCTCAGTTTCAGCAGCGTGAATGATTTTGAGCATCTCCATCTACATCCCGACATCATCAGAACCTCTTAGAAAGAGCGTTGAAGAAATACTCTAGTTGAGTGTGGCCATTTCAAGGGATAATCTATTCCCATCCATGTTAACTACAAATTTAGCTTAGTTCATACATCAGGCATCAGTTTTAGATTCCAGATATTTGGTCATGGTTCAGTTCATAAGCATTTCGTGCATCATCTTAGTTTTCCTAGTATTTCAGCCAATTCATTATCATTCGGGGAAGAACTATCCCAAGGGGGAGATGTAATAAACCCGAGCTTTTCATGTACTAAATCTTTCATCTTTCTTCATGAAACCACATCCAGATGGAGGTAATGGTTACTCATAAGTCGACACTCTCGTTCTTATCTCAGCCTTATAACCATTCTCATGTCATTACATGTGTTCAAGAAATTAGTTCAGTTCATGTATCATATTTCAGACTCAGTTATGATCTCATGTTCCCATTCTTGCATGTTTAGTAAATGGTCTCATATTCTTCAGTATTCTCAACTTAAGGTATCAATTTTCCTTAGAATATCTTTTTTCCATACTCAGTTTCAGCTGCATATCATTCTCATATCATTCATGCATTCATAAATCAGTTCGTCCAGTCACCATATGTCAGACTCAGTCATGTATTCATGTTTCAGTTAGGCGTATTCAACATGTAATCTCACTACCTCAGTGCACTCAGTTTACTCAGTCTCATTCAAGGACGAATGTTTCCAAGAGGGAGATATTGTAAGACCCCATGAAAATCCTAGTCTATTTCAGTCTTATATTACATGCCAGGAGTGTCTAATACTTAGAAAATCTAAGTATTAAGACTTGGTCTCATTTTTTGGCCTCGATATTTCAATGGTCTTACTTTCAATTTCTCGAGCCTTAGATTGTCGATTTTGAAATGAATTCATGATCAAGCTTATCTCGGCTGAGTTTTGAAATTTTCAGACATCGTTGGAGATAACTTTGGATGACCAAAATAGTGAGCCAACATGATCAGGATGCGTCGTATTGGCCATCACATCATCACCATTAATGCGATGCGTCGTCCATTGCGTCTACACCATCAACGCAATGCATTGGATGCAGCATCATTGGGCGTATTTTGTTTAATAAATTACGGGTTGTGAGGGTAATTAGGTTATTTTCCCCTTACATTATTCAGCCATAACACGAAATTAAGCATCCCAAAAGGCAAATTCACTCATTATTTCATAAAATTCTCTCAAGAATAAACCCTAGGTTCATCAAAGTTCAAGTCTAAATCTCAAGAATTCACCAACAATTTTCACAAATTCAGAAACCAAGGTATGTTAGATGTTCATCCTTGGGTCCTTTCTACCCTTGGATTCCAAGAACCTTTTTAAAATTCAAGTTATGAGTTTCACATGATTTATATTGAATTATGTCTATGTATGTGTTGTTATTTGAGTTTCAAGTTGAGAAAATATGAGTTTTATGTAAAATAAATCAATGGGTATGTTGGTTGATGTAGATCTCATGTCAAACCCTTGAATTGTGAATTTATTGTGGCAGTCATGATGCATTAACATGTTGTCCATTCCTATGTACAAGGTTATGCCTCCTAAGTGTTTGATAAAATGTCTAAGTGAATGAATTTTGCATGGTGATCTATTTGTTATTAGTTTAAAGTTATGATATGGTCCCATGGTTAATGGTATCGAGTCCTGGAGGTATTGAACACCCGAAATTAGCTGTTTACTTAGTTCCGGTCATTATAGAATGGTCCTCTTAGTATAATGAGAAGTAGCATCCAGTCAATTAACAGGATTAGTGTGAATCCAATAAAGCTTAGCCCAGTCTAGTGATTAGTTCCAGTGTTGGTTTAGTTAAAAGTAGGATTTAATATCGAGCGAACCCAGGGATGGGGTAATTCCCTCCAGGTTAGGGTGTGATCCTTAGTAGCAATCCCTGATTTACAAAACTATGTAGCCAACGTAGGTTGAGATATATTCCTGCCAGATAAGGGTTGACACATCTCGTATTAGTTTTCCTGCCAATGAGAGTTGACAAAATATCTTTCTGCCAGTTAGGGTAAGTCACGGCTAGTGCTAGTACTTGTGGCACTGTACTAACACCCTTCAAATTAGGGTTACAGTTGGACCCTAAATTAGTCGACGATCGAGGCATGTCAGTTAGATGATACCTTTTACAGTCTCAGTTTTAGTATTCAGTATTCATTACAGAACTCAGTTTAGTTCTACACAATCATGACTTACAGTTATCAGTTATTCAGTTATCAGAAATTTAGTACTTTAGTTTCAGTCTAAACTTCAGTTATCAGTATTCAATTACCAGAACTCAGTATTTTAGTTTCAGTCTAATTCAGACAGACGATATATGCTTGGTATTGTATGTTTAGTACTTCCAGTAGTCCCAGTCTTGCATATACTCTCATCCAGTTACTTCATGATATTTAGTTATTATTGTTCATGCATATGACCCATGCATATTAGCCTAAACTCACCTAGCGTACCAGTACATTCAAAGTACTGACACATACTCTTTTTGTGCTATGACGTCTTATATTATAGGCTTGGACACTCAATTTCCTGACCGTACTTAGCCAGATCAGTCAATCAACCACAACTATAGTAGTGAGTCCTCATCCATCGAGGACGTGATACATATTTAGTCATTGAATTACTTATAGTATTTCAGTATTTTAGTTATTTTTGGATAGTAGTTGGATATTAGTTGGGGCCTGTCCCACTAATACTTTTATTTTAAATGTTTAGAGGCTTTCAGACACTTTAAGTTAGTAGTTATTCCACAAATGTACTTGGTATTTATTTTTTCTAGTATTATGGACCTTATGGCATTATCAGCTTTACTTTCGCATATGCTTTATGATTATTATTCAGTATTCACAGCAGTACCAGTCATGGGTTAGGTTGTGGTCCTTCTGGATTGTAACCACCGTGTGACGCCCAGGGTGTACTCTTGGGGCATTTCATTTCCCCACCCTGTTCTCTAGGAGGGTTCTTGACTTTAAATTTCATTACCTTATTCTCCGGGCAAGCTCCCAACTTATAATTATATCTTCCTATTCTCTGGGTGGATTCCCGACTTACAATTTCATCACCTTGTTCTCCAGGAGAGCTCCCAACTTGCTATTTCATTACACTATTTTTCAGGTGGGCTCCTAACTTTTAATTTCCTCACCCTATTCTCTCGGCTGGCTCCCAACTTATAATTTTATCATCTTGTTCTCCGGGCGAACTCCCGACTTGATATTTCATTACCCTGTTCTTCGAGCGGGCTCCCGACCTGCAATTTCATCACCCTATTTTTTAGGCGGGCTCCTAACTTTCAATTTTCTAACCCTATTCTTTGGGTGGGCTCCAAACTTACAATTTATCATCTTGTTCACAAGGCGGACTCCTGACTTGCAATTTCATCACCTTGTTCTTCGGGCGGGCTCCCAACTTGCTATTTCATCACCCTATTCTTCAGGCAAGGTCCTGACTTTCAATTTCCTTACCTTATTCTCTGGGCGGGCCATCGACTTACAATTTTATTATCCTGTTCTCTGGGCGAACTCTCGAATTACAATTTCATCACCCTATTCTTCGGTCAGACTCTTGAATTTCAATTTCATCACCCTATTTTTTGGGCGGCCTCCCGACTTGCCATTTTCTCACTCTATACTTTGGGCGAGCTGCCTACTTGCAATTTCATCACCTTATTCTTTGGGCGGTCTCCCGACTTGCAATTTCGTCACCCTATTTTCTGGGTGGGCTCTGGACTAATAATTTTCTCACTCTATTCTCTGGGCGAGCTCCCGACTTGACATTTTCTCACTCTATTCTTCAGGCGAGCTCTCTACTTGTAATTTCATCACCCTATTCTTTGGGTGGGCTCCCAACTTACAATTTCATCACCTTATTCTCCAAGTGGGCTCCTAACTTATAATTTTCTCACTGTATTCTCTAGGAGAGCTCCCGACTTGCAATTTCATCACCCTGTTCTCCAGGTGGGCTTCTGAAATCAAAATCAAAACTAGAACAAACAATATCCCTATTAAAGATTATGATAAAGAAAGATTTCATTTTCCAGAAAAGTAAAGTCTAATTTTCTAGGAGGATCCTAAAATGAAGTTCCAAATAACATGAATTTAACTTTTTGTCCCAGTTGATCATGAAAAAACTTTTGGGGTGTCAAACCCAATCACAGCTACATGTAAGAATGCATAATGCAAAAGACGAATCAAGACTCTAGTCAATAAATGCACCTCTTGTGGATAAAATTGAATGACCAGACCAACAAGTCCGTCTCTTAAGATTAAAAATGAGAGATTCTAATGATAAAGTGCATATTTAGGATTAAAAACTCAATATAGGATGTGCACCTCCTAGCCATGAGACATGAAAGACTCAAATTATAGAGTGTGTCTTTTAGGGGTACAAGATGATGAGTTTTACCATAATTGCGATTACCAAACCTGTACAATAACACTGCCTTTTGTATTTGCAGAAATGGGGAATCGCACCTCTGGATATTGCGATTTGAAGCCTTTTATTTGAAGGTAGAAAGTTTTCCTGTTTCATACAAATAAAACTTGTAAGTTTAAAACATGGTGGTTGGCTTGCGGCTTAAGCTTTTGAGATGATTTCTCTTGCACTTCTGACATTTAATCTTGCTTCCAACTAATGGCACATCACTGTCGTGCTGCACCATTCAAACTCAGTTTATTATGAGTGACTCTGAGACAAATACAATATCTCGGTTCTGCTATGTTTCTCAGATAAACTCCTTGAACTTTGGTATTTCCATGAAACCTCCGAAATTGTCTGTTGACAAAACTTTCTGCGTGCCTTGCTTTGGCTCACAATCATGTTTCTTTCATGTACTGGCGTTTGTCTTTCTTTGTGTAATTGAAGAAGTTGGTAACAAGTTTTGAAATCCTTTCTCACATGTTTTGACATGGACTTGACTCAAAACCATGAGAAAATGATGATGATTTTCTATTCAAATGACAGACTCATAAGAAAAACAAAAATTGAAATATAGAAATAAAAGAAAAGACAATGAATGTCCTAATTTGAAAATGAAGAAAAGAAAACTCTATATGAAAATGACAATCAACTCTAATGATTATGCCATGCATTTTGTATTAAGTTGATGATATTTTCATCCAAACTTTCCACCAATTGTTTTTGAGTTAATGGCCCTAAAATTAAGTTGCTTTCTTAGGTCAATTTCACTTATAGACCTCATTCGAATAGTGACACCTTGAAGGGTTTTCGCCAATAAGCCTTTCTTATTTTTCTTTCTCTCAGCTCACCATTGTCCTATGGTGTCCGTGAGGATTTTCACCAATAATACTCTTTTATTTTCATTCTCTAGACTCAGTGCTTATGAGTATTTTCGCTAATGAGACTCTTATTTTCATTTCTCTTAGCTCACCATTGTCATATGGTGCCCGCAAGGGTTTTCGCCAACAAGGCTCTCTCATTTTTATTTTCCTCAACTTAATATCTCCTTACGGTGCCCATGAAGGTTTTCACCAATAAGACTGTCATTTTTATTTCTCTCTCTCGAGAGGAGAATTAGGTCACGCGTAGTTATGATAACTTATTCTTTTGCTTGATTCTGATTTCTTTTCTTCTTGTTTTCTTTTTAATGACTCTTTTTCTCATTGAAAATTTTCTGACTCTATTTTTCTTGACACTATTTTTTCTTTTAGACACACTTTTTTTTATTTTATTATTTTACTTGACATTTTTCTTGAACATTATTAACTCTATGTTGATTCAAAAGAGTGGTATGAAAGAAAATAGGACTAAATATCAAACGGGGTAAATAAAGGATGACAAACGTTTGGACAGCAGAATGAAATGCCTTCGTCATATCAATCCTTGAAAATGCAAGTACATATCATGCAATATGAAAGTGAAAGATGAAGATCATTTGTGACATTTTTTACAACACTAACTTTAACTGAGCATGTGTGTCACTACTTTTTCTACGCTTACTTTTGTTGTAAATTCCTCACATCGAATGACCTATGCTTTCGTGGAGTTGATTTTCTTTCTGTCCCTCTTGATAAAGCATAACACATCCACCATTTGACCTAATTGAGATATGCATTTCAATTAATGAATAAGTTATTCATGTAATTCTCAAAATAATTGCCTTAATTTTGAAAGAAGGCTTCAACGTGGTCACCAAATGTCTCAACATTCTACCTATTTTTCAGATGTTTTTTTTCTAACTTCTGCCCTCTAATTCAATGTTTCATGATTAAACTGGACAAACAAACAACTTAAAATAAGACAAAACAATAAGAGACACCACATTTCAATAAAAGGAAAGATAAAAAGGTTTAAACGAAGACGAAAGAAAAACTAAACAAGATAGATTCCGAACTACAAACCTGAGATAATTCAGAAAACAGAAAGAAAAAAAAAACAAACTACCAACAATCTTCCTTGGTAAGGAGAGTAATGACTTCTCAATTGCTGACTTGACATCTTAGCCACTGATTTTCATATCACCACGACTAGAGATTTCACCACTGTCAATGTTCTGCACCATAACCAATTTATCTTGAATCATCTTTTCTATTTCTCTTTTCAAAGCACGAAAATCTTTAATATTGTAACCCTGAACATCAAAATGACATACACATCATACATTAAGATAAATTTTTTTTGAATGCGGGTTAGGAGTACACCCAAAGAGATGAGTGATCATGCCCCATTATACTAATATCTGGAACATACTGGCATATGATTCTCTAATTAGAATGAAACTATCCTCAGGCTTCTACCACTTTTCATTGTTTGACTTGGATCGAACATTGGGCGTCGAAGGGCTTTGATATGTTTGTAGAGTTGGAAGATGACTCTGAGGAGTTGGTGCGTACCGTTGTGAGTAGGAAGGGGGTTGAGCATTTGGTTGTGTGCTATATACTGGATATGAAGGTAGGGAAATAAAGTATAATGGATTTTGGGAGTTATTAGATAGATCTTGGGTATGAACTTAGGCTTTAAACTGAGGGTAACAACGACGTGGTCTTCTTGGACATGCCCGTTGTCCAACTACAATAGCACCTACATCTTTCTCATTCTTCTTCCCTCCAGTTTTCCTTAATTGATTGCAATATCATCCCAAATATTTCACGAAATCCTCATGTCCATCATGCTCCTCAAATTTTAATATCTCAAAGCTTGGAGGTAGGTTAACAATTGAAGAAATGCCTCTGTCTTTATATGAAACATCTTCTTTACCCACAAGTCCTGGGGAACTTTTCATAGCATTTTTTGCGCTCTTCATTTTCAACCATTTTCTCTTGCTCTTCTGGCATGCCAAGCTTATTGGTAAGAAATTTTGGTGGTCCCATTAACTTAAATATATACTCAGGAGTATAGAGGAAATCATCAAGAGTATTGAACATAGACTCATTAGTAGATTGTGGAAGCACAATCGTTGGGTTGATAGCCAAAGTAGGGGTCTCAATAGAAGATTGAGCAACAAAAGCACAGACAGTATGTGGTAGGCTTATACTGAGGAGCTAAGGAAAAAATGATGGAAGTATTAGGATGCAGTTGACGTGGAATAAATTTTGATGCATGTTATGGTGCATTAATAATAGTAGGAAACTAACTTTGCAATTTGTGATGGAAAAATCAAGGTATTTAGGGTCAATAGTGGGGAATAGAGGAGGAAGCAACCCACTGCCCAAGATTAGTGCATTTTCATCATTTGTTGCCTTAGGCTGCATTTGCTTTTTCAAGATTCGGATGTCTGAATGATTAAGATGTTGTCACTAGATCTGAAAACTGAATAATTAAGACTGTTTATTTTTCAACATCTGAATGCAAAAAAAAAATTATTTGTACATATAATAAAATAAAAAATATAATTCAAATAAAAAACTAATTATATATCAGAAAAGTATGTAATTTAATACAACAAAATTATTATTTGATTGAAAAAAATATATTTATATTTGTTAGTGATAGTGGAGATGGTTTATAGTGGTGTTTGCGGTAACAATGATTGATGTTAGTGATTTGCAATGTTACTGGTGATAGTTGTGATGGTTGGTATTGTAGTGACTATTATGATGGTGGTGGTTGATAGTGGTGGTGGTGGTTGTGATGTGACGTTGCTTGATGTTAGTAGTTAGAGATGTTGATTATGATGACTAAAAAATGAATGAATGATGATTGACGATATGTTGGTGCTAGTTGGAGATATTGTTAGTTGTGGTGGTGGATATGGTTGTTAGTAGAGATAAATTATAGTGATGATAGTGATTGGAGTGATGGTAGAGGTGGCATTACTAGTGACAATGGTGGTGGCCACCAAAGAATGTGTGGAGGTTGTGATGTATTAGTGGTAGTTTGCGGTGGTGCTAGTTATCATAGATGAGGTCGATAGTAGGGATTGGCCGGTATTAGTTGATGATGGTGGTGCTATTAACGGCGATGGTGACGTTAAATATAATTAGAATATTAATGGTAGTAGGTGTGGTAGCTCTCGACAATAGTGGTTGATAGCAATATTTATTGTCGATGGTGGTTGTGATGGTGGAGGTGGTTGGTAGTGGTTGACAATGATGGCGGTGGAAGAGATGGTGACTGATGATTATGAATAGAGTGGCGATGAATATTATCCAACACCAGAATACCTCTTCACACCTATTAAGACTTGATTCTAGATCTGAATGATTAAGACCTTAAGAGCTAAAATCTTAATAAAAAACAAATGCACTTAATGGTCTGAAGTCTGAACCATTCAGATTCAGACCTCCATTAAGTGCAAACAAATGATCCCTTGGTCTCAAAATCTCTTACTTACTCTCGTTTTCCTGACTCTTTGTTTGATCCATGATGTCACTCTCTATATCCTTGTTAGACACAACTAACTATTCCCTGGATTTGGTGTGATGTGGAGGACCAGCCTGAATGCCAAAACCAACCACCTTCAAATAACTGAAAAAGAGATAACAAATGTGTTAAGTTCAACACTTTTTCAAAACCTCTCTTTTCTTTTTGGAAAAGATCACCAAACGCTAGAAGGGTGCCTACATATCGCACCCCCGAGAGTAGAGAATCAGGTGTGAGTAGTTCGTGAAGTTTGGCCAAAAATGACCAATTAGACTCTATTTCTTTTTTCTTTTTTCTTTTTTTTCTTGAAACTTTAAGAAGAAAAGAAAAAAATAAATTGTCAAAAGAATTGCCGAAAATCTTTTTGAATTTTTTTCCAGCTTTACAATTCATATACAAAATGAAACTTATGATTACCAAAAAAAAATCTTTTTGGGTTTTTGATTTGCATTTCATATGAAAATGAAACTTGAAACTCTTAAAGAAAAATCTTTTTGTAGTTTTCTTTTAAAGATGTATATGCAACACCTACTCTAAATGAAGAGTGAAGAAAATGTTTTTTGAATCTTTTATAAAAGATCACCGAATCCATGAAGGGCTGCCTACATATCTCACTCCCGAAAGAGGAGAATCAGGCGTGCGTAATTTGTCTAAATTGGACAATTAAGGATTCAATAACCTACTGAACCATGGCTTGAGAGACACGACCACAAACAAACGATGCAAAACTTCAATAAAATCTTTTTTAAGTTTTCAATTTGACACTTCACATAAAAATGACACTAACAACTATGAGAGGAAAATCTTTTTGATATTTTTGTTATATGAAATATACAAAATTTCTACCATTTTTTTTTAATTTTTGTTTTATAAAAAGCTCCTATTGAAAAGAATCTTTTTATAGTATTCGAGTTATGAATGCATGCTAAAGGATTTTGAAGTTTTGATTTTTGAGAAAATACGTGCAAAAGGTAAAAAAATCTTTTTGAATTTTTGATTGTAGAAAATAAAAGTCATAAAGAACTTCTAAAAACTACGTTACTCTTTTCTTTTTTCCTCTCTTATTTTGGAACTTTACCTTGCCTAAACACACACTTTTCCTTAATTCTAGCACATGCTTACCCAAATCAATTCGTAAAATAACCCCATTACCCTCAGAGATGCAACAATTAGCACGAAGGGATGCTTTAGTGGTGAGTCTCCTATAAAGGACCAAATGGGTCCCGCTAGGTCTCAGCATGATGCAGATAAGAATGTCCTAAAGGTTGACCTACGCTGGGGTACAACTAACAAGGCTGTTTGGGGGAGTTTATGGTCGATAGTGATTGCGATTTTTTTCCATCTACTCTACACCAGCCGACGGCTTCCCCTCCTAAAATAAGGGTGACTCAACGAATGGTCGTGTACACAACGTGTACTACGGGACTTGTTGCGAAAGAATGACTCAGGGTAATGCATATGATGCCAAATATAAAGAGGTAGCACATACGAAAAACTGTAAACACGTAGCACGTAAGCGCACAACAATGATAAAACAATAACACAAATAATATCACACATAAAATGTCTATACACCTATAGTGTCATACTAAGCCGATACAACTTAATGAAGAAGCTAGAATTCTAAAAGTTTCCAGCAGAGTCGCCAGAGCTGTCACACCCCTTTTTTACCAAAAAGAATTGATTTTAAGTTTCAAAAGGGTTTTATTATTAAGTGACAAAATAAAATAATTTAATTTAAAAAGAACTTTTAACAATCAAAACTTAGAGTCGCCACTTGACATAAATCTGGTGTGCCAAGTCACCTTTTTAAATCCTTTTTCAAAATAATTTTTGACTTTTTCAAAACTGATCCATGCATAGAGATTTCAATTAAGGAATTCTGTTGACCGAGGGGAAGGTGTTAGGCATCCCTCGATCTCGTGGTTCGACCATGGTCACTCCATTAATTATATCGGTAAGTATGATATTGTGACATGTATAACCCATAACATAAACAAGAAAATAAACAACCCAAACAATCAAAAATCCAAAAATAGTGTCAGTCTAATTTATTATAAACCAAAATAAAAATGCTAAAATAAAATCTAAACTATTCAAATTGTCCTAGCTATGCTTTACCCGATGCCTCGGGCCTTGATCACAATCCTCCTTTGCATACATGATACTTTAGGGCATTCCCCGGTGAATAAGTATAATATGACCTCGGGGCATTCCCCGGTGAGTGAATATGTTTGATCAAATGCGATAAAAGAGGAGAAATCACTCAACACAGATATTTACACATTCGATGATATAGAATCCTATGAGTTGCCTACCCAAAACCTAAAATTTGCCTATCGATTTTGGCTTAAAACATGACACTATAAGGTTCGACAAAATTAACATCCATTTAAAATCCAACATCAATCGATGAATCAAAGAACAACAATATTAACTTTTCTTGTATCAATTTTTTAATTCCCACCCCAAAAATAAACTCAAGGTTCCAACATACCTGTCACGACCCAAAAAAAGGGACATGATAGAACTTGTCGCGGCGCACCTTCACAAGTAAGCCTATCACCAAAACTGGTACGAATAGAGGAAAGACTAAAATATCCCAAGATAAGGCTTCTAGAATGAATCCGAACCATATAAGTAGTCATAACAAGGCGGAAAGAACTTATCCAAAATATCAATCATGCCCAAAATCAGCTGTCAATAGTGTAAGAACTACTAATACAATCCAAGAGTCAAATACATCAGAAAAATAACCACAAAGGAATAATATTTATCTCTGAATACTAATAAAGACATAACTACTGTAGAAACATAAAGGTGAACTTCGGACGCATGAATGTCCAACCGCTACTTTGGAAGTTCCAATAATCGCCCGAGTCAATCAAGTTGAGGCACACTCGAGCTAGAACCTGCACAGAAAGGGAACAGTAGGCATGAGTACGATCCACTTGTACTCAGTAGGTATCATGGGCCGACCAAGAAAAGTAGTAAATAAAGCATACAAAATATACACTAAGGGCACGCCACCTGCAATCAGATTGTCCCACAACAGTAGCCCACACTGCTTGTACTAACAGTTCTAATATATCACATATATTATAACATCACACTAATATAGAACAAAAGTACGTATTATATCATATATAATAAGAACAAGGGGGAACATACATATACAAGATCATCAAATACAAGTAAAAAAAGATACGATAAATACATAGATGACAAGTCAATATGGCAATACAACATAACAAAATAAAGTAAGTGCAATGTATATAATGATGACGATGATGATGATTCACAAGGTCATTACAAAACCTCTGGGATCGTCGCACAATCCCCGTATACAACTACGGAGGCAAGCCTCCCAATGCAGGATCCATGGGGGGTTCGTCAACTCGTATACACTCCACACATCTCATATCGCCTTTCCGACACATCTCTTAGAAAGAGTTTTATAAGGTGTTATAATATCTCCTCCCCGGCACATCCCTCGAAGAGGGTTTTAAAAAGGTGTTACCGGTGTTTCTCAGATGTTTCCATGGTGGTGCCAATATTTAGTGAATGAGTATACTATGAGGATGTAATGGTCACAACCAATCACAATGAGTATTTTCACACCTAACCACAATGATATATTTCCACAACCATGTAGCCAATATCCACTCATTATTTCAGTTTCATCCACAAATTTTCACATGTCTCATATGCCAAATAAAGTATGAATATAATCACAATACACCAATGGTACCATATTAAACATCAGAACAACACAATGCAATTATTCACGTGTATTCAAGGTTATTAATATCACATAGGACCCACACGGTCACACATATCACATAATAACTCAATTTCGATAATTACATCACATCTAGGCCCCTACACGGGCACAAAACATAAATATCTATTTTTATAATTAGTTCCCACCCTTAAAAATGCATTTTATATCATCATTTACTACTCAGCCCAGTCTGAAAGAGTTAAGTCATAACCTACCTTAAAAGTCAAAACTGGTCCGCTACACTTCGAACCCACAACCTTACTTTTCACGAAAAATTACGACCTTCACTAAAAATATCAAATATGAAATCTACGCATAAAAATAAAATCAACGACACCTATATTGACTACTTTTGGTTCGGAATTAAAACGGACCCCCGAAATGGACTTCCAAGAAAGAATGACAAAATCAAAACTTTACTTTAAAAATATGTTCTCCATATTTTTAGAAACTTACAGCTGAAAACTCAAGTTAAATCGAGTAAAAAATGAGGTTCAAATCGAAGAAAAACTATTTTTAAGCTTTACCAGGTAAAATCTTTAAAATCCGGGTTAAAATCAAGAATCGAAGTTGGTTTGATGGTTAAATTGATGAAAACTAGTAATTAAAAGATAAAAATATTTTTCAAGTGAAAAGGAGTAAAATTAAAGTTTAAAATTAAGCCCTAAGATTTTTGGGATATTAAAAAATTTATCAAGAAATTACTAAGAAAATGGTGAATTCTTACCTTAAATCCATAATAAAATCAAGAAATAGGTGTTAATCTAGATTCCACAAGCTTCACTTTTAAGCTTCCATACTATTTTACGGTTTAACTCTCAAGAGTCAAAATGAAAAATGAACAAAATGGACCCAAAAACTATTTTAATAGTGCAGAAAATCTGCACTAAAAAGGAAAAAACTTCTGGTTTTTCTATTTTAAGTCCAATTCGGACTTTGATGGGTGCCCGAAATTCATTCGAAGTCCGATATATGCAAATAAACTATGCAACCATACTAAATTCGACATTCCGGATGTGTTAGCAAAGTTAGATTTTTGAAAAAACATCATTTTCAAAAAGCTGACCCCCGAAATCCGAAATTATAATTTTTCAAATCGAGGGTCAAAATGAGATTTAAAAGCCGTAAAATCACACCAAATATGCTAACAATCTAAAATAGACATTCTGAATCTGCTGGCGAAATTGAATTTTCCATCCGAGGTTATTTCAATCAAATGTGGGTCCCACACCCATATTTCTAATTTTTTAACTTTCCGACCAATGGTTATAAATGAACTCGGGTGCACCGGACCCGAACCAAAGGTCTACCTAGCATAAAATCGATATTTGAAGCTGCTAGCGTAGTTCGTTCGGCCATCCATCACACGGATTAAAAGATATCCCCATAAGTCTAAAATAAGACTTTCGAAGCCATCAAAAACCACAATATCGCATAACTAATATCAAAATGCATCGAAAGTCATGTCAATCACTCCCACACCCCAAAAATAATATAATGAAATTATGGAGAGGGGTAAAACAATCAAATCACATAAAATCATAAATTTCACATGAAATAGGTGAAGAGATTTGGCAAGAAGGGAAAGGTTAGTCCCCGTTATGTTGGTCTCTTTCGTATTTTGAGCCATTTTGGGAAGATAGCGTACAAGCTTGAGCTACCCACAGATTTATCCTCAGTTCATCTAGTATTCCATGTGTCCTTGTTGTAGAAGTGCATGGATGATTCAGCTGTTATAGTTCCTGTAGAAAGTACAGTTATTCAGAATAGACTTTCTTATGAAGAAGTCCAAGTAGAAATTCTTGATCATCAGATCCATAGATTGAGGAACAAAAAAGTTTCCTTGGTCAAAGTTCTATGGAGAAATCAGTCCGTTGAGGGTGCTACTTGGAAAGCAGAAGGAGACATGCATACCAAGTATCCGCATCTCTTCTCCACGAACTCAGATTCAGCCAAAGGTAATAGTTTTCCTTCATTCAGTTTTTTCCAGTTTCAGATTCAGCCATATAGCTCTTTTCATAAGAGTTCATGCACTCACAGATCAGTTCAGTAGCTCATTATATTTGAGACTCAGTCATACAGTTAATTCCAGTTGTGCATGATAGCTTATAGCCTCAGATTCCTCAGTATTTTCAGCTTAAATTAGCTATATTCGAGGACAAATTTTTCCAAGGAGGAGATATTGCAATACCCCATATTTTTCCTAGCGCAAATTCGTTCCTAGAATGTTATGGATGAGCTTCAAAAGTGAATATATTTTATTTCATATAGAATTTTCTATATTTAGACCTCCCATTATGTGGAAAATTGAATAAGCTTTCCATCGATACCAAATTCGCTAAAATCCGATACGCGGTTGAGAAGTTGTGGCATTTTTAAGTTGACAGAGTGTCATCTGGGCACTCAGCGCATCACGAAAAAGGCAAAAATAGCAATCATCACATTACTGTGGACCTCCGCAATATTGGCGCATCACAGAGATATCCCATTTCCCATTTTTCAAAATCAAGTGGCCCAACGCGATAGTGGTACGTTGGGCCAATGGCCAAAATGGCATTCCAAAGGGGCACCGCGATGGTGGCGCATCGCGGAGTCTGCCCAGTTCCCAATCATCCAAATTTCAGTGAGCCACCGCGATAGTGGTGCGTCGCGGTGGACTACTATTTTGAAAAATGTTATTTTTTCAGATCTGTTTAGAAGTTAAGAGGGGTATTTTGGTTAATCCCCAAGGCCCCAATTCACCCAAAACAAGGAATTAAACATATTCCTAGCACTTTATGCTCATTATTCATCATTCTCTTCAAAAGAAAAACCCTAGAGCTCTAAAGATTCTTCTCCAAGAAATTAAAATCTTCCATTGTTTCTCCAAGAAAGCTTAAGATTGAGGATTCCCAAGACAAGATAATCAAGAATCCATCTCCAAGAACTCAATTAGGAATCAATAATTCAAGTTTCTTCATCTAATCATCAATCAAGGTATGTGGGGTTTATGAACAAGGATCCTCTTCCATCCTTGTGCCCAAAACCAAGTTTTAATTACAAATTTATATGATTTTGAATATTTATACATGGATTTTAAATTAGAGTTCATACCCATTATTGCTAATTGCAAGATTTTGAGATTTCACGTATTTTAGAAGATGAATAGCATGTCTATTTTCATAGTTTCATGCCTCTTGTAGTAATTTCTAGATTTTGAGTTTAATTATCATTGATTTCATTATCAAGCATAATTATTATGATGTTTTGACATGAGTTTGATGCATGGGTTACTAAGCCCCAAGTTTATATGTTGATATTTCAAGAAAGATGATGCTTTAAGCATCCTATGAGCTGATTATTTCAAATTTACAATAAAGTTTTGATCCTTTGATCCTCAGATAAGTTTTGGAATCCACTTTATAGATTTATTATAGATTACAGAGAGACAAATAGCTTTATTTACAGATTGATTTAGATAAGTGCATAACTGGTTTCATTATAAACCCTTATGCAAGTTTTAAAGTGGATTTTCAACAAGATGAACGTAGCAAATTAAAGGGAGTAGTATTTAACATCGAGTTGGGTATGATTCCAAGGTCTCATACCCCAGAACTACGTGCCACCATAGAATTGAGATTAAAGTGCCCATAGTGGGCTGAGATAGTGATCACTTATGCTGAGGTTATAGTCCCTGATGATAGTATGACACCTCTCCCCAACATGAGGTTTCTTCCTTTGAAGAATGAGACGTTGGACTCCATGTAGCTCGCATAGTTTATGTCGGTTAAGAGAACCTCCCTGCTAGTAAAGAAAAGCTTTGAAAGAATTCCCTTACGATAAAGTGTTTTCCTTATAGCTTAATAGTAAAGATCTTCAGAATAGTTTCTCAGAAAAGAATAACAAAAAGCTTTTAGAAAACTAAGCTTAAAGGCTCACAGAGTTTACTCAGATTATGGTTTACAGAAAGATATTAGCTACAGGCTTTAACTTTCAGATTTTAGAATTAAGAGTGAGTCCTTTCTACACTTAGACAGTATGAGTTAAAGAGAGAACACAAGTATAGCTTCCAGAATTAAATGTTATAACTCACTAGATTTATAAAGTATGATTTGCTTCTTATTATTTCAGTATTTAAGATATTCCAACTTATATGAGTCATTTTCATTTAGCATGCATTGCTCTATAAATTATGATGATGAGATGATTTTTTACTTATGCATTTCACCTCTCATATACTCAGTACATTCTCAAAGTACTGATCCGAATATACATTTATGTGCTATATTATCTCATAATGTAGGTTTAGGTACTCAGCATCAGCAGCATGAGTAGTTCGACCATGTTCATCTACGGATCCGACAGTTGGTGAGTTCTCATAGTTTGAGGACTTATTCATTCATATTCTGCAGCTTAGTAGCTTTATATGATTCAGTATTTTTTTCAGACAGTTCGAGTTAGCTGGGGGCTTATCAAACTGCTAGATTGGATTCAGACTTACAATATTTGATTTTTAGACATTTCTTTTAGACTATTCTCAGTTATTTCAGACAATTTCCACATTCATTATGACTTTCATGTCTATATTACCTTAATTAATAGATTTATACCTAGTAAAAGGCAAATAGGGTTAGCTTAAGGATACTCGTAGTCTTGAGCACCGTGTGACATCTCGAGATCAGATTTCGAGGCATTAAAGTACCCATGCTAGTCGACTTTTGGCTCAAGGCATCCACAACCACAATAGCCTTGCTCGGAGAGTAGAGAATAGTCATGTCATAATACTTAAGCAACTCAAGCCAACGACATTGCCTCATATGAAGATCTCACAGGGTAAAGAGGTACTGAAGGCTATGATGATCTGACAACATATCACAGCGGACTCCATACAAGTAGTGCCTCCACAAATTTAAAGCAAACACAACTGTGAATAACTCCAAATAATGAGTGAGATAATTCCTCTCATGAGGCTACAACTGACAAGATGCATACGCAATTACCTTGAACTTCTGTATCAACACAACATCCAAACCAACATCGAAAGCATCACAAAACACGAAAAAGCCCATGCCCTCCTTGGGCTAAGTCAAAAAAGGAGATGAAGTCAACAAATCCTTGAGCTTTTGGAAGCTCGCCTCACAAGCATCGGACCACTAAAAGAAATCTTCTTCTGGGTCAACTTGGTCAACAAAGCTGCAATAGAAGAGAAACCCTCAACAGAACACCGATAATAAACTGCCAAGCCAACAAAACTCTGAATCTCGGTGGGCGAAGTAGGTCTAGATCAATCACGAACTGCTTCAACCTTGGTTAGATCAACCATAATACCTTCCTTAGTCACCACATGATCCAACAAAAAAACAGATTCTAACTAAAACTCATACTTAGAGAACTTCACATACGACTTCTCATCCCTCAATCTCTAAAGCATAATCCATAAATTCTCCTCATGCTTAACCTCACTCTTTGAATAAACCAAGATATCATCTATAAATAAAATAATAAAGAAGTCGAGATATGGTCGAAATACCTGGCTCATAAATGTGGCAGGGGCATTGGTCAACCCAAAAGACATGACCAAGAACTCATAATGATCATATCGAGTCCGAAAAGCTATCTTTAAAATATTCAAAGCTCTAATCCTAAATTGGTGATGACCGAACCTCAAATCAATCTTTAAAAATACTGCATCACCCTGAAGTTGATCAAACAAATCATTAATACGAGGAAGAGGATACTTTTTCTTAGTCGTCACCTTATTCAACTGTCGATAATCAATACACATCCACATAGACCCATCTTTTTTCTTCACAAACAAGATAGACGTACCCCAAGATGAAACACTAGGTTGGATAAATCCCTTATCCAACAAATCCTGCAATTGATCCTTCAATTTCTTTAATTCTGTTGGGGCCATCCTATAAGGAGAAATAGAAATGGGCTTAGCGCCCACTCAACATCAATAGCAAATCAATATCTCGATCCGGAGGCATACCAGGAAATTTCGTAGGGAACACATCCATAAACTCATGGATAACACAGACAGAATCCAAGAAAGAAGGCAAAACAACACTGATGCTATGAATATGAGTCAAGAACGGTAAATATTCTTTCTCAACCAATTTACGAGCCTGACCATAAGATATAATCCTTTTAGGACCAAAATAAAGTGCACTCTTTGAAGCTATCTTTGGCATATCCGGGGAAGCTAAAGTCACCGTCTTGACATAACAATTTAGGATGGCATGAGAAGAAGCCAACCAATCCATACCCAAAATAACATCAAAATCGACCATATCTAATACAAGCAAATCTACCAAAATCTAACACCCAGTAAAAGTCACAAGACAAGATCGGTACGCCTGATCCACCACTAAAGAATCACCTACTGGGTAGATGCACGAATAGGCATGGAAAGAGGCTAACTAATAGAATCAAAAACTAAAGCAAAATATACAGCTACATAGGAGAAAGTCGATCAGACATCAAATAATATAAATGCAGGTCTAAAATAAACAGGGCGATACCTGAAATCACTGTATCAAAATAGCATAACACTGACCATGAATATCATCTACTTAAGTGGCCCCACGACCACCACCATGAGCTCTACCTTTTTTACTTCTCGCACCTTTGGTAAAACCCCTACCTCTCATAACTGAAATAAGAGTAGCCCGAATCACCCAATGGAGACAGTCACTGTCCACATGGCTAATCTTATCACACATATAGCAACCTCTACAACCAGTCTCAACAGGAGAATGTACAACTGGGCTCGAACGGCTACCCTAAAATACTGAACTAGAAGATCCACCACCTGAACTCTATAAAGTCACCTACACTGGCCTACCTTGGTATCCATGAGAACCTCTAAAATCTTTGCCTCAAGGGGCCTGACTCCTGAACTCACCAAAATATCATGCCTTCTTGGCGACTCCCTGAGAAGCACTAATAATACCCTTTGTCATCTTAGCATGATCCACTATACTCTGGAAAGAATCCCCAAACACAACCATCTGAGATGTAGCCAACTAAAGAGAAATATCCAAACCCTTCACAAGTTTTCAAATCTTCATAGACTTAGTAGAAATACTATCATAGGAATATCTGAATAGGGCATGGAAGCGTGCCTCATACTAAACAACTGACATGGAGCCCTACTCCAAATTATCGAACTCGTCCTGCATTTGATCCCTCTAACTGAAAGGCACAAATCTCTCTAGAAAGGCATCAACAAACTGATCCCATAATAAATCAGGAGCATCAACAGGGCTATAACCGATAAATAATCTCCACCAATCTCTAGCAGTATCCCTCAACTGATAGTAGTATAAGCCACACCATTCACACAGAAAGAGTGAAACACAACTTAAAATACAAGGTAAGAAAGAACTTTGCATGATAAAGAATTAATTGAGGGTAGTTTCCTAAAGACATCATATAGCCTCTCGAATATAGATAAGGACGTCTATGTACCGATCCGCAAAACTCTATTAGACATCCAGTTCTTACATCGTTGAAACCAATGAAACGTGGTTGCTCTAATACAAATTTTTCATGACCCAAAAATGAGGGTCATGATGGCATTTATCACGGTGCACCATGACAAGTAAGCCTATCACCCAAACTAATATGAAAAGGGAAAAAGACAGAAATATACAAAGATAAGGTTTCTAGAATGAATCCGAACCATATAAGTAATCTTAATAATGTGGAAAGAACTTATCCAAAATACCAATAATGCCCAAATCCAGGTGTCAATAGTGTAAGAACTACTAATACAATTCAAGAGTCAAATCTATCAAAAAAATAACCATAAAGGAATAATATCTGTCTCCGAATACTAATAAAGACATAACTACTGTAGAAAGATAGAGGTGAAATTCGAATGCATGAATGTCCAACCGCTACCTTGGAAGCTCCAATAATTGTCCGAGTCAATCAAGCTGAGGTGCACTCGAGCTAGGACCTGCATTGAAAGGGCGCAGTAGGAATGAGTACGGTCCAATTTTACTTAGTAAGTATCATAGGCCGACAAAACAAAGTAGTAAATAAAGCATACAAAATATACACTAAGGGCATGCCACCTGCAATAAGAAAATGTCCCACAATGGTAGCCCACATGGCTTGCACTAACAGCTCTAATATATCACATATATTATAACATCACACCAAGATAGAACCAAAGTACATATTATATCACATATAAGAAAAACAAGGGGGAGCATGCATATACAAGATCATCAAATACAAATAAAAGAAGATACGATAAATACATAGATGACAAGTTAATAAGGCAATACAACACAACAAAAAAAGTGTGTTATGAATGAGTATGATATAAGGATGTAAAAATATCTCAGATGTTTTTAAGTTGTTACAATATCTCTTTCCCGGCACATCTCTCGGGGAGTGTTTTAAAAAAGTGTTGCAGTGTTTCTCAGATATTGTCATGGTGGTACTAATGTTTTATGAATGAGTATGGTATAAGGATGTAATGATTAAAACCAATCATAATGAGTATTTTTACAATCAACCACAATGATATGTTTCCATAACCATGTGAACCAATATCCGCTCATTATTTCAGTTTCATCCAAGAATTTCTAAATGTCTCATATGTCAAATAAAGTATAATAAAATCACAATACACCAATGGTACCATATTAAGAATCATAACAACATAATGCAATTATTCACATGTATTCAAGGCTATTAATATCACATAGGACCCATACGGTCACACATATGACATAATAACTCAATTTCGATAATTACATTACATATAGTCCACTACACGGTCACAACACATAAATAGCCATTTTTCATGATTAGTTCTAACCCTTAACATGCATGTTGTATCATCATTTACTACTCAACCCAGTCTGAAAGAGTTAAGCCATAACCTACCTCAGAACCTGAAACTGGTCTGCTACACTTTGAACCCACGACCTTACTTTTCACAATCTCAAACTCTCCTAAAAACATCAAATATGAAATTTATGTGTAAAAACAAAACCAGCGACACCCATATTGACTACTTTTTATTCGGGGTCAAAACGGCCCCAAGAACGGGTTTTTGAGAAAGAATGGAAAAATCAGAACTTTACTTCAAAAAAATATTTTCAATATTTTTAGGAACATACAAATAAAATTTCAAGTTAAATCGAGTAAAAAACGAGGTTCAAATTGAAGAAAAACTATTTTTAACTTTACCAGGTAAAATCTTTAAAATCGGTGTTAAAAATCAAGAATCGAAGTTGATTTGATGGTTAAATTGATAAAAAAAAACTAGTAATTATAAGATAAAAACATTATTCAAGTGAAAAGGAGTGAAATTGAAGTTTAAAATCAAGCCCTAAGGTTTTGAGGTTTTGAGAAATTTATCAAGAAATTACTAAGAAAATGGTGAATTCTTACCTTAAATTCATAATAAAATCAAGAAATAGGTGTTAATGTAGCTTCCCAAGCTCCCACAAGCTTCATTTTTAAGATCCCATACTATTTTACGGTTTAACTCTCTAGAGCTAAGATGAAAAATTAACAAAATGAATCCAAAAACTATTTTAATAGTGCAGAAAATCTGCACTAAAAATGAAAAAGCTGCTGGTTTTTCTATTTTAAGTCCAATTAAGTCAATATAGTTGCAAGTTGCTCGAGCAGTGGGTTGAAGCCTGGAACCCTTATGGGTATGGAACCTTTTTTTCAAATATTGGATCTTGTGCAAGTAGTTCCTGGATGTTTTCAAATTGGGCCAAACACGTCTCTTATTGAAATAGAAGAATTCATGAACAAACCTGCTGAAAGGCCTGATATCTACTGTTGAAGTAAAAGATCCTACGAGAGCATTTCTGTCTTTAGACGTGGTATAGAACTTCTGTTTCGGGATTCTTTCGGAGTCCGATATGTGCAAATGAACTATGCAACCATACTAAATTCAACATTCTGAATGTCTTGGAAAAGTCAGATTTTTGAAAAAACATTATTTTCAAAAAGTTGACCCCTGAAATCCAAAATTATAATTTTCTAAACCGAGGGTCAAAATGAGATTTAAAAGACGTAAAATCACACCAAATATGCTAAAACTCTAAAATTAATATTCTGGATCTACTTGCTAAGTCAGATTTTCCACCTAAGGTCGTTTCGACCAAATGTGGATCCCACACTCATATTTCTAATTTTTCAACTTTCCGACCAATAGGTCGAAATGAGATCGGGTGCACCGGGACCCGAACCAAAGGTCTACCCAGCCTAAAATCGATATTCCAAAGCTACTGGCATAATTCGTTCGGCCATCCATCGCACGAATCAAAATATATCTCCATAAGTCTAAAATAAGGCTTTCGAAGTCATCAAAAACCACAATATTGCATAAATGGTATCAAAATGCATCAAAAATCATGTCAATTACTCCCATACCCCAAAAATATCATAATAAAACTACGGAGAGGGGTAAAACAGTCAAATCACACAAGATCATAAATTTTACATATCTCATCAAATTTTTAGATTGTTACAATAAAATTCACCATTATCATTTTTCAACAATCCACAACCATTATCAAAGAAATCAAATGACAAATCAAAATTACCAAATATTCATATCATGCTTCATATAAATCAATCATATATAATGAAATCAAAATGAAAAGATATAGAATTGGACCTCTAATCAAGCTTTTATTGTGTAAGTTATGCCATTGAAAGACGGGGCCAGACCCAAAAACCTCGAATCAAGCTTTTGTAAATGACCATCAACTCGAATCAAACCTCATTAACGGATAAGTCTGACCCCCCGACTCTATTTTACGACTGAGCGATGTTTTTCGATGGGTTTGCTTCGTCGGTGGATTGGTTTTAGGGTGGGTTTGCGATGGAGTCACTGTTTTTGTTTCACCGGAGCTTCGACGAGCTCAGAAGGTTACGAAAAAAGAGTTTGGTCACTGATTTTGACGTTCTTGATATATTTTGATAGATGTTTTTGCAATTGGGTCATCTGATACTGAAGCCGCTACAATTTTCGGCGTGTTTTCATCGAAATTCTCTCTGTCTCTCCGATTTACTCTCTCAATATCTATATTTTCTTCATTCGTTCACCCTCTCTTTCCTGTTCAATCTCCTATCAGCTCTCTATTATCTCCTCCATTCACTATTTCTCCTTATTTTCACTTATTTCTCTCTTACTCTCAATTCTCTCTCTCCCACTCTCGATCTTCTCTCTATTTTTGCTAATCCTATTTACTCTATGTGTATTGTATGTCTGTTGGTGTGAGTTTTACTGTGTATTGATGATGTGAGAGTGCGTGTAGGTGTTTTCCCCTCTCGATTTTGCTCTTTGTCTAGGTGTGTGTGTAGAGGATAATATATGGGTGTGGAAAAATTATGAGCGTATACGAGTTTTTATGTGTGTCCAGTGGGTGTGTATTGTTAGGGGGCATATATTTGTATTTATCAGTGTCTATGTTCACTGTAGGGTAACTACACTTGTGAATATTGGTATATGGGTGTATGCATATCTGTTAAAAGGGAAGGTCCATAAAACGTAAAAATGGGGTAGGGGTAGGGGTACGTGGATATGGGGGTGGGAGTGAGGTAGGTGAGGTGTCCATTCTTTATTGAATAAAGTGGTTAATTTTGTTGAGAGATTGTTGTTTTATTTTTTAGTTGAGGGGTCATCACGTGGAGTGAGGTACATGGTATGGTGAGGGTAAATGCGTAAAAATTGACTTCTAGAATTACAAAATTACGTGTCTACGTCAACTTTGACTGCTTTCCCTTACTCCGACCTACATGAAAAAAATCATTTGTTTGATTTAGGAACCCACTTATGTCTGAGTTCTCAAAAGAGAGATATGGGAGTGATCACAACTTTCTTAGTCCAGCTATATAGTTTACTCTTCTTGAAATTTAACAAGGAAATAGATCCTTTGGTAAAAGACTGCATCTGCTGAACATGATTAGAAGTATTCATTTTGACTCTAACCCATCCCTGACAGTTCTCCTTCTTGTGACCATCCCTACTACAATGAGTGCATTGAGGATTGTAACCTTTGGTGTTTTCTACATAGACAAACTTGCCTTGGGGCTTATACTGAGGAGTACTGTATTGATACCCAAGACCTTTACCATTGTTCATACCCTAATTTGTTAGATTTGTAAGAATCTATGATGAGGTAATCCATTTCAGGGATTTGTTCAGATCTTCTCTTATGCAGACCAGGTCCCTTTTTAATTCATCATTCTTTTCAAAAGCAGTCATAATAAGCTTTTGAGAGTTTTTCAACCCCTCTTTAAGTTTAACTTGTAATTTGGTAGCTTTGTTTTTCCCTTTACCATCAAATTTAGATAACATCCTCAGTTTTTCCAATATTTCCTTATTTTTAGATTTTAATTTTAGAGAATGTTCTCCTATCACAGAAAGCTGAATAGTTAAAGCTAGTTTTCATGTTCTAGAGTTTCTACCTTATCTTCAAGAAGCTCCTTCTCAACAGTAAGCTCACATACATAATCAATTAAGACAGTTGCAAGTTTCTTTAGCTTCTTAAGAGTGTAGTCATTTAAGTTCTGCTTAATGTTAAAAGGAGTTACCTCATCCTCTTCTTCATAAGAGGTTTTACTATCTTCTAAAGCTAGCATAAATGCATCTTCAGGCTTCCTTGAATCATCAGACTCACTTGAGGAGTCTCCCCAGACAGCTAAAGTTTGTTTCACCATATAGTTTGCTGCAACTTTTCTTCTTGACTTATTAGGGACCTGGTCCTCCTTCATTGCTTTATCTCCTTCTAACTTCAGACACTCTTGATAATCCATTTTGTGCAAAGGACAATCCTTGATGATATATCCTTGTTTTCCATATTTATGACAAACCTTAACTGCACCTACTTGCTTGTTGTTGGTCCCTTTTTTTTAAAACTTGCCACTTCTCTTCATAGCCCTAACAATCTTTCTAGCTAGGTAAGTAACATTTCCATCTTCCTCACTGGACTCATATTTTGAGGCTTTTAAAGCCAATGACTTTTCCCTTTTTGTCTCCTTCTTCTCCTAATCCTGTTGTTTCTCCAGTTCATAAGTTTTCAAGTTTCTAATTAATTCATCCATAGTGAGAGTTTTCAAATCTTTGGCCTCAGTAATTGCATCAACTTTACTCTTTCTTGACTTTGGGAGAACTCCCATTATTATGATCTATTTTTGAGAAGTCAAAAATATTACATAACTTCGTGGCGAAAATTAACATAAGGAGTTTATTTATTTTATTTGAAAAATAATTTAGAGTTGCCACTTAACTTTTAGGAAATTAAGAAAACCATTTAACAAAGGTAAATTTCTAAAGAAAACCTTTAACGAAAATAACTAGAGTCTAGGTAAAGTTTCAAGTAAATTCGAAAGAAGGTGTAAGACACATTCGAAAATCCACAAAGTTTGGCTCCCAACGGATTAAACTTATTTGGCTAATTTTGAAAACTTCTTAAGTTGTAAAAATCTTGAAATTTATTTTAGAAAAGTCTTAAATTTATTTTAAAAAAATCCTATTTTGAATAAATAGAATCTATTCTACTTAATTTATTCTAAGTAATAAACTAAACATCAAGGTTTCAAAATACTGCTAATAACACTTTTATTCGGATTAAGACGTTGGGCTAAATAATTAACCCAACTTCTTAAACGTGGATTTAAGCTACTTAATAACTATGAAAGGATATGAAAAATTTTCCAAATTATTCTATGAGTTTAAGTTTGCCTAACAGAGCGAATTACAATATAGCATGACCAAAATTAGATGAAATAATTTAATTTTAAAACTACTCCCCGAGGACTCATTTAAATTAAATTAAATTACAAGCAAATAACCAAATAAATACAAGCAAAAAGTAAAAGATGAGAATTGGGCCCTTTTTAGCCCATTTTCAATTCTGTCCAGCTTTTTTGTTGAACCTCATGAAGATAACCCAAAGATTGATTACTCATTAATAAAACCACCTTAAGTATTTGGGTCACAGGTGTTCTAGTTGTTGGGTCATTATATTTGGGTCTATAGTTGTTTTGTACAAATAGTTAGATACCCGACTCATTTGTAAGAAAATATCTAGCATATAGTACTGTACAGTTTAGAAACGCTTATCATTTTTTCATAATAGGAAACATTTCTTCTCTCTCTACCTTTACTCTTCCTTTACTCTTGCAAGCTCAATAAAGTTTCTAACATGGTATCAGAGCCATAAGCTTATTCTCTATCTATTCTTCATGTGTACTCAATTTTACCCCGGTTCCATAGTTCTCAACTGATTTTTCCTTCTCAGCTTTATACACCCGTTAGGGTTCCGGTGTCCTCGTCGGAATCAATTCCAGCTTTCATCTCAGCTCTGCACAGTTTTTTAGCCAAATCTCGGCTTGATCTATGCTTGAAGTTGGATTTGGTGTTCGAAGTGAGGTCACGACGGTGTTTACATTTCATTTTGGCTTCCACGACACAGTCTATTCACTCCTTCAGCTGTGAAAAGGTCTTGTATTGTTCCTCACCTTCATTGAATATTATTGTGTTGTGATTATCCTTGTCTGGTACGCCTAGATTTGTATTGATATAGCTCCTGCTATTTTAAATTCCACTACTTCAAGTGTAGATCTTGATGTTGTTTCCGTTGTTAACCCTTCGTCTCCATTATACCTCCTTTCATCTGATTCCCTCGACACAATTTTGGTTATCACGCCTTTTAATGGCACGGATTATGGTAGTTGGCAACGGGGAATGTTGTTAGGATTGTCTTGCAAAAATAAACTAGGAATGATCAATGGTTCCATTCCTAAGACTCCTACTACTGATCCACAGTTTCAAGTGTGGATCAGGTGCAATGATTTGGTAGTAGCTTGGATTTTAAACAGTCTAGATAAGGAAATTAGAGAAACTGTGATGTACACGAAATCTGCTAAGGTTTTGTGTAAGGAAGTTGAGAATAGATTTGGTCAAGCTAGTGGTACCAAAATTTTCCAAATCAGGAAAGAAATTTCCTCTATTTCTCAAGGTTCCTCGAGTGTTGCTTCCTACTTCAATATGATTAAGAAACTCTGGGATGAGTTGTCTTTCTCCACTACCTATCCTGATTGTACTTGTGGGTGTAAGGATGGTTTTCTAAGGTTAGAAGAGAAGCAAAAGGTTCATCAGTTTCTCATGGGACTGAATGATTCCTATTCAACTATCAGGAGGAACATCCGTATGCTAAAACCTCTTCCTGACATTGATAGTGTGTATTCCATGTTGATAACTGATGAGAGCCAGTCTGAACTGCAGACTAATCTCCCTTCCTTCAACTCTGACTCAGTTGCTTTCTCCATTGTTAACCAAAGACCTTACATTCAAAAACCAAGTCCAGAGCCCGGTGGTTTACCTGCCGCGGCTCCCAGATTTTACAATTCGAGGATTAATTTTGACCATACTTTCAAAAGAAACACTATGATTTGTAGATATTGCAAGAAACCTGGGCATCAAATTGACAAGTGTTACAAGCTACATGGATTTCCTTCTACCACTCTTGTTGGACAACCTAAATTCAGGAAATCTGCAGCTTTTGTCCAGGTCTCAGAGTCTCAACAAATGGGCACATCGATTCTCCTCTATGCACTAATTCCCCTGCTAATTCTAGCATTTCCAAGGAACAATTTGAGCAACTACTAAGTTTCTTCTAGCAGGCTAAAATCACCAGTCCGTCTTCTCAAGAAATCACTGCTGGTTCTGCTAACTTTGCAGGTTTGATTAACAATTCTGATCCTAGACTTTGTAGTTTACTTGCATAAACTTCTCTAAGGTAGACAATAGTCTGTGGATCATAGACTCGGGTGCCACTAATCATATGACATCCCACTCATCATTTCTCTCTAATATCACACCTCTCAATGTTCCATATCTTGTGACTCTACCCAATGGGTATAAAGTCAAAGTTATGTGCACCGGCACCCTTACCCTTTCCCTAGATATATCCTGAACTAATATGCTATTAGTTCCCTCATTTCAATATAATCTGATTTCTCTTGCTCAGTTAATTATCCAGTTGCATTGTTCAGCTTATTTTACTTCTCCTGCATGTATTTTGCAAGGCCCTTCTCTGAAGTGGCCAGTGGATCTTGGTAAACTTCAAGGTGGGCTTTACATCCTGAATCCTCATTCATTTGCATCATTCACCTGTTCTTCTACTTCTTTTACTAATTCATTTGTAAATACCATTACTGCCACTCCATTTACTGAACATAAATAAGAACAGTGCTTTTACTTCTAATCCTAATGGTACTATTTCTTCCTCTGTACTTGATGTGCATTGACTACTTCTACTACTTTTCCTACTTTGTCCACAGATCATATTTGGCATTTACGTTTAGGTCATATGCCTTTTAACAAGATGCTTAAACTACCTTTTTTTTAATCTAAAGTCTTACCTAAGAAACAATCTTTTTAATGCTCCATTTGTCCCATGGCTAGGCAGCAAAGATAACCTTTCCTGAGAGCTCCATTCATTCTACTACTCCTTTTCAATTAATTTACTTGGATCTTTGGGGTCCTTATCATACACACACTTATAATGGTTTCAAATACTTCCTGACACTAGTGGATGACTTTACTAGAGCTACTTGGACACATCTATTATCTACCAAGGGTAATGCCTTCATCCTCATCCAATCTTTCTTCTTCATGGTTAAAACCCAATTTAACACCACTATTTAGACTGTCAGATCTGACAATGCCCTTGAATTGGGGTGTAGTTCAACAGCTTCTACCTTCTTTTCAACCCATGGAATCTTGCATCAAACCTCCTACCCTGACACACCACAACAAAATGGTCTAGTGGAAAAGAAACACAAACATCTCCTTGAAACTGCTAGGGCCCTTTTATTTCAATCTAAACTTCCAATTAAGTATTGGGGAGAATGTGTACTCACTGCTACCTATTTAATAAATAGGTTTCCAACACCACTTTTGCATTACAAATCCCCTTTTGAGTTACTTCATGGTATTTCTCCTTCCTTTGCACATTTAAAAGCTTTTGGATGCCTATGTTTTGCTGCTGTCCCTAAACCACATAGAGATAAGCTCCAGTCCAGGTCCTACCCCTTAATTTTTCTTAGGTATAGTCATGGCAAGAAAAGTTACAAACTTTTAAGACTCTCTGATCACAATATTTTCCACTTCAGGGATGTTATATTCCATGAAAATGTTTTCCTATTCATCCTCTGTTTCTTCTCCTTTTTTTCCTCCTGATCTTTCTCCCGCTATACCTGATCAGCCCTCATATCTTTCTGTTGTCCCTGCTCCTACCTCTGATATCCCTTCTTCTATTCTTGTTCCTGCTAAAAAAAAATCTTTTAGAACTTCTCACACTCCACCTTACCTCAGTGATTATGTGTGCAGTTCTGTTTCTAGTTCTAGGGTTGTTTCTCTATCTTCTGAGACTTGCTTACAAGAACCTCAATTCTATCATCAGGCTGTTTCAAATCCTGCCTGGCAGGAAGCCATGATGAAAGAATTTAAGGCTTTGGAGAACACTCATACATGGGATATTGTTCCCTTGCCTGCTGGTAAGAAGGTCATTCCTTGTAAGTGGGTCTATAAAATCAAACAGAGGTCTGATGGTACTATTGAACGATACAAAGCTAGGTCGATCATTCGAGGTGATGCCCAACAAGAAGGTATAGATTTTATAGAAACTTTTTCACCGGTGGTCAAGCTAACCACCATCAAATGTTTGTTGTCTGTAGCTGTCAAAAGAAATTGAATTGTTCACCAACTTGATGTGAACAATGCTTTCCTACATGGTGATTTGGATGAGAAAGTGTTTATGAAAATTCATCCGGGTCTTATTGTTGCTTCTTCTTCATCTACTGTATTGGCATATCGCCTTAACAAGTCCCTCTATGGTCTTCGACAAGCTTCAAGACAATGGTATGCTAAACTTTCCTCTACCTTACAATCTCGGGGTTTCATCCCTAGCATGAATGACTACTCATTATTCAGAAAATTAGTTGGTACTAGACTTACTATTGTGGTTGTTTATGTGGATGGCATTCTCTTGGCTGGTGATGATGAATCTGAGATCTCTCCCAAACTTTTCCTGGATGCTAACTTTAGAATTAAGGACCTTGGCCTTATTCATTATTTCCTTGGTCTGGAGATTATTCATTCTCCTCAGGGCTTCTTGGTCAGTCAACATAAGTTTGCCTTGAATCTCTTAACAGAATTTCACTGTACTAATGTGAGTCCTGTTGTTTCTCCACTTGACCCTCATGTTAAGCTCTCTTCTAATTCTGGAGATCTGTTACCTGATCCTTCTGTGTACAAAAAACTTGTAGGGAAATTAAATTTCCTCCAACATACTAAACCGGACTTGTCTTTCACAGTACAACACCTTAATCAGTTCATGACTTCTCCAAGAACTACCCATCTCACTGCTGCCCATCATGTTCTGCGATACTTAGCTGGTACATCCCATTTGGGACTCTTCCTCAGTAACTCATCTGATGTTTTTCTCCAAGGCTTTTGTAATTCAAATTGGGCCAGCTGTGCTACTACCAGACGATCTGTTTTTGGTTTTGTGTTATTTCTTGAAGGTTGCCCTATATCTTGAAAATCCAAGAAGTAGCCCACTATTGCTTTGTCTACTATCGAGGCCGAATACAGAGCCTTAAGGCTCTTAGTTGCTGAGATCACCTGGGTGGTCCGTTTATTGGCCGACTTGGGTGTTCATGATCTTATTCCTGTAAATGTACTTTGTTACAGTCATGCAACAGTCCACATTGCCAAGAATCTAATTTTTCACGAGCGTACTAAGCATATAGAAGTGGACTGCCACTTCATCCGACAGGCTTTAACTGATGGTCTCATTTCCCTTCACTTCATCTCCTCTAATGGTCAACTTGCTGATATATTTACCAAGTCTCTTCTTGGTGTTCCTCATAAACACTTCATCTCCAAGCTTGGAATGGCAAAACCTTCCAGCTTGAAGGAGGCTGTTGAACCTCATGAAGATAACCCAAAGATTGATTACTCATTAATAAAACCACCTTAAGTATTTGGGTAACAAGTGTTCTAGTTGTTGGGTCATTATATTTGGGCCTATAGTTGTTTTGTACAAATAATTAGATACTCGACCCAGTTGTAAGGAAATATCTAGCATATAGTACTGGACAGTTTAGAAACGGTTATCATTTTTTCATAATAAGAAACATTTTTTCTCTCTCTACCTTTACTCTTCCTTTACTCTTTCAAGCTTAATGAAGTTTTAAGATTAGATCAGAAATGGAGATTGATTGGCGTTGTATTCGTTGTTAACATTTTTGGGCCTATTTTAATAGACCTTTTTAGCCACTTTGCAGATGTATACCAGCTGTATATCAGTTGTATCTTCATGTATACCAGCCTTCATTTGCAGCGTTTTTCTGTATATACGTTGTATATCAGTGGATAAAACTGATATCTTCATTCCTTGCCTTCGTTTACTACTGTATACCTATGTATAGCAGTTCCGTTTAGATGACTTTGAGGCTTGAACACGAGATTTGGGGCCTCCTTGACCCATCGTAGAAATGTGGGGAAGGACGGTCCCACTGGACTCCCACGAATTCACATGCCACAAGAAAAGATCAAGAATTAATATTCACCCGAAATATAAAATGACGAATCCAAATAAAATATCATGAACCGCTCTTGAGCAACAGAGAAGATAGTAAGAAGACAAAAATTTATCTTTCAAGCCATGTCAAAGTCTAGAATACACATTCAAGTTTTGGAAAAGAAAACAAATTCAATGATGAATAAAGACACTACATTACATGATTTGCATATTGAAATAAGAAATGAACAATAATCCAAACAACTCAAATATGTTACGGGTTACAGACACCGATCTCTAATCAGGGCTCATATGTTGATTTTTTTAACAATCAAAAAAGAGAAAACTTAAGAGGAATTACTAAAATCTTATAGAAAACAAAATAAGACAAAGAAAATTCTAAAGAACACACAAGGAAAATGCACACTATTTAGCCTACAATTATTCACCCTTCTCTTTGACAGATCATAATGGATTTATGGGTTCAAATATCATGTCATGGGACTACAGACATGTTTTCCTCATTTCTTTTGGCATTGAAAGCCGAAGAAACTTAGGATGTAGTTTCTGTTCACAATATCAAGCAAAACAGTGAAAGAAAATGGTAACAAGTAGTATCGAACTGAAAACAGGGGATCAAAATCCCGATAATCAAAGTTTACGCCACATCTTTGTAAGCCGATTAGCTGATACAAGGGCATTTAAATCAAAATAATAAATCAAATCACAAGCAGCGAACACCATGCGAACACAACAGACTAACATTCGACTAACGAAATGAATCGAATCACAACAAACACCATGGTAAGAAAAGACAGTAGGCTAAGACAAACAGGGGTTTTCTGAAGGTAAAACAAAAATCATGTAGCTAAAATAATGGATTAAACAATTAAGACAAGGATATTAACTCAATGTAATATTTATGAACTTTATCACGAAAATTTTTACAGCCTTCAAAGCTTCTACAGCAAACAATCATATCTATGATTACGGAAGAAATTGCTAGACTTAAAAAGAAGGAGAAGAATGAATACAGAATTGGAAAAGAAAAAGTGTGCTTACCTTTTCCGGAGCAGCCAACCGAGACGGCGAATCTACGACGACTTCACCACGTTCTTCGATTCCAAAACAACAAGAAGATTAAAAAAGACTGAGCCAAAATTCTCACAACTCCAGGCTGGGAACTGAGGTCCGAAGCCCTAGCCGAGAGAAAGAATTTTCAGCCTTATTTGGTTTCGAAAAAAAACTCGCTTTGAACAGTGGATTAAATAGGTTTATATAGAAATCCAACAATCTCAAATCTTGAATGATTAACGATGTGGGATTGAAAAATCGGGGGGCAATTTTGGGATTTTAATGAGGAATCTTCTTGAAAGACAAGGGTATGAGCTGGAATCGTACAATTTCGTACAAATTGAAATTTTGAACGTTGGCGGATGAGACATTGTTGGACAATCTGAATTCGCAAGTTGTACGCCGGGTTGACGGGTTTTGGTGTTGGGTCCCCGGGTTTCTAGGTCGGTTGGATTGAAGTCGTTGTTTGTTATTGTCATCGCTCGTGGCTGGTGGTTTTGGCTGTTGTCGGCTGTTGATGTTAAAGTTGTACGTTGTTCACTGGTGTTGTATTATCGGGTAAAAACTGAAAGGAGAGGAAACTTAGGCCAGGGTTGGGGTTATTTGGAGAGCGGGTCGGCTGGAGTATGGGGTTATTGGGCTGGGGTGTTTAAAAGTGGGCCTAGGTTGTAGTTGACCCAATTTTAAAAATGGGAAAGGGGCGGATGGTTTAACATAGGCATTTAGAAATATTGGGTAGATTTTTTTAGGAATAGTCATTTATTACATAGCCCATAGATTGATACTTAGTCAATATTATTTAAATTCTAGCTAAAATTATAAATCAATTGTCCAATTGCATTATAATTATGGTTGATTTGATTTCAATCTTGGTCAAATTCAATAAATTAACTAAATTAAATTGAGATTCGATATGAATTAACATCCAATTTAATTCTGAGTTTCTTGGTTGAATAAAATCAAACAAATATTTTTTTCAAATAAATCACTTTTGAGAACAAATTATTTTTACATCAAGACTTTAACCATTTGAATTAATTTTAGAGAGAACTCTTGATTAAAATCAAATTATCAATAAAATAATTATTTAAGTGACAAAATTATACAATCTCGTATATACAAATACGAGAATATATAAGTGCTACGTAAACTGATAAAACTACCTAGAAAATAATTTGAATTTTTTTTTTTATTCGGATAAAATGTTGTAATTTTATTTAAAATCGATGAAACTCAAAATTAAACTTAGTCGTGAAGGGCAAAAATTAGGTGTTAACACCCATAATCTTCCTCACTTATTTATAGAGTGGAATCACATCACCGAAGCAGTGCAATTCATTGGTGATTAAGGTGAATCTGGTATGCATCTCTTGGATGGTTTCACTCTTTTTCATAGAGAAGGCTTCATATTGCATGGTTAGTATGTCCACCTTCGATTCCTTTACTAGACTTGTTTCCTCATGCGCAATTCTTAGACAGTCCCAGATCTCGACACTTTCACAAGCAGAGATATGATTGTATTCATCTCACTACTAATAAAACCGATCAAAATTTGTGGTCGAAAAAGTAGCGGTAGTTTTTTAAAAACCGACCACAAGTGGTTGTTTTTTTTTAAAATATATATTTATTTTTAAAATTCATTATTATTTTATTTAAATTGAAAAAATAATTTTAGGGAAAAAAAGTCGACCACAAGTGGTCGATTTTTTATAAAATTAATTTATTAATTTTAATAAAAACCGACCACGTGTGGTCGGTTTTTTATTAAATTAATTTTATAATAAACCGACCACTTTTTCTGGAAATTTAAAAAAAAAATGAAAACCCAAATACAGCATGCAACAAAAGTAATATACAGCAGTAACCAAAATGAAAATACAACAACAAAAAATCAAATGGAAATTTTGAAAAGTGTACAACATATATAAAATGTCCAAGAAAGGTGAGTACGAAAAAACTACAACAATAGTTTCAAACAACAAAATGTCTAAATTTAAAGTACAAGACATACAAAAATAAAAAAAACTAACAGTCATCATCATCGACTTCGTCCTCGTCTTCCATATCACCATCCATGCTGAAATCATCCAGGGGGCCTAGACCTTTGCAGCCCGAACTGCATCACCGGGACACGGAGGAATAACCCCCGCAGTCTGAATGAAAGAACTGAACTGCTGCTGCAGCATCCTGATTTGTGATGATGTTGTCTCCTTTGTCTTCTTTTGCCTCGTACTCTATTCAGCATACCTCTCTCTTTGTTCAGCAAGCTCTTCAGTGAGTTGAGAAATCGTATTTTGTAGTCTTACAATGGTTTCAGTATCAAGCAAAGAGATAGAGTATGCAGGGCCGGACGAACACCTAATATTATCGCCAAAAAATTCTGTGTGGCATTCGTAGAAATGGCCTCTATTTGCAGGACCCAAAGCTTTTGTCCATAACTCATTCTGTACATGCTGGGGTATTGGGTTACCCTGACTTTCAGGAGGCTGATTACTACGATACTCACTAACAAGACACCTAAATACGTCATATATTCAAAGTAAAGTTAATACTAACAGTCAAAAAAAATACTAAAGTAGTTATTATTGAATAATATCAACTTTGAGGAAAAGATTCATAAATACAAAATTTATTTCTTACGTGGACAGCTTTTACACGAGGTTCAACCCAGACATCTTCATCAATTGGGTTCTTTTTCTTTTTTCAGATGAGTCTCCTCGAAAATCTCATCAGTTGGTAGTTCCCTGCCCTTTTCTTTTTCCTGCATATGAAAAAATTATCAATGTTCAAATAATAAAAAAATCTAAATAAAAACAAAGAATTAAAATTGTAAAAGTTACATACCAATTTTTCCTTCACAGCAAGAGTACTTCTGGCACCCGCAGTATGTAGGGAGCCACCCTTGGATGATGCCCGAGCTTTCTTTCCTTTTTTCCTCAATAATTGGTATTCGATGCTAGTCCAATGGTGCTAATACAGTGGCCACATGGGTTCAGGAATGCACTTAGTTTTTACCGATTTCTTTTGGGCATAATCCAAGAGATCGTTAAATCTGGCTCTATATCTTATGAAAAAATTCTTCTTTAAAAGAAATTCATTTGCATCATCGCACCAGTAAAATTTCTACAACCAAAATATAATATTCAATTTTGTGTTCTAACAAATTGTTAATAAGTAGTCGATAAGTTAAATCTTTACCTTAAATTCTTCAAACGTTCTCTCCCTGTCAAGTTCTGGAACTCTTTGCCAGCTGGTCCAGTAGCTGTTGAAATACCGACTAATGTATATTCACGCCTTTTTTCCAGCTCCAGCATCCGGCCTAAACCTACAACACAAGATCAAATAGTAATTTCATCGAACACAATAAAATAGTAATGAAAAAATGAGTAACGTTATTATATTTAGAAATTTTACCCTCTCGCAACTGGAACAATATAAATTCTCCCAGAATCATCTATGTCTCTTGGCTACCTAGTAAGTGATGGTGGATACACTAGCGTGGGCAGATCTGAAGCACCAGATGGAGTGCCTCCAATCTGAAGATTCAACAACCCAATAGATCCACCAGAATCACTGTGCAAAGCTGCGTGACTACTGCAGGAGGTTATCGATGATGGTAGATGTCTGGAGGGGCCAGCGGTCGTCTGATAGTACTATGATGGCAGTGGCACGGTCATAGGAGCAGAATGGGTCGGTGTAGACCCATGTAGTGGCCCCACATATATAGGAGTATGTATCGAATCCTAGGATGACCTAGAATATGAGAGTCGTGCTGGCCCGTCAGCACACCGACCCTCAGATATGTGAATACCTATCGGTCGTATATAAGTAGGAGGTTTTTTTTTTTTTGGTTTCGTAATATCAACCTTTCCCTTACCTCTGTCATCTCTGCCTGACATCTAAATTATGTGAAGTAAATAAGTAGTTAGTTCCTACAACATGAATATATATTTATAAGAAAACATTCCAAGTAAGTAATTTCAAGTTACTAATTCACATTTTAAATCTCTCCAACAACACGAGATATAGACAAAAATATTTTTATTACTATATAAATCATGAAAAAGTGGAAACAACAAACTTAAAAAGTATATTACATATCAATCTTAAACAAGAAACATAAAGGTAAATATATAGTACAAAGCATAAAGACATCAATACATAATAAATACAACCTACACAACTAATCCTCCTCTTCTGAAGACTCTCCACTAAACCATTCACCCTCTTCGGAGGTGTCCTCATCTCCTACCCACTCAGCTTCTTCTTCGGCAATATTAACCTCTTCAAATATATTTTCTGGGTGATTCAAACCATCCACTAGCTGGTGATTAATCTGCATTTCATTTTGATACGCAGTCTCCAGCATATTATCAACTTCCACCCGGCCTATAGGCTTTGTTTTTGTTACAGCTCACCAATCAGACTTGTCATTGCGCAATGGATAAGGAGCATAATACACTTGTTTAACATTTTATGCTAGAACAAATGGATCGTAAATAGGATACGACCTATTGTGCTTCACTTCAATGATGTTATGCTCCGTATGTACTCTTGTGCCTGCCGTGCTTGGATCAAACCACTTACATCGAAAGAGGATAATTTTTTTATTGGGAAACCAGCATACTCCAGTTCTAAGATCTCGTGTATGTTGCCAAAGTAATCAACATCATCATCAACCTTAACCCAAACACCACTATTGTTTGTTTTCCTTGACTTAGAGTGTTGTTCGGTGGAAAAATTAAACCTATTTACTTTGTATTGGGATATTGCATTAGCTTAGACTAGACCTAAAGAAATATCTCTCAAGAGATTATCGTATGCGGCTGCATTTGGTGAATGGTGTACCTAAAAATATCATAACATATATATTTTTTAGTTGAGGAATGTGTAAATGTTTAAACTTTGTAAAAACATTAATGCACTGACAAACCTAATTTTTGAACCATGATGCAAAGGACGCATACACTTGATTTTCATGGAATTGAGTCTTAAATGAACTGAACATCCAACATGGGATACACAATTATTTTCTTTAAGGGAATGAGTAAACAAATAAGATGTGTTAAAATTTTAATCTTCTTACTTCAGAAAGGGCTCAATTTTGGAGCAATTCAGGAAGATATACAAAGTTGCTGATTTGCGCTCTGTGGGAGTGAGCTGGCGAGGTATGATTTTTTTAGCCTTACAATCAGATTGATTGAAAATTGATATCGATTACAAATGAGGCTCATTCACATCGTCCTGATGACGATTCGGTTGATTTTTTGAACAAGCAACTTCATCATGAAAGTAGTATGAACAAAATTGAGAAGTTTCTCTTGCAAGATATGCCTCAACTATAGATCCTTCCACCCTATGTTTGTTTTTGGGACCCCTTTTTAATTTTTCAATTGCCCTGTACAATATTAAGGTTAGATGTTTACTATCTTTAAAAAAGATATGTATGTATTTAAATATGTTGCAAATGCTTACCGTTCAAATGGATACATCCACCTAGTTAAAATTGGACCGCCTAGCGGAGCTTCGTGCACAAGGTGAATGGGAAGATGTTTCATCACATCAAAGAACGCTGGCGGAAAAATATTCTCCAGCTTGTTGGTGATAACAACAATATTACTTTCCATTCGCGCCAGATTTTCTTCTGTAATGTGGTGACACATGTGTCTTTGAAGAACAAACTGATCTCTACTATTGGTTTCCATATGTTTTCAGGTAAACCAATAAAAGCAATTGGAAGTAATTGCTCCATGAAAACACGACAATCATGGCTTTTCATTCCATGTAAGATTTCTTGAGTCATATCAACCCTCTTTTCCAAATTTGAGGCATATCCATCGGGCATCTACAAACTTTGAACCCACTCACACCTTGAATGTAAAACTAACCTTGGGCTTAAGAACAATTCTGTTGGGCCCCTGCTGTAAGTTTAATTCTCTGTGGTTGCAATATTCTGGTAAGTTAAGTCTGGCCTTAGAATTATCCTTTGTTTTGCCGGTGACATCCATAACTGTGTTGAACAAGTTGTCAAAATAGTTCTTCTCAGTATGCATGGCATCAACATTATTTCTAAGTAAATTATCTGGCCAATACTCTAACTCCCAAAATATACTTTGCTTAGTCCAGTTATGCAAAACGCCATATCCATCAAGCCTGTACAATCGTTCCTTGATAGCTTTAGGCAAATCCTGAACTATTTCCCAGACGTCATTACCATACAGCCTTGGAGGTAGACCATCATGTTTCCTTTTATTCCTTCTGAAGGCATTCTTGAGTCTCCTAAATTCATGATCAGGTGGCAAGAAACAACGATGATAATCAAACCATGAATTTTTTCTGACATGTATCAATGTGAAAGATTTTGTTTTTTCCATGCAGTATGGACAAGCCAGTTTTCCATCTGTCATCCAACCAGACAACATTCCATAAGCAAGAAAATCATTAACAGTCCACATTAAATATGCACGCAGATTGAAATTTTATTTAAGAGAGATGTCCCAAGTTTCAACCCCCTCATGCCATAAAATTTGAAGTTCATCGATCAAAGGTTAAAGTAGACATCTATTCCGCTTTTTGGATTACGCGGGCCAGGAATAACACAATTCAGAAATATATAGGGACTAGTCATCAACATTTCAGGAGAAAGATTATAAGGAGTGATAAATACGGGCCTACATGAATATGGCACACCACCAACTGAAAAGGGAGAGAACTCATCCGCACATAATCCCAATCGAATGTTTTGTGGCTCAGCTGCAAAATCTAGATAAGTTGCATTAGAATGCTTCCAAGCCTCTCCATCAGATGGATGACAGATAACACCAGTAGGCCTTCTATTTTCACTATGCCATCTCATATGCTGAGCTATATGAAGCATACAACCTCTTCAAACTTGGTATAAGAGGTAAATAATGCATCACCTTAATTTCAATTTTATTTCCAGTAGAACCACGCTTATATCGAGAGTGCTGACAAAACTTACAGAACTCTAGGTTAGCATCTTCCTTAAAGTATAACATGCAGCCATTTTCACAACAATCAATTCTAACCGAGGAGAGACCTAACTTTGACACCAATCTTTTTGCCTTATAGAAAAAATCAGGAACTTCCAAGCCGGGGTCAACTAACTCTTTAATAAAGTCTATAATTGAGTCCATTCCTCCTTCTGCAATATTTCAGTCAGATTTAATACTTCATAATCTAACAGTAACAGATAAATGAGAGTGCGACCACCCGTAAAAAAATGGATGACTAGCAACATTCAATTCTTCGTAGAAATTGTCCGCTTCGCTATTAGGAACATCTTCAACATTTTCCCTAAAGTCAACCCCGTGTTGCATCCCAAAAGCATCGTGCACCATTTCTATCATCCTAGTATCTTGATATTCATTATGCCCTGCAGACCTACTACTTTAACCAACAACAAAGTTATTTTGCGCAACATCACTATGAATACCACACATTCTTAAAAAGTCCTCGTAAAACCCCTTTTTATAAAGATGTTCCTTTACATCTTGTTCACTTACAAGATTTATACTATCACATCTAACACAAGGACAACGAATTACCCGAAAACGTGTCCAACTATCAAGTATCTTAGAATGTTTAACAAATCTTTTGACACCCTCAACAAATTTCTCTAATACCAATTCTATTATCATTGTTCCGGTGATATATCCAGTTATAATCAGGTTCCATCTACGCAATCAATCAGATTAAACTAATTAGATCAAGTCACAAAAACTTAACCATTTTCAAGCGACTAAGTCACCTAACAAACCACATTTAAAACAACAAAATCCCATTCAAAGTCCCTAGACTTAACCATTTTCAAGTGACTAAGTCACCTAACAAACCACATTCAAAACAACAAAATCTCATTCAAAGTCTCTAGACTTAACTATTTTCAAGCGACTAAGTCACCTAACCAAACACATTCAAAACAACAAAATCTCATTCAAAGTCCCTAGACTTAACCATTTTCAAGCGACTAAGTCACCTAACAAACCACATTCAAAATAATAAAATCCCATTCAAAGTCCTTAGACTTAACTATTTTCAAGCGACTAAGTCACCTAACCAACCACATTCAAAACAACAAAACTCCATTCAAAGTCCCTAGACTTAACCATTTTCAAGCGACTAAGTCACCTAACAAACCACATTCAAAACAACAAAATCCCATTCAAAGTTTCTAGACTTAACCATTTTTAAGCGACTAAGTCACCTAACCAACCACATTCAAAACAACAAAATCCCATTCAAAGTCCTTAGACTTAACCATTTTCAAGCGACTAAGTCACCTAACAAACCACATTCAAAACAACAAAATCTCATTCAAAGTCCCTATACTTAACCATTTTCAAGCGACTAAGTCACTTACCAAATCACATTCAAAACAAAAAAATCCCATTCAAAGTCCCTATACTTAACCATTTTCAAACAACTAAGTATCAAAACAAACCACATTCAAAACACAAAAATACCCTTTAAAGTCCCTAGACTTAACCATTTTCAAGCAACTAAGTAACCTAACAAACCACTTTCAAAATAAAAAAATCTCATTTAAAGTCCCTAGACTTAACCATTTTCAAGCGACTAAGTCACCTACCAAACCACATTCAAAACACAAAATCCCCTTTAAAGTCTCTCCACTTAACTATTTTCAAGTGACTAAGTACCAAAATAAAACCACATTCAAGAAACAATCAACAACAATGCTAGTGAATTGCACAAGGCTACACACGGCTTCACTAGAGTTCAATATGAACAATAACAAGAAGATAACAACAATGCTAGTGAATCGAACAAGGACGCACACGGCTTCACTAGACTTCAATATTAAAAATAACAAGACTTCATTATAACAAATTAGAGAGAAGTCAACTTACCTTTTCTTGGCCTAAATTAAAGTCAAAGAGACAAGCGATCACCGGAAAAATAGCAAAGCAATTCTTTTCCTAAATTCAGATACTGTCAAACGGTAACATCAAATTCCAAGAAACACACTAGGTAAGTAGAATTAAAAAATCTTGCTCATTACGCAGAATAACAAATATCTTGCCATCCTTATTTTCTTGTATTTTTAGTGTGAACATAGAGATTTTTGGAAGGGTAAACAAATATCTTGCCATCCTTAAGTATCAATCAAATGTGCTAATTAATTCCTAATACAATCATACTAGCCCCCTACCCGGACCCCAATGATAATCTTAACTGAACTTACTTAGCTTAAGTAATTGTGGAGTTGATCAATACAACTCTTAAACTTTATAGTATAATATAATTTTTGCCCCATGGGTACAACCTTATCACATTGTTTATTCTGAAAACCATCGGATGAACACTAATAAGATGAAAACCAACCATAGTTCCTCTAACACCGTAACACCACCATTATACAAAATTATAATCTAACCTAATTCGAAATCCGACTTTGGGGTTTGAAAATCTATAAAAAAAGATAATACAATGTGGAAGTACGAAGGAGTGTCATAGGAGGATGAACTACTATATCAGAAAAATAGTTTGATATCACAAGAACTCAACACTACATAAATTACTAAAATCCCAAGATTCTAAAAGGGTTTAAATCCTTCAAAATATTGTTATCAACACTATAATCCAACAAAAAAAGACTCATACAGTTTGAACTAAAAGAAAAACATAGCTAAAGCAAGTTTTTGGAATTTACCAGAGCTAGGGGCGGCGGAAAACAGCGGTAGTTTCGCGATTTGGAGATTTTTTGGTTTTGTTTCGTGATTTCGAACTGGGGGTGGGGGTTTTCTGATTTGGGAATTTAAGATATTAAAGTGGGTCGGGTCGGGTTGGGCTTTTAATTATTCAAAATATTTTTTTAAATATTTTATTTAGTTAAAATATAACTTTTTTTTATAATTTAGTTAATAAAATTTAATAAAAAAATTAAATAGAAATAAAATAATAAATTATTTTTTGATGTTTTTTTATAAGTCATTTAAGTATAAAAAATTAATAATATTTAATGAAAATTATAAAATAGGCATGAAATGATAAATTCTTTTTTGATGTTTTCGATTAACTTGAAGTCTTATATGGGATCACTTTAAAAAAAATTCACAAGTATTTATTAAGATAATTTTATTATGTCACTTATAATTAGTATAATAAAAAAATATTATAAATTACAATAATTAAAAACATAAATTATTTAAAAAATATAATTGATTATCAATGGCACAAAAGTTTGAATAACTTAAAATATTGTTATACAAATTTCATCAATCTAAATATAATAATATATGTCTAACTTAGAATTTATCAACCAAATGAACAAAGGTTTTAATTCAATGATAGAATTATACATGACGTAGAATGTTTAAGGATCAATATGGGTCGTGCGTAACACGATATATATATACATATACATACCTCGCTTGTAAAACAACGTGTTAACGAAAATAAATTATTGATTATTTCTGTTACGTTAAGTTGCGTATGTCTACATTATATTGACACAAAATAGTATATCTATTTCATCACTACACGAGATATACGTATATATAAATATATTCAATTGGCTATCAACATTCAAAGACATACTATATACATCACATACCCGATTTTGCTACCACATAATAATATACAACGTATTTCACAGAAACTTAATTGAATTATCGGTTGGTTTATCTCATGTCATTAATATACCTTCACTATATAATATGTATATACTATATATATATATATATATATACCTATACATACACACACATATATATACACATTATCGACAATATCAATACGTACTATATACATCACATACGTACACGAGCATCTTATCCAATAATATAATGCGACGGATTTCATATACGTACTATATACATCACATACCCAATTTTACCACCCCATTGTATTTCACATATACTCAAATAAATTATCGATTGATTTATCTTATGTCATTAATATACCGTCGCTATATAATATCTATATATATATCTATATATATATATATATATATATATATACATGTACATACACACACATATACACACTATCAACTATATCAATTTCAAAATACGTACAATATACATCACATACGTATACAAGTATATTATCCAATAATATAATGTGATGTGTTTCTTATACATACTTAGATTTGTGATCAATTAATTATATTTGATTAGCTTAATATTTTAGGTTTTGATTATATATATAATTAGGTGTTACTAAAAATTATTTATTTTTTTGATTTTTTTACTTCCAAAACCTACCACTAGTGGTCGATTTTATTAACTTATTTTTCATATTAATTAAAAAAAACTTGTGGTCGATTTTTATAAGTATTTTTTAATTATTTTTTTTATAAAAATCGACCACTAGTAGTCGGTTTTATTATAAAAAAATTTAAAAAGAATTTTTAAAAACCGACCACAAGTGGTCGATTTTTATAAATATTTTTTAATTATATTTTTTTAAAAAAACGACCACTTGTGATTGGTTTTTTTAATTTGTATTTTATTAAATACATAATAATTATATTTAAATTATTGTATTAATCAATTTGTTTTTTTAAAATAGAAAAGCTACCACTTGTGGTAGCTTTTAAAAAAAATAAAAAACCGACCACCAGCGGTCGATTTTTTTCGACCACATCTTGTGGTCGGTTTTACTGATTTTTTAGTAGTGTCTGAATCTATCCCTCAGACCAATAACTTCTTAGCCTTGAAATTCTTTTCAATCTTCTTATGATCTTCTTCATTATACTCTCTCCTAGTTTTAGAACCAGTCTGGTTATCTCTCCTTCCTTAACTTCCTTCACTAGAATGTGAGGTCCATCTAGAATCACATTGTAAAGCTCACTATCTTCAACCATAATAAAGTCGTATATTCTTGTTTTACACCAACCCTAGTATTGACCATTAAATTGAGGTGGTCTTGAGGATGATTGTCCCTCATCCAGATTTGATGGTCCAGCCATGATCAAGAATCCACTCTAGGTGTTACCCATTTAGAGTGAGTTTTACTCTGATACCAATTATTGAAATATAGGGATCCACCACCGCTAAGGAATCAGGTCCCTAAGAGGTAATATATGATAATCAAATAGAAATACAAGAGGAAAACTAAAAGTAAAGAATGTAATTGATTTTTATGTGAAAACCTCCTTTCTCAAGAAAGGAAAACCACGATCTATGCTGACAGACTCTCTCAAACTCCATAATAATTAGAATGACTCATGATTACAAACTCAATATGAACTTAACTGTAAGTTTCAATAGATTGCAATAACTCTATCACAATCCTCACTCGACAACTCTGTCACAAGCTCTCTCCAAGTAGACTAACTCTAGTCAATACTATTTAGGTAACTACACCTAAGAAAACTCAAGGCAAAAAGAAGAAAATTTTACTCTCGATCATTCGAGTAAATCAGTTGCAGGAATAGACTCACAAACACCAATACTATGAGCATTCTGAGTATTAGATCTAAAGCCGTTGAGGGTTTTTGCAGCTGTCACACCCCTTTTTTTAACTCTTAAAATAGATTACTTTTAAGTTCGAAAGGGTTTTTATTATCAAAGTGACAAAAGGTAAAAATTTATTTTGAAAAAAAATTATTTACATTTTTATTCAAAGTCGCCACTTGAGTGCCAAGTCACCTTTGAAAAATTCTTTTCAAAATGATTTGACTCTTTAAACTGGTTTGCAAATAGAGATTCTGGCTAAGGAATTCTGCTGACCGAGGGGAAGGTGTTAGGCACCCCTCGATTTCGTGGTTCAACCACCGTCGCTTGGTGGAGCGTATCGGCTAATTTGACACTATAGATGTACAAACCACATAAAATACCCAAAAAATTAAACAAACAAACACAAACCAAAACAATCCAAAATTTAATGTCCAGTCCACTTACACAGTCCCGAAAAATGAAAAATGAAAAATGCGAAAATGTAAACCTACTCTATTTTAAACTAATCCTAAACTACTCCTGAACTAAAACTCCACCAGATGTTTCGGGCCTTAACCGTGCACCGTCGTTAAGTACATAATACTTCGGGGCATTCCCTGGTGAATAAATACAATTCCTTCGGGGCATTCCCCAGCAAATGAATATAATTTCAATTTTATGAGATAAACTATAAAAGCATTCAACACATTCAATATTCCACGCATTCGATCCAACATCATTCCTAAATTTTCCTACCCAAACCTAAACTTTTACCTATTCCTTTGATGGCCGAATCATAATACTACCACATTCGACCTTTGTATTTGTTTCAAAATAACCAATGACAGTAAACCAAGACTAAACAATATTCATTTTATCCATTTCTATCATCCACCCCCTCCCCCCGCATTCCTTTTTAACACCAAATTTCAACAAATTCAAAATTACTATTTCAACAATCCACAACCATCTATTCAATGAAGCTGAGCAACACAAATCAATATCACCCAGTATTCAACCAAATCTCACACAAATCAAACACATATGACAAAATAAAATGAGAAAAGATAGAATTGGACCTTTCGATGACTGATTTCCGTTGATAATAATATTTAAGAAAACCCAGATTTGGAATCCCAAATAGAAAACCTCAACGACGAATCCCAACTCAGTAAAACCTTCACTATTTCTCGCCAAAACCAAACCAAAATTGAGAAATAACAGAGACCCATATCCGAAATCGTACTCCCTATAATTGTTTCTCTCGTTTTACAATGGATTTCATCCAAATCAGATGGAGGTGTGTTGGGTTTTGGGATTTTGGTGGAGGTGGAGCTGATTTTCGTCTCCCCAAAGCTCCGGTGAGCTCAAACGGGTCAAAAATTAGAGAACAGATCTGAACTCAGTCGATAATGATGTTTTTTTGGTGAGAACTAGCCGGAATAGTCAGCCTCCGCCTAATTTCTCTCCCGATCTCCCTCTTTTTTTCTCTCTGCTTTTTCGCTCTCTCTCGTGTCTCTTTCTTTCTCGAACCTCTCTCTATCAATCTACTCACTCTCTCAGTCTACTCTCTTTTCTATGTGTGTGAGTGAGATGCTGTGAGGTGAGTGGTCTGTGTGGTAGTGATGATGAATTTTGTTGGTCTGCGTGAAGATGATGAAGAAGAAGCAAAAAGGAACAATCAGAAAAAAAAATGGCCTCCCTTTTCCCTGTTTGTTGTGATCCTTCCTAGTCCCCCATTTTACTGTGTACGCGTGGGTGTATATACTCCCCCTTTCTTTTTGGAAAATAAATGGGGGTGGGGGGTCATGTGGGTAGGGTAGTGGGGTAGGGTGAGGTTTCTTAATTTAGAGGTTGTTGGGTTGTTTAAAAGAAGATAAAATTTGTTAGAATTTGTTAAATGGGATAAAGGTAAGAATAAATAAATAAAAAAATTAATGAGGTGGTTATTTATGTTGTTGTTTATTTTCTTGGAAAAATTACCACGCGGATAGGATACATGATAAAATGGGGTAAATGGTAAAAATGCTTTCGGAGAGGGATAAAATTACATGTCTATATCATGCCCCTCTTTGCATGTAAACACAAAGTGTTTTCATACAAAAAAATAACGAGACAAAATTTTGATTCGACCATTATTCTAAGGAAGAAACAAAAAGAAGAAGGACAACCGAGTTGGAGAGTCGAGTGAGGACCCGTCGGGGTTCCGGTCCGCTAAAAATTACAAGTTAAAAAGATAACTAAAATTACAAAATCCTATCTATATAGCTTCTCTAGACTCTTGACTTGACTTTCATCACCCTATTCTTCAGGCGGGCTCCTAACTTACAATTTCTTCACCCTGTTCTTCAGGCGGGTTCCTGACTTGCTATTTTTCAATCTGTTGACTTTTAATTTTTTCACTTGGTTGCTTGACTTTCAACTTCTTCACCTTGTTGCTTGACTTTTCATTTATTCGCCCTGTTCTTCAGGCGGGCTCCGGAAATCACATCAAAACTAAAAAGAAAATTATCCCCAACAAAGATTATTGTAAATAGATTTCATTTGCCAGAAAAGTGAAGTTCCAAACACAAGAATTAAATTTTGCCCCAGTTTATCATCAAAGAACTTTTGTGAAAGTCACATCATTATAGGAATCAAAGGGAATAACTCGACAAAAAGGTTACGTCTTATAGGAATCAAAGGGAATAACTCGACTAAAAGGTACGTCTCATAGTAATCAAAGGGAAATGACTCGACTAAAAGGTACGTCTTCTAGGGGTCAACGGGAATGACTCAACTAAAAGGTACGTCTTCTAACGGTCAAGTGGAATGACTCGACTAAAAGGTACATCTTATAGGAATCAAGGGGAATGACTCGACTAAAAGATATGTCTTATAGGAATCAAAGGGAATGACTCGACTAAAAGGTATGTCATACAAGAATCAAGGGGGATGATTCGACTAAAAGGTACGTCTTATAGGAATCAAGGGAAGTGACTCGACTAAAAGGTACATCTTATAAGAATCAAGGAAGATGACTCGACTAAAAAGGTACGTCTTATAGGAATCAAGGGGGATGACTCGACTAAAAAGTACGTCTTATAGGAATCAAAGGGAATGACTCGACTAAAGGTACGTCTTATAGAAATTAAGGGAGATGACTCGTCTAAAGGTACGTCTTATAAGAATCAAGGGAGATGACTCGACTAAAAGGTACGTCTTATAGGAATCAAGGGGAGTGACTCAACTAAAAGGTACGTTTTCTTAGGGTCAAGGGGAATGACTCGACTAAAAGGTACATCTTATAGGAATCAAGGGGAGTGACTCAACTAAAAGGTACGTTTTCTTGGGGTCAAGGGAAATGACTCGACTAAAAGGTACGTCTTATAGGAATCAAAGGAACGACTCGACTAAGAGGTACGTCTTCTAGGGTTCAAGGAGAATGACTCAACTAAAAGGTACGTCTTATAGAAATCAAAGGAATGACTCGACCAAAAGGTACGTCTTCTAGGGGTCAAGAGGAATGACTCAACTAGAAAGTACGTCTCCTAGGAGTGAAAGTTCAATTTAAGAAGTGTATCACCTAGCAAATGAAAACTGAAATTTCTGGACAAAAACGTGTGTCTCCGAGGAATATAGGATGATGATTTTTTACCATGATTTGATTATCAAACCTGTGCAGCAACTTTGCGTCCTGCATTTATAGAAGTGAGGCATTGCAGCCCTTGATATTTATGCTCTGAATTCCTTGCTTTGAAGGTAATATGTTTCCTGTTTCGTCAAAGAAAACTTATAAGTTTAAAATATGGTGGCTGGTTTGTGGCTTTAGCTTTCGCAGCGAGCCCTCATCACATTTAACCTTACTTCCAACCATTAGCATATATCATTGACTTACTGAATCATTAACCCGAGCTCAGATTATTAAGAGTGACTAAAACAAACACAATATCTCTGCTTTTCCATGCTTCTCAGATAGACCCTTTGAACCTTGGTATTTCCATGAGTTCCCTGACTTCTCTGTTGACAAAAAAATTCTACATGTCCTTTTTCGGCTCACAATCATGTCTTTTTCATGTGTTGGCTATTGTCTTGCTTTGTGCAATTAAAGAAGATGGTAGTCAGTTTTAAAATCTTTTCTTACTTATTTTTTATATGGACTTGACTAAAAAACAAGAGAAGAAACAAATGACAATGATTTTTTTATTTGAATAACTGACTAAAGAAAGATAAAACAAAAATAAAGAGAAGAAAAAAAAGACAATGAATGTCTCCTTTTGAAACAAAGAAACAAAACAAATTATCTAAAAATGACAGTCAACTCTAATGATTATGCCATGCATTTTGAATTAAGCTCCCTGCTGTTTTCATCCAAACTTTTTATCAAATGTTGTTAAGTTAATGGCCTTGAAACTGAGTTGCTCCTTAGGCCAAATTTATTTGGAAACCTCATTTGGCTAGTGGCGCCTTGAAGGGTTTTCGCCAACAAACCTGTTTCTTTCTCTCAGCTCACCATTGCCTTATTATGCTCATGAGGGTTTTCACTAATAAGACTCTTTCATTTTTATTTATCTCAACTTATCATTGCCTTACGGTGCTCGTAAGGGTTTTCACCAATAAGACTCTCTCATTTTTATTTTTCTCCTGATTTTTTATGCTGAGGAAGACAAGTAGTACCCAAAATGCATCATCATATCCATTGCATACTTAGCCTTAACATTCTCAAAGATTAATCTGAAGGTCTTTCTTTGGTTGTAACTTAACTTTTGGATAAGGTTAGAAAAAAGGGATGACGTGAGGCCCAAACGACAGTTGAAGTGGTATAGGACTTACAACTTTTGGAATTGACTCAAACAATGAGGACTAACTCATGCCCTAATTTCTTTTGACTGGGTAATTCTAAATTATTTATTTAGTTAGATCGAGCCCAGAGTAGGGCAGCTTACGTATCTCATCCCTGAGAGAGGAGAATCAGGTCACACGTAGTTTTGGCAGCTTGTTCTTTTGTTTGATTCTGTTTTTTCTTTATTTTTTTTCTTTTTTTTTGCTCTTTTCTCTTTGGGATTTTTTTTCTAATTCTACTTTTCTTGACACTCATCTTTTCTTTCTTTTTCGACATATTTTTTCTCTTTTTTTTTGGAAACTTTTCTGACTCTGTTATTTTGCCCGACATTCTTCTTTTGAGCTTTGCTGACTCTATCTTGATTCCAAAAGAGGTGTATGAAAGGAAATAAAACTAAGGCTCAAATGGGATAAACAAAGGATGACACAATATTTGGATCGCAGAATGAAATGCCTTCGTCATATCAATCCATGAAAATGCAAGTACTTAACATGCAATTTGAAAGTTGGAGATGAAGATCATGTGCGACATTTTTTACAGCATTAACTTTGACTGAGTCTGTGCGTCACTACTTTTTCTCTAACATACAACTCCACTTTTGTTGTACATTCCTTACATTGAATGACTCATGATTTCGTGGAGCTAATTTTCTTTCTGTTTCTCTTGATATAGGATCACGCATCTACTGTTTGACCTAATTGAGGCATGCCTTACAATTGATGACCAAGTTATTCTGGTGATTCTCAAAACAATTGTCTTAATTTTGAAAGAAGGTTTCAACTTGGTCACCAAATATCTTAGCACGCTATCTATTTCTCACATATTTTTTCTAACTTTAGCCTCTGATTCAAAGTTCATGCTCAAATTGGATTTTAAGATCTAGCAAAGAATTCCGCCAGCATGTCATATCACTAGAGCTAACATAAAATGTACTATGTAAAGAAAACAAACAAATAACATATATTTAAACACAAAGAAAAAAGGGACACTCTATTTAGTTGAAATAAAAGATAGAAAAGGTTTGACCATAAACAACAAAAGGGACAAAAAATGATAGATCTCGAACTACCACCCTGAAATAATTTGGATAACAGAAAAGAAAACAAAACAAATTACCAGACCTCTTTCTAGTAGGGAGAGGGGTGACTTCTCAATTGCTCAGCCTGACATATTAAGCACTAGTTTGCATATTAACATGACTAGAGCTTCCACCACTGTCAGACACATTTTCTTCAACAAATAAGTTTTGGATCGCTATGCTTAACTCATTGCCTCCTACATATTGTGCAGTACCACGTGCTGGTGAAGAACTCTGTGGGATGGTCGAGGTACCAATGTTTTGCACCACAATCAATTTATCTTGAATCATCCTTTCTATTTCTGTTTTCAAAGCACGACAATCTTCAGTACTATAACCCTGAACATCATAATGATATGCACACCATACATTAGGATCAAAATTTCTTGAATGTAGGTCAGGTGTATACCCAAGGAGAGGAGTAATCATGCCCCTATGTCTCGATCTATGGAACAAACTGGCATAAGACTCCCCAATAGGAGTGAAATTATCCTTTTTCTTCCTCTTCTTTATGAAATCTGGCCTTGGATGAAACTTGAATTTAGAATTTTCTGGGTAAATTTGTGGGGGTTGAGGACGATGTTGAGGGACAGGTGCATGCCATTATGGATAAGAAGACAGATAGGTACACAATTGTGCATTGTTCAAAGGACATTGAGGAAGTGGAATGGAACTCCTTGGATTTTGAAAAGAGGAACCTTGTTGCAGATGAATAAGTGGATTTTATATGTAAGCTCGGGATTGAGGCTGACAGTATTGGCGAGTTGGACCTCTCAAACTTTTTTTTTGGCCCATGCACGACAACAGATGCGTTTTTCTTCTTCTTTCCTTCAGTTTTTCTTGATTGATTGCAATATCATCCTAAATGTTTCATAGAATCATTTTGTCCACCAAGCTCCTCAAATTTTGATATCTCAAAGCTTGGAAGAAGGTTAACACTTGAAAACATGCCCCAGTTTTTATATGAAACATCTTCATAGCCCACAAGTCCCAAGAAACTTTTCATATCATTTTCTACACTCTTAACTTTCCCAACTATTTTCTCTGGGTCTTCTAGCATGCTAGGCTTCTTACTAAGAAATTTTGGCGGTCCACTTAACTTAACTGTAGGCTCAAGAGTATAACAATGATCATCACGAGTATTGAACGTGGATTCACTAGCAGCCTAGGGAAGCATAATCATTGGATTGATAGCCAAAGTAGAAGCTCCAATAGAAGGTTGAGCAATAAAAGCACAGGCAGTATGTGGTGCTGTCAATGTGGTGGATTTATACTGAAGGGCTAGAGAATTAGTGATGGAAGCATTGGGACGCTTTTGGCTTGGAATGGATTCTAAGGCATGTTATGGTACATCAACAACAGTAGGAAACTGGCTTTGCAATTGTGATAGAAAACTCGAGGTATTTGCAAGGTCAATAGTAGGGAATGGAGGAGGAGGCAACCCATTAGCCCAAGCTCAATACATTTTCATCATTTGTTGAATCAAACTCATAATTTCTTGGTTTAAACTCTCATTTTCCTCACTCTTTGTTTGATCCATGATGTCACTCTCTATATCCTTGTTGAACACAACTAACCCTTCCTTGGATTTAGTGTGATATGGAGGATCAGTCAGGATGCCACAAACCAACCACCTTAAACTAACTGAACAAGAGGTAACAAATGTGTTAGAGTGCAACACTTTTTCGAAAACTTCTTTTTTTTTTCTTTTCTTTGAAAAAGATCATCGAACTCAAGAAGGGCGCCTACGTATCTCACCCCCAAAAGGGGAGAATCGGGTGTGTGTAGTTCGTGAAGTCTTGCCAAAATGGCCAATTAAACTCTTTTTTCTTTCTTTTTCTTTTTTCTCGAAACTTTAATAAGAAAAGAAAATTAAATTGTCCAAAAAATCGACGAAAATCTTTTTTTTTGAATTTTCAGCTTCTTATACACAATGAAACTTATGATTACCAAAGAAAAATATTTTTGAGTTTTCGATTTTAAATTTCATATGAAAATGAAACTTGAACCTATAAAAGGAAAATCTTTTTTGTGGTTTTGTTTTAAAGATGTATATGAAACACATACTCTAAGTGAAGAGTGAAGAAATTTTTTTTTTTGAATTTTTTAAATAAGATCCCCAAACCAACAATAGGTTGCCTACGTATCTCATTCCCGAGAGAGGAGAATCAGGGGTGCGTAGTTCGTCCAGATTGGACAATTAAGGATTAAATAACAAGCTAGACTCTGACTTAAGAGATACGACCAAAGACAAACAATGAACAACATTATAAAATATTTTTGAGTTTTTTCATTTGACACTTCACATAAAACTGACATCAATAACTACGAAAGGAAAATCTTTTTGGTATTTTTATTTTATGAAATGAACACAACTACTACCATTTTTTTGAATTTTCTTTATAAATAAGCTCCTATTAAGAAAAAAAAATTTTAAAAATTTTTTGAATTATGAATGCATGGTAAAGAAATAAAAGAATCTTTTTGATGTTTTTGAGAATATGAGTGCAAAAGGTAAAAAATCTTTTTGAATTGTGAAAAAAATCAAAAGCCATAAAGAACTCTAAAACTACGAAACACTCTTTTTTTTTACTCACCTTTTCTTTTTCTCTCTTTTTTTCAACACTTTCTTGTCTACACACTTTACTTCTAACACATGTTTTCCCCAAATCGATCCGTCAAATGACCACGTTACCCTCAGAGATGCAACATTTATCATGTAGGGATGTTTTAGAGGAGAGTCTCCTATAAAGGACTAAGTGGGACCCGCTAGATCTCAATATGATGCAGATAAGCATGATCTAAAGACTGACCTACGCTGGGGTCCACTAACAAGGCTGTTCGGGGGAGCGTATGGTCGATAGTGGCTGCGAGAGCTTTCCACCCACTCTATAATACCGACGGCTCCCCCTCCTAAAATAAGGGTGACTCAACTAGAGGTCGTGTACAACACATGTACTACAGATTTGTTGCAGAAAGAATGACTCGGGTTATGCATATGATGCCAGATATAAAACAGTAACACATAAGATAAAACTTGTAAATAAAGAGCACGTAGGAACTCAACAATGATAAACAATAAAACAAAATAACACAAACAAAATGTCTATACACCTATAGTGCCAAACAAAGCCGATACAACTCCAAAATAAGCTCGAATTCTGAAAACTCCCCAGCAGAGTCGCCAGGGCTTTCACACCTCTTTTTTTTGAACTCCAAAAATAGATTATTTTTAAGTTCGAAAGGATTTTTATTATCAAAGTGACAAAAGTTAAAAATTTATTTCGAAAAAGGATTATTTACATTTTTATTCAGAGTCGTCACTTGACATAATTCGGTGAGCCAAGTCACCTTTGGAAAATCCTTTTCAAAATGATTTAACACTTTAAATTGGTTTGCGAATAGAGATTCCGACTAAGGAATTCTGTTAACCGAGGGAAAGGTGTTAGGCACCCCTCGATCCTGTGGTTCAACCATGGTCGCTTGGTGGAGCGTATCGACTAATTTGACACTATAGATGTACAAACCACATAAAACACCCAAACAATTAAACAAACACAAACCAAAACAATCCAAAATTTAATGTCCAGTCCACTTATGCAATCCCGAAAAATGAAAAATGCAAAAATGTAAACCTACTCTATTTTAAAATAATTCTAAACTACTCCTACACTAAAACTCCACCCGACGTTCCGGGCCTTGACCGTGCACCGTCTTCAAGTACATAATACTTCGGGGCATTCCACGGTGAATAAGTACAATTCCTTCGGGGCATTCCCCAGTAAATGAATATAATTTCAATTTCATGAGATAAACTAGAAAATCATTCAACACATTCAATATTCTACGCATTCGATCCAACATCATTCCTAAATTTACCTACCCAAACCTAAACTTTTGCCTATTCCTTTGATGGCGTAATCATAATACTACCACATTCGACCTTCGTATTTATTTCAAAATAACCAATGATGGTAAACCAAGACTAAACAATATTCATTTTATCCATTTCTATCATTCAACCTCCCACATTCCTTTTTAACACCAAATTTCAACAAATTTAAGATTACTATTTCAACAATCCACAACCATCTATTCAATGAAGCTCAGCAACACAAATCAATATCACCCAATATTCAATCAAATCTCACACAAATCAAACACATATGACGAAATAAAATGAGAAAAGATAGAATTGGACCTTTCGATGACTGATTTTCATTGATAATAATATTTAAGAAAACCTGTATTTGAAATCCCGAACAGAAAACCTCAACGACGAACCCCAACTCGGTAAAGCCTTCACTGTTTCTTGCCAAAACTGAACCAAAATCGAGAAATAACAGAGACCCGTATCCAAAATCGTACTCCCCGTTACTATTTCTCTCGTTTTACAATGGATTTCATCCGAATCAAATAGAGGTGTGTCGGGTTTTGGGATTTTAGTGGAGGTGGAGCCGATTTTCGTCCCCGGAGCTCCGACGAGCTCAAACGGGTCGAAAATTGGAGAACAGATCTGAACTCAGGTGATAATGATGTTTTTCCGGTGAGAACTTGCCGGAACAGTCAACCTTCGCCTAATTTCTCTCCCGATCTCCCTCTGTTTTTCTCTCTGCTTTTTTGCTCTCTCTCGCATCTCTCTCTTTCTCGAACCTCTCTCTATCGATCTACTCTCTTTTCTCTGTGTGTGTGTGTGTGTGTATGTGAGAAAGAGATGTTGTGAGGTGAGTGGTCCTTGTGGGAGTGATGATGGATTTTGATGGTCTGCGTGAAAATGATGAAGAAGAAGCAAAAAGAAACAATCAGAAAAAAAATGGCCTCATTTTTCCCTGTTGTTGTGATCCTTCCTAGTCCCCCCCCTTTTGCTGTGTACGCGTGGATGTATATACTCCCCCTTTCTTTGTGGAAAAGAAAGGGGGGAGTCACGTGGGGGGTAGTGGGGTAGGGTGAGGTGTCTTAATTTGATGGGTAGAGGTTGTTGGGTTGTTTAAAAGAACATAAAATTTGTTAGGATTTGTTAAATGGGATAAAGATAAGAATGAATAAATAAATAAAATGATGAGGTGGCTATTTATGTTTTTTTTTTCTTGGAAAAATTACCACGCGGATAGGATACATGATAAGACGGAGTAAACGGTAAAAATGCTTTCGAGGAGGGACAAAATTACTCGTTTACAGCAGCCACACTTCAAAACCTACTGATTTTGCAAAAACTAGTAAACAATATGCATCCTTTTGTATTTTAGGAGTATGGGAATCTTGTTGGAAATTTGATTGGACCAGGTGTCCATTCCAGTACACTGTGAACCTGCAGAATATTTGTGCTAGAAGACAAAATTGTGTAGAGTGAGACAACTGTACTTTTGGCGAAGCAACTGACTTGCTTGGAAGTAAAAATAGGAGTATGTTAGTCTCAACAATATTGAAGGAGTATGTTCGGCTCAACAACTTCATAAATCATACATATGACATATATATAAAGAACTAATTATGATATTCACACTCAATGATTATTGAGATTCAGTCACTGTAAATATAGCAATTACTGCAAGAGGTAGAGGTATGAACTGCGTACATCTTACCCCCCAGACCCCACTAGGTGGGAATACACTGGGTTTGTTGTTGTTGTTGTTGTATCTGCACTGCTGAAAAAACTATTGGAAGAAGAGAAAATAAATTTCTTCAATAAACTTGTCAATTTAAATATTGAGATAATTAATTTTGATATGATAATATAAATAAGATATGACTACTAATGTTATTTATTTTGCTCATGCATCACACGAGTACTAAAACCTAAGTTGTTAGGAATTTTCATTGTCGATGCCACATTCATGTTGGATTCTCAAAAATACACTAATTAGTGATAATTAGTGTACCTTGGTGTCGATAAATCCAGTGGATTAGTGATAATTCTGCATATGTTTTCTTATTACATTCCGCATTCGATTTTGATTGGTCTAAATCCCCAATCGAGATCTTATCAAGTAGAATAACTAAGACTCTATTTGAAATAAATATATAACAGTGACTAATTGTTTGATGGTCTAAAATGTATATGTACCATGCATGTAATGGCACCTAAAAAGATGTTTTAACGCATACAATTTAGAATAACAAACGAAGGAAAAGGAAAAAAGATGGAAAAAACAAAAGAAAAAGAAAAAGCAAAGCAATGGTAGTAACATTTATTCCAGAAGCAATAGAACGTAAGAATTGAAGGAGAAAGAGCAAAAGAAAAAGTCAAATTTTATTTAGTGTTTGGTATGCTTGTGGAGGCTCAACGTAATTAAATTTGAATTTTCATCGATAAATTTTACATTTGATGTATAATACTACATAACAATATAATTTCATATCTACAATTCAAATCCGAGACCAGTCATATATCACAATACCTATATTAACAAGGGCAAAAAACTCATTGCTTCCCTCTAGCTTCCTTAAAAGGCATTCTTAATTTCTTATTGGAGTAAGTGTTTCACACAAAAGAAAATTAAATAAATAAAGTACCAAAGTGACCAAGTCTACAACCTGCTGATTCTAGTTCTTGGTGATTTTTGAAGCTTTTATTGGTCCCACCAAGTACCCTACTCCTACTGCGTATGATCAATAAGGATTAGTATGTACTAAGAATATAGTAAGTAAAGAATCATATTACTTCATAAATTAGAGGTCTTTTTCACAGTGAATAAATGAGAAATTAGAGGCAATTTAGCTTAATTAGATTTATTTTAGGAGGTATTTTGTGAACTTTTGACCGAATGATGTAAACAAAAATCTATAATCTATATCTATAATCTATAATCTATCTATAATCTATAATCTATAATCTTCTATAATATATTAAAAGTGTGAAGACCTTAGAAAAGTGATTTGAACTTTTTGCCCATCATTAAAAGTCTCCACAATTGATAAAATGATCATTTTACTATTTTAATAGAATTATTATTTAATTATAATTATAATATTCTAAATAAGGAGTCTTAAAATATATGGTAAGTTTTAAAAATTAAGGAGTATTAAAATGTATGATTCAACACAATATATGATATTAATTATTGGAAAATTAAAAATTATTGAATACTAAAATATATGAAATAATGGGACGAAAATCTTGAAAAAAGGGTACACGTCTTTATGATCAAAGTACACCTTAATGACCAAGTAGATTGTTCCTTTTTCCACATGTAATTATCCTTTAATTTTTGGGTAAATATTTTTTAATAATTAATATTATTATTAACTTCTTAAGATTTGATTATTTATTCTAGGTAAGAAATCATAGTATTTAATACTTCTAAATTAATTAGAATTTTACCTTATATAAAAAAGAATTTGTACAATCCTATTTAAGCAATATTTTGAATTAAAATTTACAAGAAACTTATTCTACTTCACTTTTTCCTCTTATTTTGATTTTGATTTTGATTTCAATTGTGTTGTTGCATTTATATTTATAATCTTTTGTTCTTGTATGCAACATAGTCAAATTAATTTTAATGTGGGAGCTAAATTTTTTTTTTTTTAAACTTTTACTTGAGTTGATTTTTTTCTCTCTGAGTTATTAGTATGAATAAGTTGTTTTTTCTTTGTAAAATTATTACCTTGTTCAATTAATATATGAATAAATCTATATAAGTCATTATTAATTAATTCTTTGATATTTTTGTATAGGAGAAGAAGGATTCATGAGGAGCATGCTATTGAGACTACTTCGATTTGACTTAAAAAGTCTCAATTTCAATAGGAACGTATTAAAAATATAATATATGTATATGAAAGAAAGATATGCTATCACGGACATGCGAAAGCTAGCTAATAAGATGCAGTTTCGAATACCTGAAGAAAGCTCCTAGGTCAAGCTAGAAGTGTCAAGTGACGTATATTAGTTGGTCAGAGCCTTACTACCAAAATCATAAAGAAATTCAAGGAGAAAGTTATGAAAGTTATAGTGATGTCACCTCAGTCCTCAAGCTTGTCAGATTTGATCTTCCTCCTATACAAGTACACTATCATTTTTTTAATTACTTATTGGTGTTTTATTTTTGTCGCACAATTATTATACTCGAGATTCTATGAGGTATTGCATGTGGAGTTAGAAAGTTGAGAGTTGAGTAGTTATGTTTCAGGTTATGTTTTTAGGTAATTTGTGCATCTGCTTTATGAACTATTCAAACTTATAAGTTGTTCTTCTGCCTCTCTCTTCTTTTTTACTTATCGGTTTAGGATTTTTCGAAAGTCAACTCTTTCTAGCTAAATTATTGAGAAAATGATGGCTTTAGATTGAAGTAGTAACTATTAAATCATTATTGTTGTAAATTTTTTATATGTATTTATGTTTTTTGGTGATTTTGTTTATCACAAGTATAAAAGTGTATTAACAATTATTTTTTAAAAGAGTTTGCAAGGACATAAAAAGAAATTTAAGCATTTGGCCATGAAAAATATTTACTTTTTCTGGAGTTGAATTTCAAAATAAAATTTTAGAATGTTGATGTTTATTAGCAACTAATAAATATGATAGGGATCCATGTCAGCTCTCATTACCGTGGAAGGAAAAAATCTAAATTGACAGATTAATCAAATAAATTATTGATGGTATAACTAAGTTAATTATTGAATGACATGAACAAGACTTGATTTAGCATTGTCGCAAATCAACTTTCTTCGTCATTGGAAATTTCACTATTATTGTTCCATTTTCTATCGTAATTTTTTTTTTATCTTATTAATTTTCATTAGTTGATGAAATTTGGTGCTAATTAAAAACTCTTTACATCTATCTATTTATCTCTATAATAGTCTAAATGTGCAAAGAAAAATTACTAATTTCGAAGTTCAAGATGTGAAATATTTCAGCCATAAATCTATCCATGGTAAAGTTTTTATGTGAAATTTAATGAAAAGAACAAGTTGATCGAAAACTGACCGTCTAAAAAGAATCTTTTTATGCATAGAGAAATCTTTGAATAAAATTATAATATCTTAACTAAATTTTTAAATATAATTATAACTAAACTAGCTAATATTCCATTAAAAAATATCTAACTAAAGTTAACATTAATATAACTAATATTAATTTAACACTCAGAAGGGTAGAAGGAATATTTTAAATATAACTATAGCTATTATTTAAAAAAATGAAATAAAATAAATTAAATAATTTTTCTTATATTTAAGAATAGTCATTTGATTAGTTTTCTAATAGTTATACATAACTATTTTAAAAAATATTTAGCACTTTAATTTTTTAATAATTTTTTATTTATAATTCCCCCACATCCTAATTAACTACAAAAATCAACTATCAACTTTGTTAGGAATATTAAATTTCAATAACTTTCCGTTTACACTAGGAAAGTTTCAACTGATTGTATTGTCCTTTTAGATTCGTATAACGTTTTATTTTTTTAACTAAAATTTTATCTTATTAATATATATAATTATATTTAAAAATACAAATTTCTTACAAAATATTATCAAAATGACATTCACATTTTTTTGTAACATTTAACTTAGTAACTTAAAACTGGTAAATAAAGCATTAACTATAGAAAATCAACGGAGGAAAAAAAAAACAAAGAGTCAAAACACTTAAATTTTTGTTAATACAAAATTTTAAAGTTATATGTTCTATTGATTTTCGTACCATTTAAAAATAGAAAGAGATAGAAAGAATTATGATTGACAAGAGTAAAGCATCATTATCTTTATTTAAAACTTTGAAAGTTCAGAAATATTTATTTTTTTTACTTTTTTATACATGCAATTTTCTTTTTCAGCATTGAATACGCGTGCAACACACGTATACTAAACTAGTATGACTAAATGAGTGTAAAGAGTAAAGACTATGTTGAGCATGATATCGAAAATCTCCTAAACATGATAGTGTCTAGGAGCTTTGGACTGTAGGTGACAAAAGAGTTTTAAATGAGGTGTGAGTGACAAAGTCTTAATAATTGAGTGGGGGTGACAATTACTTTATTAAGGATTAAGAAAGTAAGAAAGATTTGAAAATAACCCACAAGTTTTTTAATTTACACTTTGATCCAATATAAAACCTAATATAACTAGAAATGGAGTGAAAAAAGGCACATTTCTCCCTCTTCTCATTTATTGGAATTTTCTCTCTTCGTAATTTTTGTTTTTTATTGTTGTTGTTGTTTTATTCACCATCTTCTTCATTATCATCATCTTGTTCTTCATTATCATCTCTTCTTGTTCATCATCGTCATCTTCTTGTTGTTGAACATTGTTGTTGTTACCGCTACTGTTGCTACTTGATCAATTTTTTTTAGGTCAAATTTTATTCGTATATCACTTGGGCATTACTTATTAGGTGATTTTAGTAAGTAAAATTATAATTTTTAGTTGAATTTCTCATCTGGGTGTATCTGCTGCTGATGTTTTTTCAATAATAGATAAAACATGTAACGTGAATCCAACAGATGAGTAATTTGTTGCAACATATATGGCTAATCTGTTACAACAGATTACTCATCTGTTGGATTCATAGTATAGTGTTGTAACATGAATCCAACATATGGGTTATCTGTTGCAACAGATTAGTCATATGTTGTAACAGATTACTCACTTGTTGCAACAAATGACTCATATATTGGATTCATGTTACAAGTTCTATTCATTGTAGCAGTAGCAGATATACCAAATAAAAAATTCAACAAAAATCATAATTATACTTACAAATCACCTATGCAGTAATGTCCAAGTGATATACGAATAAAATTTGACCTAAAAAATCAAAAAATTTCAACAGGGTCACAACGAATAAGTGAAACACATGAAAATTTTTATGAAACAGGTAAAGAAGACAAAAATAGTATATCATACATCAAAAGCAAAAGGATCAAGAGGACAAACGTTTGAGTTCTCCTAAAAACGTTTAAGTTCACTAGTATTTTAATTACTTTCTAATGGATGACTCATCTGTTATAACAAATTTCCATCTGTTATAATAAATTTTCTATCTGTTTGATAATTTCCAACAAATAAATCATCTCTTGCGACATGTTAGTTATCTGTTGATTCAAATTAAGCAATTATTAGTAATAACTAAATTGATTTACCTAAAATTAAAGACAAGTCTTTAAGACAATGGGACAAACATTTGAGTTCTCCTAAAAATGTTTGAGTTCCCTAGTATTTTAATTATTTTTCAACAGATGACCTATTTGTTGCAACAAGTTAGTCATCTATTGCAATAAAAGTTTATAACAGGTTAGTCATTTTTTGATTCAAATTAAGAAATTATTAATATTAATTAAATTGATTTAATTAAAATTGAAGACAAGACATTAGAAAAGGGGAAAACCATTTTAATTCTCCTAAAAAAAGGTTTGAGCTTTAGTATTTTAAATTATTTTTCAACACATATTTTATCTATTTAATAATTTTCAACAGATGAGTCATATGTTGCAACAACTTAATCATCTGTTGCAACAGATGTCTATATATGTTTGATAATTTTTAATAGATGAGTTAGTTATTGCAACAAGTGAGTCATCTGTTGCAGCAAATATCTATATCTGTTGGTCATTTTCAGTAGATGTTTTTATTTGTTTGGTCATTTCCAACAGATTTTCATCTGTTGTAACATGTTGGTCATCTATTTATTCAAATTAAGTCATTATTAATAATAACTAAATTGATTACTAAAATAAAATATAAATTAATAAGTTCAATTATAGTTTCAATTAATCTCATGGTAATTACATGATTAACTAAGTATGTTCGTCTTGAGTAGAGTGATCAATTGACCAATTTTATTTGAAATGATTCAAACTAAGTCATCATTAGAAATAACTATATTGATTTAACTAAAATTAAAGATGAATTAGTAAGTTCAATTACGATTTCAATTAATCTTATAGCAATTACATGATTAGTTAAGTGTTTCTTACTAAGTAGAATGATTAATTGACCAATTTTATTTGAAATAATTCAAATTAAATCATTATAAGAAATAATTATATTGATTTAACTAAAATTAAAGATGAATTAGTAAGTTCAATTACGATTTTAATTAATCTCATAGTAATTACATGATCAATTAAGTGGTTCATCCTTAGCAGAATAATTAATTGACCAATTTTATTTGAAATGATTCAAATTAAGTCATTATTAGTAATAACTATATTGATTTAACTAAAATTAAACATGAATTGATAAGTTCACTTACAATTTCAATTAATCTCATAGTAATTACATGATTAACTAAGTGTATTTGTCCTGAGTAGAGTGATCAATCAACCAATTTTATTTGAAATGATTCAAATTAAGTCATTATTAGTAATAACTAAATTGATTTAACTAAAATTAAAGATAAAACTACAATTTCAATCAATCTCATAGTAATTAAATGATCAACTAAGTGTATTCGTCATGAGTAGAGTGATCAATTGACCAATTTTATTTGAAATGAATCAAATTAGGCCATTATTCGTAATAACTAAATTGATATAACTAAAATTAAAGATGAATTGATAAGTTCACTTACAATTTCAATCAATCTCATAGTAATTACATGATTAATTATGTGTATTCGTCTCGAGGAGAGTGATCAATCGACCAATTTTCTTTGAAATAATTCAAATTAAGTCATTATTATTAATAACTAAATTGATTTTAACTAAATTAAAGATGAATTGATAAGTTCACTTACATTTTCAATTAATGTATTCATCCTTAATGGAATGATCACTTGATAAATTTTATTTGAAATGATTCAAATTAAGCAGTTATTAGCAATAACTAAATTGATTTAATTAAAATTAAAGACAAGACCTTAGACAAGGAGACAAACATTTGAGTTCTCTTAAAAACATCTGAGCTTTAGTATTTTAAATTATTCTCCAACATATATCCTATATGTTTGATAATTTTCAACTGATGAGTCATATATTGCAACAACTTAATCATCTGTTGTAACAGATGTCTATATTTGTTTGATAATTTTCAATAAATGAGTCATTTATTGCAACAGGTTAGTCATCTATTGCAACATGTGTCTATATTTGTTTGATCATTTTCAACAGGTGTCTTTATCTGTTCGGTCTTTTCCAATAGATGTCTTTATCTGTTTGATCATTTTCAACAGATTACTCATCTTTTGCAAGATGTTAGTCATCTATTGATTTATCTTAAGTCATTATATTAGTAATAACTAAATTGATTTAACTAGAATTAAACATGAATTAATAAGTTCAATTACAGTTTCAATTAATCTTATGATAATTACGTGATCAACTAAGTGTGTTCGTCCTGAGTAGAGTGATTAATTGACCAATTTTATTTGAAACGATTCAAACCAAGCCATAATTAGAAATAACTATGTTGATTTAACTAAAATTAAAGATGAATTAGTAAGTTCACTTACAATTTCAATTAATTTATAGTAAGTACATGATCAACTAAGTGTTTAGTCTTAAGTAGAATGATCAATTGACCAATTTTAGTCAAAATAATTAAAATTAAGCAATTATTAGTAATAATTAAATTTATTTAACTAAAATTAAAGATGAATTGATAATTTTAATTACGATTTCAATTAATCACATAGTAATTATATGATCATCTAAGTATATTCGTTTTGAGTAAAGTGTTAATTGACCAATTTTATTTGAAATGATTCAAATTAATACATTATTTGTAATAACTACATTAATTTAACTAAAATTAAAGATGAATTGATAAGTTCAATTACGATTTCAATTATTCTCATATTAATTACAGGATCATCTTAGTGTATTCGTTCTGAATAGAGTGATCAATTGATTAATTTTATTTGAAATGATTCAAATTAAGCCATTATTAGTAATAGCTAAATTGATTTAATAATTACAATTTCAATTAATCTCATAGTAATTACATGATCATTTAATTGTATAACCTGTTGCAATAGATTTAACCTGTTGCAACAGATGAGTCATCTGTTGAAAATTATCAAACAAATATACACATATGTTGCAACAGATTGGTCATTTGTTATAACAAATGTCTTTATCTGTTGGTCATTTCCAACAGATGACCAATTTGTTGCAACATATGACTTTATCTATTTGTCATTTCCAACAGATTACTAATCTGTTTGTTCATTTTCAACATATTACTAATTTATTGCGACAGACGATCAATATGTTGCAATAAATGTCTTTATCTACTTGGTCATTTCCAATAGATTACTCATCTGTTGCAATAGATGGGTCATCTGTAGTCAATCTATCTTTAATTTTATTGTAATAGTAAAGAATCTTGTGTTGTTATTTAATTGTAGTCCATGACCTTGCTTTCAATCAAACACATTCTTTCTTGTAATTGATTCTTTCCACTCCCGAACTCTCAAAAACCTACACCTCACAACATCTTAAAAAAATAGGCAGAATGAAAAAAAATAAGAATAAACTCAGTCAATCAAATATAGATTTTCTTATTCATTACATAAAAAATATTTACAACATTAGGTATATCCGATAAAATAAACTACATATGATAAAAAATATATATAACATAATTATTATTATTATTATTATTGTCAATCGAAAATCCATTGGGTAGCAGACCCCTCAGCCTTCGAATCCCATGAAGCACCCTTGCTCTCGCGGCGCCTAACTCTCACTCGAGTTCATGAACCAGCCTTTCAAGTTCCTACACGGTGTCAAGTAGAATCGCCATGTACCAAATCAGACCAGTCATATCTAGATCATGCATGAACAAATAACGTAAAACACTAAACCACATATACTATCAACTGGTGGTTTAACAAAAAAATGTGAAACTTAACTAGAAAATAGATGCATGTTAATAATTTTCATATTAGAACAAGAAAATAAAACATACCTTAACGAACGAACAAAAAATTTATTTTTGAAAGAGAAGTGATTGAAGATATAATGACGGTTTTATGCAAGACAAGATAGAAGAGATAGAGCTGAGGAGATCTATTTATAAAAGATTAAATAAGTGAGTATTGCAGTGTGTTGGGCAAAAAAATCACGATCGTTCACCTTTTTTTTAATAATTATATCTCTTAATTAAATCAAACTTGGTGACTTTTCGATTATTTAACTTAAAAATAGATTTAAATACAAAAAAGGTGAAAAGTCATACCTTTTCAGCTTTTTGGTATTTTAGTTATTTAAATTAAATAGCTACAAAATTGTATTTATCATATTTTTTCATACTATTTATTTATGAATCATTTTTTTAATTAAATAATCGAAAAATCATGACCCTTGAGTTCTTCCAACAGGTGATCTATTTGTTGCAACATATGGTCCGTTTGTTACAACATATGACCCTTCTGTTGCAACATATGACTCATCTGTTAGAGTAATTGATTCATTTTTGCAACATATAGTTCATCTGTTGCAACGAATTGTTCATTTGTTGAAAAAATAATTCAATAGCAAGATTTATTCAATAGAAACAATAACAAATCATCATTTATCAATGCACCATTTTTACCATGAGATTAATTGAAAGCGTAATTGAACTTACTAATTCATCTTTAATTTTAGTTAAATCAATATAGTTATTTCTAATGATGGCTTAGTTTGAATCATTTCAAATAAAATTGGTCAATTGATCACTCTACTCAGGACGAACATACTTAACTGATCGTGTAATTACCATGAGATTAATTGAAACTGTAATTGAACTTATTAATTTATATTTTATTTTAGTTAAATCAATTTAGTTATTACTAATAATGGCTTGATTTGAATCAATAGATGACTAACATCTTGCAATAGATGAGTAATCTGTTGGAAAAGACCAAACAGTTAAAGACATCTGTTAAAAATGACCAAACAGATATAGACATCTGTTGCAACAGATGACTAACCTGTTGCAATAACTAACTCATCTATTGAAAATTATCAAACAAATATAGACATTTTGTTGCAACAAATGACTAAATTGCTGCAACATATGACTCATCTGTTGGAAATTAATAAATAGACAAGATATATGTTGCAAAGCAATTTAAAATACTAAAGCTCAAATGTTTTTAGGAGAACTCAAATATTTGTCCTCTTGTCTAAGGTCTTGTATTAAAGACTTGTCTTCAATTTTAATTAAATTAATTTAGTTATTATTAATAATTGCTTAATTTGAATCAACAAATAACTAACCTGTTATAAACATTTGTTGCAACAGGTGACTAACTTGTTGCAACAAATAGGTCATCTGTTGGAAAATAATTAAAATGCTAGGGAACTCAAATATTTTTAGGAGAACTCAAATGTTTGTCTCATTGTCTTAGAGATGTCTTTAATTTTAGCTAAATTAATTTAGTTATTACTAATAATTGCTTAATTTGAATCAACAGATGACTAACATGTTGATGATTCATCTGTTGGAAATTATCAAACAGATAGAAAATCTGTTGTAACAGATGGGTCAACTATTAAAAAATAATTAAAATACTAGGAAACTTAAACGTTTTTAGGAGAACTCAAACGTCTGTTCCCTTGATCCTTTTGCATTTGATGTATGATATATTATCTTTGTCTTCTTTACCTGTTTCATGAAATATTTCATGTGTTTTACTTATTCATTGTGCCCCTATTGAAATTTTTAAAAAAAATTTAGGTCAAATTTTATTCTTATATTACTTCGACATTACTTCATAGGTGATTTTGTAAGTAACATTATGATTTTTATTGAATTTCTTATTTTGTGTATCTGCTACTGCTACAATGGATAGAACATGTAACATGAATCCAACATATGAGTCATCTGTTGCAACATATGACTAATCTGTTGCAACAGATGCCCCATATGTTGGATTCATGTTACAACACTAAAAGACAAATCCAATAGATGAGTAATCTGTTACAACATATGACGCATCTGTTGCAACAGATTACCCACATGTTGTTGCAATATATGACTCATCTGTTGCAACAGATTAGTCATAAATGTTGCAATAAATTACTCATCTGTTGCAACAGATTAGTCATATATGTTGCAACAGATTACTAATCTGCGCAACAGATTAGTCATATATGTTGCAACAGATTACTAATCTGCGCAATAGATTAGTCATATATGTTGCAACAGATTACTTATCTGTTGGATTTACGTTACATGTTTTATTCATTGTTGAAAAAACAACAATAGCAGATACATCTAGATGAGAAATTCAACTAAAAAATAACAAACGTAAAAAAAATAACAAACACCAACAAATCAAGTTCCTCATTTTCGCCATAACTAAAAAAACCTAATTTTTTACCTGTGAAAATCGAAAAGAAACGAAGAAGAATTCAAAGTTGTTGTCGCCGGAGAATGTTGTCATGTCGACTGACGGTTGAAAGTCAAAAGGAATGGGCAAGAACTCAAAACTATTTGTCGCCAGAGGTTGAAGTTGCACAAGATTGAAGGGAGAAATTTGGAAAGTTGTTGATTGGGAGAAGTTAGAAAGAGAAACTATCGAGAGAAAGAGAGAAGAGAGATTGATTTGTAGAGAGAGGGAAGTTTTGTGGGTGTGGGTTGATTTGTATTTTTAAGAAGATTAAAAAGTTTGAAAAATATTAATCAAGTCCACAATTAACCTAATCAAGTTTCTTAATTATGTTTGACCCTTTAAGTTGGTCAATGTCACCAATTCTTCATTCAAGACTTACAAGACACCTTTCCTTCAATTTTCTCTAGTGTCTAAGCAATATGTACTAGCAATTCCTTGCTTATTTGTTGTTGTTTTTTGAAAGCAATTTTTTTTTTTTTGCTATTTGTAAATAATAAAGCAATTATAGAGGGCTCATACTCCAATAAATTTTGACAGATTGATAATATATCCTCTAATTGACTCTATAAAAATATAAATGCAGAAAAGATAGGTGACTATAAGAGTTTCGTTTTATGGTTCTTTCATATATACTTTTCTTTAATTGAATGAACGTTTTAATTTTCAAATTGCTAAAGTACTTCAATTGGTTCACGCAAGAAACAAAGCTAATTCAACTGCCTTTTGTTCAATTTCTTGTAAAGTCGAATTCTCATCCTTACGGGTCAAGGGGATGGATCCCTAGCCTCGGATGTCGGTCATACTCCAATAAATTTTGACAGATTGATAATATATCCTCTAATTGACTCTGTAAAAATATAAATGCAGAAAAGATAGGTGACTATAAAAGAGTTTCGTTTTATGGTTCTTTCATATATACTTTTCTTTAATTCAATGAACGTTTTGATTTTCAAATTGTTAAAGTACTTCAATTGGTTCACGCAAGAAACAAGCTAATTCAGCTGCTTTTTGTTCAATTTCTCGTAAAGTCAAATTCTCATCCATACGGGTCAGGGGGATGGATCCCTGGACTCGGATGTCCATATAAAGAACACGACAAGCATATATACCCTCTTTTATAAGGAATCTATGGAAGATGCCACAACTAATTAATCTAATAATTTTGTATAGTTCAGGGTAGATAGATATATTGCTTCTGATAGACTCTCTACAATAAAACATAAGAAAAAGACGACAATGGCAACAAGTAGAAACAAGAAGAAGATAATACAATAAGGGCTAAAGAATCAACGATAAATAGAAATCTAGGAATGTGAAAATACAAGAGTAATACAAAAATTCCAAGAATGAGAAAGCAAAGCACTCAACTACATACTAACCTCTGTCTTAAATCCTCGATCTCGACGCCCTCTCCCCATTATTGGTTTTTTGGTCTTGATAGGTAGAAACGGGAAAGATGAAGATTCTAATTTTCTGAACATCTAGGATGAATTGGCAAATTTTGTGAACTTGCGAGGTTCCTTTAATTAGTTTTGGAAGTTCTAATCTGTATTGATGTCTCTGATAAGATTAGCAGTCCTTTGCAAACATCTTTCATATGCATTTCTAACTAGTTTGGTAATAAGCAGGGAATGAATTGACTGACAGGAAGGGAGAAATGTATGCAAACTATACCTTTACCTTTGTAGGGTAGAGAGGTTGTTTCCGATAGACCTTCGGCTCAAAAGGAGCGCCACTAAAGCAGGAAAGCAAGAAAAATATAACAACCAAACAAACACAGAATAAGAGACTACGCTATTACTAATTACTACTACTAATCACTAGAAGAGGGAAAGGAAGGGGCTAGTCCCCTACGATCTCCCACAAAAAGTGCGACAACACTCGGTTACCTACTAAACCTTCTATCTAATCCTCGACCTCTATACCTTCCTATCTAGGTTCATATATGAATAAACAAGTGTTCTGCTTTTTCCAAAAAAAACACAACTACACAAGTGCTCAAAAGTGTTTTTTTTTTGCCTGCATTTCTTTCCACTCAAGAAACAAAGAAAGTATTTTCATTCTTTCTTCCTGTCCATCCCAATACATATGGAAGAAATTAGCAAAGGACTGCTAATCATATCACACACATCAATAGCGATTGAACTTTTAAATCATCTATTTAAGAACAAGTTTATCGAAGTAATTAAGGAAACATATAGCATCATGCCTTTGTAGCCTCAAATCAAAAAATCAACTGACTTAAAATTCTAGTCTACATTTGTCAAATAGAATAGCTCTGCCTTGGGAGATGCTCTAGGAAAACGCATCAATTCTATGGCAATTTTCCACTCTTCCAAAGAACCACAAGGATCGATACTCATTCTTACCAAAGATGGAGTACGAGCAAGCAATAGCTTTATGAAAAAGAGTTCAGTTTTTGAACCCGTAAAATAATGCACGGTAACATCTTTGAGCTTGTTGAGCGGTTGGTCCAAGTAAGTTGGTGCGTCTATATATTTCAAAACTACTTCAGCAGAATCACAAGAATCAGAGACCTAATGGTATCAAATAAACACCACACGTTAATTTACCTTCTCATGCTTTAATATAGGAAATCAAAAAACGAAACAGATCATACATATATATTTTGTCTATGACCACACATATATAAACACACCCCATTTCTTACCCAAATCTCAAGTTTACTCAAATTGGGGGAACTCTTAATCAACTCAAGAGCATAATAAGTCTGGCCGATATGGTTGAAGTTTACACCTAAATGTAGATGCCACAAACAGTTGAGCGTAAAAGGTAGCCCCTTTGGAACTGCACCTGCACTCAAAAGCTTTGGAGCACATAAAAGAATAAGAAACAAATCCCAATAAGACGGGAAGTAAAAAGAATTCAAACATATCAGATTCTTACCTCAAGTTCAAGTGAACACAAAGTAAGTACCTCAAGTGTAGTCAAGCTAAGAAGAAACTTTTCCAAAGTTAATCTTTCAGCAGGTGTTGAATAATTACCAACCTCGAGATATAAATATGTCAGCTTTTTGCAGATCATAAAGCAACTTAGGTCAATATTACTGTGACTATCACGAAAACACAAGGACTTCAACCCAGCTGAAACAATGTTGAAATATTGAGTACCATTACAGTCCATCAAGGTCAAATTGACAAGAAGGGGAGCATTAATAACACAAACTTCTGTAGTTGAAACAAAGGTTACTTTTCCCAGTAAAAGCGTTGTGAGACTCTGAAAGCCACGAAAAGATTTTGGGAGTTTGGTGGCACAGTTGAAGAGTTTCAATTTTGTCAGGGTTGGACAATTAAATATATAAGAAGGCAATTTGTAAGTACTACATTTTGGCATGTTAAGCTTTAGCTTCTTGACACCATTTCTGGTGGCATAAAGTATCCATCTATCAATATCTGGACACGGAGACTGCTGTACTCTTGACATATCGAGATCAAACTTCACAATGTCACCGATATGTTGTAAGAGAATCTTGTCTATTGTTTGTCCGAAGACATATTGAGATCTTGATGCTAATTTATTGCAAAAGAGATCATCGAGCACCAGATTTGGAAGCATGGCCCAAATATATCTCCACTTTGTGGACAAAATACTAGTTCTTGCTACATCTTCGACAGGAAGGAGCTCAAAGATATGATCGATCACATTTCTTGGCAGATAACTTATTCGATCTTCTTTATCCATTTCAGTAGCAGCTATTTTAATATTATCTGTTAGAAAAGTTGATAGTCTTAGGCATAAAATTACAATACAAAAAGAAGGGAGAAGGGAGAATTTTATACCTTGAGTCGTGATGATTCTGTAATGTCAATTAGCCTCTCAAAAACAGAGAGCAAAAAGTGTATTTTATAGTGAAGTGAATAGAAGTTAGAACAAAGAGGTCTTTATAAAGTATTCAAAGAACGTCTCCATTTATCCATCGAGAGTTACCTGTGCAAAAGTACTTAATTCTTGTATTAAATTAAATTATAGAACAATCAATACTAACCAAATACACATATTTCATATATATATATATATATATTTGGTAATAAACGGGAAACTCTTATTACCACCTACAAGCCACCTTACATACAACCAGAGAGCACCTGCAATGCCACCCATCTTAAAGGATGGATGACAGTAAAACAAATACTAACCAAATAATGTTCCTATAATCCCTATACATTTTCACACTTGCTTCGAGTCCCTGTACATTCCTATTCTCTCCTTTAGTACAGACTGTATCTGTTGTGTGACAAAACTTTTATGCACATCCAGTTTCCTGAAGATTTTCCAGTTCCTGCTCTGCCATGTGAAATAAACCATTGCGCCATACATTGTGGTCATTAGTTCCTTTTTGAACGAGCACCAATGCTTCTGTTAATGCACCTCACTGCTGTTGCTGCTTCATACTGAGGGACATAAATCCCTACCCATTGTGTCAACTCTGTCCAAACCTCATTAGACCAACAACATTCACCAAAGAGGTCATGAAAGTTTTCTAATATAGCTTGGTCACATAGCACACACTCCACAGTTTCACAACCTGTTCCCGGCCATGCCCACCATCCCACCATCCTATCCTTCGCAGAGGCGAACCCAGGATTTAAGCTTGACAGGTGTACCTCTATATTTAAATATAGTAATTAATAGTGTCAAAGTTCGACATACATTTCTTTGAAAACTTATTAATTATAGTATTTTATAAGCAAAATTTTAATATTATTGAATATCATTAATTAGCTTTAATATGACAAAAGTGAGTTATTCACCGTACTTAAATTGAACGTACTTTTATATTTTGAACAATAATAGAAAGTTTTCGAAAAATATGAAATTCGTGAGATTTTTTTGCTAGATAGTTGCAACGGGTAACGTTTGATTTAAGCCTATCTCAAACTTTAAATTGCTAATTTTTTAAATAAAAAATAACTCAATGATCAAAAGATTAAAAGAAAATAAATATTATACAGTATAAGCTAGGGAGAATATCTACCTTTTGAAGTTGGAGAGAAGCTTGTATTTTGAAATAAAATAAAAAATAGCTCAATAATATCCACAACACATAAAAGAAAAAAGAAAAAGTATGAAATAAATGACTACTAAGTAGGAAGTCTTTTTTAATCAAAAGATAAATATATACATTTGCACAACAAGTGTAAAGAAACTTGGAAAATGGAAAAAGGAGCAATAAAAAAACATTGTTGTTGGGGTTCGAACCTGAGCAATCACGCAATAGAAAATTGGAAAATGATAAAAGGAGCAATAAAACGTTGTTGTTGGGGCTCGAACCTGAGCAATCACACATTAAGAGCAACTTTCAAGTGGCATACCGAACCATCTCACCAATCAACCTAGTTGTTATTGTTGGTGCACAACATATATTTAATATAATACTCTGATATGTATATAGATATACAAACCATATATACACAATCTTTCTTGAGGCTAGCGGGTGCAGGTTCGCCTCTGTTCTTTGGTAAGCAGTTTCCTCAACGTCGCAAGCCAAAGAATGAATCTTGTTTCGGCTGTAGTAATCTACTCCAAACCAGTTCACTTGGTTCAAATATACTTCAAATACTTACCAGAAGGTGAGAGAATATAGTTTCCATTGCTATACCATTCAAACATCCATAGCTTTATTTTGTCTAATGTCATCCAGTACCGGCTACAACAAGTATGAATAATCCTACATAGTATCAGGTTCAATTAAACAGAAACAAAATACTACTGATTTTTTCCCATTTGTTTCAGTTTCGGTAAACGGAGTTACCTGATATATGCTGGTGGGAGGTGGGTGCAGGTATCTCATGGAATTAGTTGAGGTGCGCGCAACCTGACCCAAGCACCACGATTATAAAAAAAACACTAGTCCCCAAAAAGACCCTCTTCTCTTCCATTTTGGCCACCTAAGAAGTAGAAGCCACTTTCAATTTCCAAGTTTTCTCCTTATCTTTCACACTTAACTAATCACCAATGCCAATAACCCTTCATCCTTTCACTCGGTTCTACTCTTTCAATACAAGAGCTCGTTTAGAAATCCCATCATGTAACTCTTGACTTATTTTTGTTATTTTAGTTTAAAGTAAACCCTTAAAAGCGCACTTTTTATGTTACTCAAACACTGTAAAAAATACTTAAAAATTATTTCAATTAAAAGCACATAAAATAAGTTAATTCAAACAAGTTTCAAGTATACAACACACATTTATGCTTTTTCCTAACACTTTTTTTAACATAAATTTTGCTCATAAATGTATAAATGGCATAACACAATTCGGTTTATATCCTTCCTCTTGATAATAAACAAAAAATCAGCAAAATTTAACACATACCTTGGGAAGAACAGAGCAGAACTTTAACAATAAAATTGTGTTTGTGGTTTTCCTTTTGCACTTCTGTCTTGAGGGCTTTTAGGGAAAAACAGAAAAGGGTCAAAAATATTAGTACTTTCTACTTAGTCTTGGGTTCGTTAAAATATCGGTCCAATTTATATGAGTTTTGTATTCTGGACAATTAGGAGTCGTTTAGTACACATTATGGGATAAATAGGTATATCCTATGAGGTGAGATATTTTATGAGATTATTTTATTTTATTTATAGTAATTTTATTATTTTAGTATAAGTAATATAATTAAATAATATCTTATATCAAACATGGGATAAAGTTAATCTCAATCTTTTTCCCAAAATTATGTTCCTACCAAATGGCTCCTTATAGTAATCATATACTCCTTCCATCTTATTTTATGTGAATTTATATTTTTTGATCCGTTTTTTAAAATATGTTACTCTTTTTTATTTAATAATTATTTAAATACATAATTCTACTTTTATCTTTATTGATCCCACTTATAAGAACTCACTTTATTAAAGATAATACTTCCTCCATTTCAAAAAAATGACCTAATCTAAATTGATATAGAGTTTAAAAAATTAAAAAAGACTTTTGAATCTTGTAGTCTTAAATTAGAGATGTGTCAAATTTACCAAAATGTCCTTCAATCTTGTGGTCTTAAACAAGTCATATGAAAAGTTAAAACTAAAAAGTTGCTAAAAAAGGAAAAGGACTATTCTTTTTTAAATAGACTAAAAAGGAAAGTAGATCATCCTGACTAAAAAGGAAAGTAGGTCATTTCTTTTTTAAACGGAGGGAATAGTAGTATACCTTTTAATAAAAGGACAATTTGATAAACATCATCAAATCTTTTTTCATTTTTTAAATTTTGTGCCCGATCAAAGTATGTTACATAAAATGAGACGGAGGAAGTATTTTTTTGGATCTGAAAAAGGTCCCTTACTATATCCTTTTCTACTTTCATCTTGTGTTTATTATACTACCGGACCAATTTTTACCTTTGTTCCATTATGAAACTTAGGAAATATGCTCTTCAATTGGATGAAATCCCCAAATCAAATAATAATACCCAATTTCACTTAAAATTACCTGATTTGCTCTCATGGAGGTGGAGAGGTTGTTTTCGAAATACTCTCGTCTCAAGTACAACAAATTCAAGTAAAGAAAGAAGAGAACAATGAAGAAGACACAAAAATTAATACAACAACAATAACCACACAAAATAATGTGATAAATGAAACATAATAAACAACATATAATGCTAGGTATCAAAAGTAAGAACCACAAAAATATGAGTAGTACTACGAACGACGCCAACAAACCTATATCTACGAACAGTAAGACATCGCTCCACCCTCTACTACCTAACTAACCCTCTATCCTAATTTATGTCTTTTATAATTTTCTCTTTGAGGTCATGTCCTTAATAGACTGGAGCTACTTCAAGTACCGTCTAATCACCTCCCTAATACTTCTTCGACTTGCCTCTGCCTCTCTTATAACTAAACCTGTCAAACGGGTTGGGCTGACCCATTTTGGCCCGATTTGACCCGGTCCGATCAGCCCACAGGCTATAGGGCTGTCGGTCCCAAGCTGGACCGTCACAGTTGACGAACCCAGTACCAACTCGGATCAGGCCCATCAAGTATCCGGCTCAATAACAAAAAAAATGTATTTTTTAAAGGCATGTAGCCGTTGGGCCCAAAAAGTCCAATTGGACCATTGGACCAAGGGCATTATAGCCATTTGGACCCCACCAACAGCCAATTGGCTATTTTTTAAAAAAAGAAAGATTAATTCAAAAAATTTTCTATAAATACCCCCAATTCAAAATTTATTTTTCACACAAATCTCATTCTCTCAAATCTCAATCTCTCTCAAATATTCTAATTATCTCCTAAAGTGCTCAATTTTATTTTTTAATTTCGCAATTACAAATACAATTGGAAGTTTTCTAAAGTCGCAACTTTCGGATACTTTTAAAATTTGGTATTGTCGTTCCATCTCTTACTTTTAATTTTTAATTAGTGTATTAATTATTGTATATTTATTTTTGTGTATTTTGAATATTTTTTAATTTATTTTATAATATGAATAAAATAAGAAATCTCGATAAAAATGTCAAAAAATTTTGTCCTGAAAGTGGTAGTGATAGTAAAAAATAAATTGGTGGTGGTTCCAGTAGAGGTAGTTCAAGTAATAGATATACCTGTGTGCCTCCGATACCGATTAATCAACCTTTTGAGGAAGAAATAGGTGTAGATGCTCACGATATGGATTATGCAGAAGTTCAAAAAAATTATGGTATAGAAGAAGAAAATGAAGTAGATGCATTTAATTTAGATGATGATGATGAAAATATTGGTGAAACACCTGCAGTAGGAAATGCTAATGTTAGATCTGAATCGGTTAATCTTCATCTCCGTCCTCCCCGTGCCAAAAAACTCATAGAAGAACTAGTATTGCATGAGATTTTTTTGCAAAAATAGAAGAACAAACTAAGGTGCAATGCAATACTTGTGAAATTATATATGAGCATAAAAGAGGAGGCAATCGGGGGGGGGGGGGGTGTACGGGATCGTTGATGAGACATTTAAGAGATAATTATGTTAGAGAGTTTCTTATTGCACAAGGTGGTGAAGCTGTTGGTGGGCCAATACAAACTAGATTGAACCCAACAACCGGTCAATTAACTAAGAATTATAATAAAATGAATGACCGAAAAGAAATATCGAAAATGATGGTTGTGGGTTGTTTGCCTTTCACTTTTGCTTCTTCGAATGCTTTTATTCATTATATTCAAGCAATTTATAATCTTATGTTTAATAGTATTCCTAGAAGTATTTGTCGGGCCGATATTTTTAGACTCCATGCATAATATGTTTATTATTTATCTACATTATTAAAAAATATTCAATGTAGAATTGCTCTAACTTTCAATCAGGATCGTGCTATTAAGAAAAATAATTATTTAACCATTACTTGTCACTAGATAGATAATAATTTTGTTATGCAAAAACGTAGTCTAGCTTTTTTGTATGATGAAGATCGTAGACATACTGAAAAATTTATTTCTGAATCTATTACTAAAATTACAGAATATTATGGTATTGAAAAAAAATAAGTTATGTACTGCATTTGATAATGCATCTAACAACAAAACTCCTATTGACAAGTTAAAAGCTGACTTTTCTCCGCCGTTACCTGAAATATTTCATGTTAAGTGTGTTTGTCATATATATAACTTAATTGTAAAAGATGGTCTTGAATTTTTAAACTTTCTATTGAAAAGATCCGACTTGTTGTTGGCTTTATTCAAGGAAATAATCAAAGAGGTAGAGTGAGAGAATTTAAAGTTAAATGCAAACAAAATGGACTTAGACCGATATTAATGCCTGAAGAATGTGATACTAGATGAAATTCTACTTATACTTATTTAAAAACTTGTCTTGCTTATAAAGTTTCTATTACAATGATTTTTAATTAATTTTGTGGTTCTTTTCCTGAGTGTATGCTATACGATTCTGATTGGGATACAACTGATGATCTTGTTAAGATTTTGGAAAAAATTATATAGCTACGGTTGAATTTTTCGGTGCTTATTATCCTACTATTTGTAATATTTTAGCTTATTTAGCCGACATTTCTTGTTTGCTTAAAGAACATATAAGAATAAAGAAGGCTACAAAGAAGTTGTTGGTGCTATGTTTGCTAAATTTAAAAAGTATTTTTATCCGCTTCCCCCAATTTACTTGGTTGGTGCTATACTAAATTCATGTATGGAATATAATACTATGTGCGACTTTAGTTCTATTATTTATAATTCCTTAGAGATAGTGCCTGAAGAACGATCAGATTTTTTTATGGCTATGACTGATGCGAACATTTACATAGACGCATTATATAATCATTACGCCGATTTACTTGATGTAGCTGTACCGATAAATATCACTCCAACTGTCGTTCCTCAAGATCTCAAGGAGCTATCATCTTCTAAAAGGCCGGTCCATAGTGGTTTTTCTAATTACTTTTATGATTTAAATGTTTGGGACAATTTTCCTTCAACATACAATACAAATTATCGGGAAGAGCTTAAGTATTATCTTCGGCAACCGATAGAGGATCGTAGAGCAAGGATCAATGCATTGGATTGGTGGAAGAATAATGAAAGACACTATCTTGTACTTTCAAGATTAGCTAGAGATATATTGAATGTTCCAATATCAACCATTGCATCGGAGAGCGTTTTTAGTCAGGGACGACAATAATTTGGAGACAACCAACACTCATCAGAAAGCAATGCTATGAATGTTCTAGTTTGCCTTAGAGATTGGATTAGAGCGGGATGAAGAAACCAAGTAATGGGGGTGGAGCCGAAAGACGAACAGAATATTGAAGAAATTCTAACTTCAAGGAAGAACTCAACACAATCAAGTCCAATACATGATTTTGCCCCCATTGATTTTGACTATCCTATGACAGTTCCCGTTAATATTAACATGAATGAGTTGAAAAAAATAATGCAAAATTTGTAGATTTTTCATTTATGTAAATTATAAGTTTTGGATCATTTTTCAATCAATAAAATACAACATTCATTCACTTCTTACTTTGTAATTTTTTTTCATTTAAATAGAATTTCTAGTTTGAATTAAATACTTTTAATATATTACTATCAAACTTTACACTAAGTAATAAACATAACAAACATATATACACATAATGAAAAAATAAATATCTTTTAAGTTCAAATATAATGAAAACATATAATGAATATATGTTCAAACTTCAACTATTATTATATTAAGTAGCATACATTATAATCTTGTATGTATATATGTGTTTTCTAAAGTACTATAATATGTAATGTATATATCTTTCAACTTTCAAGTGGTATTTAAAGTAGTATACATTCTACAGATATGTGTATATATTTTCTATAAATTCTAAAGTAGTATATATTTAACGTATACATGTCTATATGTTTTCTAAAGTAGTATATATATATAGTGTATATATGTTGTATGTATATTATTTCAATTGGTTTATAAAGTAGTATATACTCTACATGTATGTCTATATATTTTATATAGACTAAAATAGCATATATTTAATGTATACATGTGCATATGTTTCTAACGTAGTATTATATGTAATATATATATATTGTACGTATATATGTGCATATATTGCCTATAGAATCTAAACTAGTATCTATTTAAAGTATACATGTGTATATGTTTTCTTAAGTAGTATATATTTAGTGTATATATGTTGTATGTATATTATTTAAAGTAGTATATATGTGCATATATTTCCTATAGAATCTAAACTAGTATCTATTTAAACTATACATGTTTATATGTTTTCTAAAGTAGTATATATTTAGTGTATATATGCTATATGCATATTATTTAAAGTAGTATATATATTGTATTGTACGTATATATGTGTATATATTTTCTATAGAATTAGAATCTAACTGGTATCTATTTAAAGTATACATGTGTATATGTTTTCTAAAGTAGTATATATTTAGTGTACATATGTTGTATGTATATTGTTTAACGTTTTTAAAGTGTATATATATTGAAAAAAATATGAAAATATGAAGTTAATTTTTTTTTTTAATTTTGACCGATCAAAATCGGATAATTCTTAAGTGGGCCGGTTTCGGTTCAGTTGATCAAAATTTACTATTTGGGTCCATACCGGACCGGTCTGGTACCAAACCCGGCCCAAAACCGGTTAATTTCCATGGGCTGGTGCTGGTTTGAACTGAACCAACCCGGTTAACACCCTTACTTATAACCATGCATGGCCAATCTTTTACACCTCCACAATGGTGTATTCGTGAATCTCCTCTTCACATATCTAAATCATCTAAGTCTAGCTTTCCGAAATTATTCTCCAACGAGGCTACTCCTACCTTCTCCTGCATTGAGAAGTCGTTTGATGTGAGGTATAAGTTAAATTAGTTCCGGAATATTAAAATGTAGGATTATTTTATTACATGTTTGGTTGGAGGTATTAGTTAGTCAAGGGATTATTTATCCCACCATTTATACCTTAGTGATGAGATAAGTTATTCCATATAGATGGTGGGATAACTAATCCCAAAACAGCTAATCTCAAAATATTCGGGAATAACTAGTTCTCAATCAAACGACCCCTCAGTGTAGTTAGTTTTTTATGTAAAGAAATATAATTAATTCATTTCTAATATAAAGAGGAAACAATATAGTTTTTATAAATTTAAAAAGACCTAAATATTAATACAGATTTTTTTCCAAAAAAAAATATTTATATAGATCGAAACGGATAAATAATTGATAATAATATTTGTGGATGAAAATTGCTATAAAAATTAAATATCATAGGTTTTTACTATTTTCTAACTTAAAAGCATGTTAAAGAATTGCTTTAATATACCTTTTTACATGTAGGAAGAGTATTAAAAATTGACTTAATTTTGAACCGAAAATATACGACCTCCGTAAAATTGAGTTGGTTTAAGATGTTAATCCATGTTAAAGGTATTGGATGTCCAGGACCTTATTTAGTATTATGCATCACTATATCTATAATCTATAATCTATAATCTATATCTATAATCTATTCTATAATATATTAAAAGTGTGAAAACCTTTAGAAAAGTGATTTAAACTTTTTTTCCCTTCATTAAAAGACTCTCCTTTGAATAAAATTATCTTTTCATTATTTATTTCAATTTATTATTTTAATTATTTTTTATTATATTAACTAGACTTCCTAAAATATATGGAATTTCTAAAATATATGGAAGGAGAATTAATTAATATTTTCCTTCCTACTGCTCCATTAGAAAAATACTCCTAAAATAGAACTCTATTAAGAAAATACTTCTATAAATATTGAGATGCACGTTAAATTAGAGAACAAACCGATTTGCCTATTGAGAGACTATGATTAATGCTCATCTAACTTGATTCGATTGCATGTATAGATTGGTGGATGCTTGATTTTCTAACTCTCAACTTCTTCACTGTTTTTGTCAGTATAATAGAATTCAACGTGTGTGTATATATATATCTTCTTTGTTTTCATTCAAGTCATTCTTTAGGATCAAAATTTTCGTTCAAAGTTTGATCAAAATTGAAGCTTTATGATCACTATTATATTTTATTTATAGTTTACAGGTTGTAGATGAATGTCGGTTGGCTTTGAGGAATTTCTTGTGTAAAGGTTAGGTATATATAATTGTATTGTTTTGATATCTTTATTATCTTATTATTTTATTTTAATTTACAGATGTTAGATGAATGTCGGTCGGCTTTGAGAATTTTTTTTAGGTAAAGGTTGGGTTTAATTGTATTATCGTAATATCTCTGTTAGTTTATTATTTTGTGATAGTTTACAGTTCGTAGATGAATGTCGATTGACTTTGAGGAATTTTTGTGTGTAAAATTTATGTTTAATTGTATTGTTTTGATATCTCTTTTATCATATTATTTTGTTGTAGTTTACATGTGATAAATAAATGTTGCTCGATTTTGAGAAATATTTTTAGGTAAAGGTTAGGTTTAATTGTATTGTTTTGATATCTCTGCTTTGAGAACTTTTTTTATGTAAAGGTTAGGTTTAGATGTATTATTTTGATATCTCTATTATCGTATTATTTTGTTATAATTTACAGGTGGTAGATGAGTGTCGGATGACTTTGAGAAATTTTTTGTGCGTAAAGATTAAATTTAACTTTATTATTTTGATGACTCTATCATTGAATTATTTTGTTGCAGTTTACAGATGGTAGATGAATGTCGATCGACTTTTAAAAATATTTTTGGTAAAGTTTAGGTTTAAGAAATAAATTCTCTATCTTTACATACTCAAAAGATATTAAATTTAATTATTATAATCATCTTTATTATTTAAACAAATATCCTATTTAGTGTAATGTTTAAACTCATTAAAGTGTGGTACACGTGCAAGACGCATACAGCTAAACTAGTTGTATTATACATGACTATGTTCCATTGTTTTTTCCCATCTATTGATTGATTGATTATGGATAGTATTATACATAACTATGTTCCATTGTTTTTTCTCATCTGTTGATTGATTGATTATGGAGAGGACTCATGTTTGTGCATACAACAATCTCTCCTCTTGTTCTTGTGCTAAGATCTCAATTATCAATTACAATCACGACGATTATCATACCTGTCACTTATATAATTAGTGGTGGACTCAAAATTTAAGGATCGTGGATACACGAAAGGTTCAATGCATATTTTAACGTCCAAAACTTTAAGGTTCTGCCTGAAAACTAAAACACCCAACTAGCTTCTTAGGTTAATGAGTGTTTTTCTAAATCTTTTATCATATTTTATATTTTTTTATAATTATACCTAATTTGTGTCGAATATAATGGGTGCTGGAGCATCAAAACTTTGGATATAGATCTGCCCTTACTTATATTATTAAAGGCAACCGCGGCCATCTAATCTTCCTCCCTATATTGAATTCCAGTCTCGATAAGTTTAATTTCAAATCACTTAAACTCAAACTTTACCCTTTCATATACATATCATACGATGAATTTCACTGTGTCATGCAAAGGGATCTCGAGATGGGGGTGAGGAGCTTTAGAATGTTTATCGGTGCGTTGTTGTCGATGATATGGTAGCAAGGTTAGCCAAAATTATTGGTTGTAATTTAACCAGTGTCGATATGTATTCAAGATGTATGGGATCCATCCCATGTCTTAAAAATCTTCATTGGCTGCAAGATATGTATAAAATGTCAAAAGTGAAAGATTTGTAGTTGGCAAAGTGACCATTAAATGTGCTCACTGTGAACACTTTAAAATATGTCTTGCTATGATGTCATTGGTGACATAGGCAAGGATATATAAATAGGGTACGATGGCTCATTAAAAAAACACACCAAAAATAAAGAGAAAAATACTATATAGAGAGCGGTGAGGTATTCCACACACTGAGATAAAAAATAGTCTATGATGAAAAAATTAAAGTGAGGGATATTTTAGTAAGGTGGGAGTCAAAAGAGGGTTATTTCTTTTAAGTGTGTAGTAGTCGCTTTGAGTATTATATTTGTGACTACAGTGTAAAAATTTCTTACTATAGTATATCATTTGTTCCTCTTGATCCACGGTTTTTTCTTATTTAAAAGAGTTTCCACATAAAATTCTTGGTGTCATTATTTTTATTTTTTCCCTCTTATTTTACCACAAATACTTTTGTTGTTATTCTGTGTTTACCCAACAAACTGATATTAGAACCCACGATTTGTAATATCTATATTTTTGGTAAACAATGGAACCCAACACAAGTAGAATGGTTACTTTGAATGACATTAAATGTGTCATTTGGAAGGGAAAAATGAAAGAACAGCTCTATGTCAAGAATTTCTGTCAACTAGACTTTGACACTATAAAACCTAAAAATAAAATCGACGAAGAGTGAAACCTATTGCACAGACAGGTTTGTGATTTTATCAGGCATTGGATTGACGATAATGTATTAAATCATATTTCTGAGGAGACACATCCTCGGTCCCTATGGGAGCATTTTGAAAGTTTGTAGGCTCAAAAGATTGAAAATAATTAGACGTTCCTGATAAAACAAATGTTGGGGTTAAAATACTATGATGGTTCTCCAATGACAGATCACCTAAATAATTTTCAGGGGATCATAAAATAGTTACTCCCTCCATTTCAAAAAGAATGACCTACTTTGACTTGGCACAAAGTTTAAGAAAATAAAGAAAACTTTTAAATCTTGTGGCCTTAGATTAAAGTTGTATCAAATGTACCAAAATGTCCTTTAATCTTGTAGTCCTAAACATGCCATATGGAAAGTTGAAATTAAAGTATTGCCAAAAAAAAGAAAGGGGTCATTCTTTTTTAAACGGACTAAAAAAGAAAGTAGGTCATTCTTTTTTAAATAGAGAAAGTATTTGTTACGGACATTAAGTTTGATGAAGAAATTCAAGGCATACTTCTACTTGGTTCCCTACCTGACTCTTGGAAAACATTTAGAACTTCATTATCAAATTTTGCTCCCGATGGCATGATCTCTATGGATTTTACCAAGAGCAGCATTCTTAATAAAGATATGAGATGAAAGTCGCAAAGTTTTGCTATGTCCGATGTTTTAGTGACTATCCCTAAAGGGAGGATAAGGAATCATGGTTCTCAAAATAAAGAATATTATAAAAGCAAATCTAGAGGCAAATTTAAAGATATTGAGTGTTATCATTGTAGGTTAAAAGGACACATAATGAAATTTTGCCAAAAGTTGAAGAAGGAGAATAGAGACAAGGAGGAAAAGAATGAAGATGATAATAAAATTGCATAGACACCAGCACCACCGAAGATCTTGTCAGTGTCCTTGATGCAAATCTAATAAATATTGCTTGTGATGAATCAAGCTAGGTTGTTGATTCCGGTGTCGCTTCTCATGTGACATCAAGGAAGGATCTTTTCTTATCTTATACTCCAGGGTGACTTTGAAACCTTGAGTATGGCAATGATACTATTTCTAAGGTGGTTGGTATTGGTACAATTTGTTTAGAAACTAGTACTGAATCTAAATTAGTTTTAAACAATGTAAAACATGCACCTGATGTTCGTTTGTACTTGATTTCTTTTGGTGTACTAGATGATGAGGGATATTTTAGTACCAATGGTGGTGGAAAATGGAAACTCATTTAGGGTTCTTTGGTTGTGGCTCGTGATGACAAGCGTCGTGGTCTATAATAGACTACAACTTCTACTTGTGCTAATATGGTGAATACCATTGAAAGCGCTAGCTCTTTAACATCATGGCTTAAGAGGCTGAGCCACATTAGTGGGAAAAGACTTAATATTCTAGCTAAGAAGAAATTACTGTCGGATTTCAAAAGTGCTAAATTAGAAAATTGTGAGCACTGCTTGGCAGGAAAATGGTGACGTCCAAGATACACCTCCATTCTGAAGATGATACGGCTGCTACCAAATTTTGTAATTCAATAAAGGTTGGGGTTTAGTCCCAAGAAAATATGTGGAATCGTGACTCTCAGCTATTGAAATCAACGAGTGGAACTGGAAAAGTAAATGGGGGGTTTTGAGTAGCAATATTGAACAAGTGGCAAACATTAACTTCGGTTGTAATTAGTCATAAGCGAACACTAGGATTATATTCCCCCTGACTTCTCAACTCCGTAGTCTTATCGTGCTCTGTTGGACCAACCCGATATCTTGCATGCAGAATTGATAAGTTATGTACCATCTACAGTCTTTTGGACGAGCAGACAGATTTCACCTTTTACCTTTTGAGTTTCAAGATGTCTCCTTACTAACTCTGATCTTGATCCCAGTTAACTATTACCTTGAGTCTCTAGTTATTAGATGAAATCTAACCATCTTACTTAGATAATACCTAGTAGCGTGGATGGATAGTTAAACCTCAAATTATTGTTGGCATTATCTTTTTCTAGTCACTACTCCTCTTTTGGCGTAAGTAACAATAATCTAGGCGGGATCCTAATGTTTGCAACCGCTAAGATAACTATTGAAGTAAAGATTACACGATCCATGCATGGGTATCGGTTTGGAACAACAATAGCACTTTTCCTACTTCGTCAATCCGTCAGGGTTTTCACAACCCTAGCTAAGGGTTTTTATCCACTCATTCTAGTGACGTAATCAACAATATTGATGATTGAAAGCATAAGGTGAAATCACAATAATAAGAAGTAAAAACCAAAACCACAACTGAATAAATCAACCAAAGTCAATACAAGAGAATTCCAAGACTAAAATTGAATCTCGGAATCAAAATATATTTGTAAGTATCAAGAGTACGTAACTTCTACTAAAAAACACATAAGTGGTATTTGTAGTACATGAGGAAACCTTAAAATCAAAGCCCAAATGAAGTAAGAGAAAAAAGGCTGGTGGCTACATGTGGTCACCATATGCGGCCTGGCCTTGGGCACATATGGTAATGCGCCCTGCAGGCTGGGTGCATAAAGTGACGACACGTACCCTAAACAAAATTTCCTGCAGGTTAGCTCTCGAGATTTTGTACTCTAACACATGCTTTGCTCACATTCTGTCCACATATGCTACATGTGGTCCGCATGTTGACTTAGCATGTGCCGAAAGTTGTTTTCAACTCCTCTTCAATTCCTGCACATGTTTTGGTCACGAACAATCCGGAAAGTGTCCAAACATTCATAATTACTCCCACAAGTAGCCAAAAATACCTTTTTCATATTTTTCTCAAACTTAGCATCCAAAACATGATTTCTTGTAAAACATACCCAAAATACATCATATCTAACAGAATAATCTCAAAAACTTACATATTTTTCTCGTTTTAAGCATTAAAAGTGCTATATTTCTATAGCACATCAACACCCTCAACTTAGAACGTTTGCATGTCTTCAGGCAACAAAACAAAACTAAACCAAACACGATGTTTAACTAGGAGAATCTAAGCTATTCAAGGTAGTCAGTCAATACTTTAAGCTCAAAACACAACACCCCCTCCTATATCACTTTTCAAAACCAAGTATGTATAAACATAAATCACAATAATGTGACACAATAGGATCAAAGTATGACTTTACATTAGCAACAAATAACCATGCATATGTATAAGTTACACTACCCAAATATGTAAGCAACTAGCAATATGACTCATGTGCCCTCACAATAAAGATGTTCCACTCACTTATATGAAATAATGCATGTCAATGCAGGGACAATCAAGAGACACTCACACTCAGAAGAGAAGTTTCAATCAATGGACATCAAATACCATAGGGTTGCCCTTATTTTCTTTACCTTAGCATTCAGACAGTCAAGTTAGGATCACTGTAGGATTTTTCTAGGCTTATAATGTAGGCTTGGGGGGCTGGAATGGCATATGTACATATCAAGTGACTAAGACTCCTTGGCACTACACTTACCTTGGGGTCTTACTTATTTTGCCAATTTTCTTTTTATTTCACTCTTATTTCTTTCTTTTTATTCTTTATTGCACATTCGGGTTGGGTGTGGTCTTTTATTCTTTATTTTTCACCTTTTTCATAATATTTCTTTTCTTTTACTACTAGACCCAGCCCTACTAACTTTTTATCTTATTTTTCCCTTCTACATACCCACTTTACACTATGCACCCTTATGATAGCCACCCTCAATTTAGGCATTTACCTGAGTTGAGGTGCACAATGTCCAAGGAGGACCAGGGCCAAACCAGGTTCATTGTAACACAAATGGGAAGGTGAAAGATGGAATAAGAAAAATAAGCTATAAGGCTCAAAACAAGAATCAAAGGATACTATTTCACACAAGGAGGTCATTCAGGCTAAAAATGGACAAAAATAAAAAACGGCTTATGATCCTTTTTGACCGACTATCCTTTAACCTAGGCAATACTAACAAGACAAGTTTTGAATTCAACATACAAAGTAAACTAAGTAACCTCTCACACACACATAGCACAGAGTCAATATTACAAGCTACTACTTATCTGGTTCATGCAATTGTTTGCAAGTGATTATCATGTCCCTAATCCTAATGCCATAACAAGATCCATAATATTCACACATATGTACATTCACACAATTCTAAAATATAATTTTGGAGGGGTATCATTTTTCTCAAAAATTAATAAAAAAACATAACGACTGCCCTAAATACTTAAAAATCTCTTAATTACATAAAAACACAACACATGTGAAACAAAACACAATACAACATAAATTAACCTAGACATGTCAATTCTACAACCATACCACGATCGATAGGAAAAGAAGCACGTCAACAAAAATCCACGGCGTCTATGGTATACCTCACCCCTAACTAAAACCTGTGCACTATCCCCAATGCACTAAAATAATATAAAACAAAGGGAATAAGGACATACCTAGGATGCGCTAAGTGTCCGTTTCATGATTTTCCCCAGATGGGGTACATCTGCTGGCGGAGGCCATGGTGGTGGTGATGTAACGCTCTGAATTTGGTACCTGAAATGCTATACGATGCTCATGACCCCAAAGGACCCCAAGCTAACCCATGAATGATATCTGTACCTGAGCACCGCATAATATACTATATAAATATGGAATAAAAGGCTGAAAGTCCATAAGGTTCAAATATCTAATAAAACATAACATCTGGAAATACGGTATAACAATACCAAAAAGACTAAAATAATTGTTTGAATATGCTATAGTCTGGAAGCCTCTAAACTGTCTAAAAACTGTGGAGTTGATGGGACATGTCCCCAACTAACTCGAACTACTGAAATAATAAAGTAATAAAACAATCATGTTATCCTCGAATGATGAGAACTCACTACTAGTCTGGCTGCTGAACGTCTGATCTACTAAGGATGCTCTGGAGCTTGTGCTTCTGAACCTATGGTGTAAAACACCATTGCACAAATGCATCAGTACGATTGAATATACTGGTATGCAAGGGAGGTAGGCTGAAAGCAAGGGGTTTATATGCATGAACAATACTAACTGACTGAATAACATAAACGTGAGAATACATGCATGAATACGTGAACTGTAACTAAGATCATGACATTACTGAATCTGAATACTGATAACATAAGTTTTGTATAACTGGTGTACTATTATCTGAATGACCGTGTCTGACTTTTCTATTTTTGATGAAACTAGCTGAGTTACGTACTGAACTAGGTGACTGTATCTGATAGTCCTAAATTCTGTAGAACATCTGAGTACTATTACTAAGACAGAGATTGTAACTATGGAAAGTAGTCATCTAATCGACATGCCCCAAATAAGATAATATAATTGAGTTGGGTTCCAATCTGTAACTCCAATTGGAAAGGTGGCAATACCGCGTCACTGGTAAGGACAAGCTGTAAGTAACTCTCATCTAACAGGTACTCTAATGAGAATGGTGGGAACCTCATATAACAGGTTAATCCACCTCATCTACCCTCAACTAGCAGGTTTGATGTCTTAACCTACGCTGGCTACATAGTTCTGGAGAGCAAGGATTTCTTCTAAGAATCACACCATCTAATAACAGGTGAGTTCCCATCTTTGGGCTCACTCGGTACTGAATCCTACTCCCATCTGAATAGACACTGAACATGATTAACTGAACTGAACTGGACTGTATTTATTGAGTTTCATTGACTGATGGAATATTACTGAGATCTGATAACTGACTGAGATTACTGAGATTACTAAGTTTTCCTGATTCATGTGACTGACGGAATTCTACTGAGTTCTGAATCTGACTGAGAATACTAGTGATCATGGCATGATTGAGATTATCGTGAAACTGACACTGGCTCTAGGTACTCAACTAAATTATTGGGTACAAGTACCCCAGGACTCGATAGCATGAAACTGACAAGGCATGACACTTCTTGACACATGACCATAGTCAACAATTCATAGTACAATCATTGGAGATTTTCATGAAGTATTCGCATGCTATAAGCTTACACATAAATAGGAATGCATGTAAACATATCATTATTTCATAAGCCTAATCTCATGAATATTATGTCAGTCCATTACAAAGCATAACAATAATGAGGGAGTCATATCAAACATAAGGGACAAACATGAATTCATCAATTTTGGTCACAAATGAGTCATAAGGCATAATTCCTATTCTCTTAGGCATTTTATCAAAAACCTTGCATACATATCTTTAGGCTTAGGCATGAATATTGAAATAATACTTCATGGCAACATTTTACACTTCCAATGCAAGAATTTCAACCACATACTAACATATTTTCATGATAGTCATTAAAGACTTCAACTTGAAAATCAAACAACAACATAAACATGGATATAATTCAATTCATACCATGAAATCCAAAGTTATATTTTAAATAGGGTTTCTTGAGCTTCATGGGTGAAAGGAACTCATGAATCAATACTTTACATACCTGGGTGGATGATTTCTTGAAGATTAGTGGAAGAAAGCTTGAATTCTTGACTTGGAATTAAACACCTAGGGTTTCTTGTTCTTGGGGATTGATCTTTGAGAGAAACCCTAATTTGGTGTTGTGGATGAATAAATAAGTTATGAACTCTGGTCTGGTATAATTAGGGGTCAAAATGGATGGAAAATACCCAAATACCCTTTTAAAAATGACTTAAAATCACTGATCGAAAGTGGTGACGGTTTGGTCAACGGTCTGTCGCTAGCTTGATGGTCCGTCGGTCCTGACCATCGCACTTGTCTAGAACCTGAACTTTATGCCTTGTTTGCGATGGTTTGAGCGACAGTCCATCACTAGCTCGACGGTCCGTTGGCCTGACCATCGCTTCTGGACAGTTCTCTATAAAACGTCCATAACGTTTTACTGTGATATCGGATTTGGACGAAATTGGTATCGTTGGAAAGCTAATTCAATTTCCCACATGAATAAAAGTCAAAATTGGGGAAATTCTATCTGATTTAAACATTAATCATTTAGGAAGTCATCACTAACTCTTCTGGAGATTAGATTTGACTTAAAGAAACTTTAGGGTATTACAGGTGCACTACGAGATGATGCACTCTCAGGTAGCTCGGCATGCCTCTGCCAATACACAAATATAGTTTTTGTAGAATCACGAGTGACCTTTTTCAGGGCTTGCTCATATGTCATAACTGGATTCTGCAGGTCCCCTTTTCAGCTTCTCTTGGTCCCAACTACAAGGACCACCTCATTATTCTCCATGAATAAATCAAAGTGTGAGGGACCACTCAGAGGTGATGTCTAAACAATCGGGGGTACAACCAGACCCTTAAAATCATTCATCCTTGAGTGCAACTTAGCTCATAGCTCTGACATCATAGCCCGATATGCAGACTGTAGTCTAGCCTTCGTCTCTAGTGTAGTTCAAACCCATGGTTGGATCTTCTTATATAGTGTTGCCATGACAGTCTCAACAATTGATAGCCAAATGGTTGTCACCTCTATTATCTCTTCAAAACCTAGTATATCTGGCACACTGTTCTCTATAACAACATCCTCATCAATAGTGTCTATCATAAACACTACTCGCATATCGTCTGGCTATTTCACTGTTATACACACATCAAAAACTACTTTCTCATCATTCAGTTTGAAGGTGATCTCCCTCAAGTCCATATCAATCAACACCCTACTAGAGGATAGGAAAGGTCTACCCCATATAATGAGGGCTTGAAAATCCACCTTACAATTAAGAACCATGAAATCAATGAGGAATATAAAGGATGCCACCCTTACTTCTACGTCACACAAAACACCTATCGGTTTCTTTATAGATAAGTCGGCCATCAAGAACTTTATGGATGTAGGTTTGAGTTACCCCATCTTCAACAACTTATACATTAACAAAGGTATCATATTTACTTCTGATCCCAAGTCACATAAAGTTTGTTTGACATTAAACGACCTAATAAAATATGGAATAGTGACTGCTCTAGGGTCCTCTTTCTTTTCTACTATCAGTAAGGAAGGGTTCGCTCCATAAGAGTGCACATAATCATTAGGCTCTACGGCTCAATTCTCACTATTATCATACTTAAAATTATTATCACCCTATTTCGACTTCTCAGACTCTGCCTCAGGTGTCTCATCGCTCTCAGTACTATCAATCTTTAACTCCTTAATAGTAGATATAGGGTGATCATTAGTAGTGGCATAACAAGTGATAGCTAGACAATGACTAATGTTGAAAGATTATGCACCGTGTTACTCGGAAGGGCACCTTGCTGCCTTTGATGCAAAGTTATCTGCCCAAACTGATATTCTAACTTCTTGATAGCCATTTCATGGGACTCAACCTTCTGAGTAAAACTTGAAATATCAACCTTGATCTCCTTAAGACTAGCCTCTTAGCTTTCTTGCCCTTTTACCATTTTGGTCAATATTTCTTTCATTCTTGATTTTTTATCTCATCTGCCACGCAGAATATACCTATCTCCCTTCTCATTGTAATTATTTTCTTGTATCTAGTCACTATCTCTGTCCCTACTATCCTCTCTGTATCTATCATAATAGTTTCAACCTTGGTTTTCTTGCCCTTGAGCTCAGAAACCCTCAAAATGATAATTTGAATACCTTGCCTCATCTTTTAATTTAGACTCATAAGCTCTAGAAGTTGCACCCTATGTTCCTACTACATGAACTTTCTTAGAATTTATAGTTGCAAATTGATTTGCCAGCAACTTAAGATTAATCCTCAGTAGCACAATCTCTTACACTGTAGAATCATCAACTACTCTCTGGTCATCAGTTGCTCCAATGGCGTAAGTAGCAGAACCCTACTCTACCTCCTGAGTTTTCCATACTCGGTAGTGAGAGAGACCTGGTCTAGAATGTCAGAAGCTACCTCCCAGCGTAATCTCATAAGAGCTTCTCCATATATAGTGTTTACCATAGATCTGGAACTAATGGTCAGGGCTCTATAGAATAACTCCAATAAGTTCATCTCTGAAATCTGATAGTTGGGCACCATACTCAACTTCTTCTTAAACCTGAACCAAGCCTCATACATGGACTCAGACTATAGTTGCCTGAAATTATAAATCTCGTCCTTAAGCTGCAATATCCTAGATAGAGGAAAGAATCAGTTCAAGAATTGATTGCACAACACATTTCATGTAGTATCCTTTTAGAAACTCTCTTAGCAATAAAGATGCTTCTCTTGTAAGTGAGAAGGGGAACAACCTTAGTCTAAGAACTTTAAATTTAGGATCTGGATCATAGCACTAGAGATATTAAACTTGACATCAAGGGGCAAAACAAGAGAAATGATGGATCTAGTCTCTGTCATCTCAACGTATCCCATATCTTCTTCATCATTCTCATACAACTGTGCATACTAATATTCTAGGATTACTTGAGGATGACCTCCTATGACACAGTTTTGATTTCCAATGAGTACTGCTCGGCAGTTTGCTGCCTGTCTCTATTCAGCTAACTCTACCTCCCAAGCTATTCACTGAGCTTTTTCTACTACCCTCTTTTCATTTTTAGCTTGAGATAAAAGCTCACCAGTCTGTCGATCAACTATGTCCTGAATATCATCCCCTTTTTGGTTCCGCATTTCACCAGGTATTTGTAGGATTCTCTTTGGATTCGAATTCAGTGGGAGTAAGGGATTTCCCATACTTTGTGTGTTAGGCATATACTGGTGTATACCCAACTAAGAACAAAATAAAAAATAAAAGCCCAAAAATTGCACCAACTTCAAATCATAGATCAATACCGTACTCCCTAGTAATGATGCCAAAAGTTGGTCACATCGAAGCTACACCTCCACTCTGAAAATGATACGATCACTGCCAAATATAGTAACCCAACAAAGGTTGAGGTTGAATCCCAAGGGAATACGTGGAATCGTGGCTCTCAACTATTGAAATCAATGGGCCAAATTGGAAAAGCAAATAGGGGTTTTAAGTAGCAAATATCTACTTCTATTGTAATCAGTCATAAGTGAATACTAGGATTGTGTTCCCCCTGTATTATCAACTCTATAGGCTTATCATGCTCTGTTGGACCAATCCAATATTTTGAATGCAGAATCGATAAATTATGTACCATATATAGTCTTTTGGACGAGCATACAGATTTCACAACCTTTTAAGTCTTGGGATGTTGCCTTATTTATCCTTATCTTGATCCCATCTAACTATTACTTTTTGAGTCTCTAGTTATTAGATGAAATCTAACCATCTTACTTAGATAATACCTAGTAGCATGGATCGACAGTTAAACCTTAAATTACTGTTGTCATTATTTTTCCCTATCCACCACTCATCTTTTAAAGTAAGTAACAATAATCTAGGTAGGATCCTAATGTTTGCAACCGCTAAGATGACTATTAAAGTGAAGATAATACAATGCATGCATGAGTATCAATTCAGAACAACAATAACACTTCCCCTACTCCATCGATCCACCAAGATTTAATAATCCTAGCTAAGGGTTTTTAGCCGCTCATGCTTGTGAATTAATCAACAACATTCATGATTAAAAACATAAGGTGAAATCACAATAATAAGAAGTAAAAACCTAAAAATGTAACTGAATAAATCAACTAAAGTCAATACAAGAGAATTCCAAGACTAAAATCAAATCTCGAAATCAAAATATTTTTGTAAGTATCAAGAGTGCGTAGCTTCTACTAAAAAAACACATGTGTATTTATCGTACATAAGGAAATCCTAAAACCAAAGCCCAAAAAAAATAGGAAAAAAAAATCGGTGGCTACATGTGGTCACCACATGCGGCCTGACCTTGGGTGCATGTGGTACATGTGGCCTGCAGGCTGGTGCATGTAGTGATGGCATGTGCCTGAACCAAAATTTTCTACAGGTTAGCTCTTGGGATTTTGGACTTCTATTACATGCGTTGCTCATATGTGGTCTACATGTACTACATGCGATCTGTATGTTGACTTAACATGTGCCAGAAGTTATTTTTTCAGCTCTTCTTCAATTCCTGCACATGTTTTGGTCACGAACAATTCAAAAAGTGTTCCAAACATCCATAATTACTCCCATAAGTAGCCTAGAACACCCTTTTTAATCTTTTTCACGAAATTAGCATCCAAAATATAGTTTGCTGCAAAACATACCCAAAGCGCATCATATCTAACAAAGCAACCTTAGAAACGTCCATATTTTCCAAGTTTTAAGCGTTGAAAGTTCTATATTTCTATAGCACATCAAAAAATAAAATAGAGTTTCTTTCAAGTCTCATCCTTCTTTAAGAAAGATAGAGTTGCTTGAGTTGGTGCATTCAGATTTATATGGTTCAATAAAGACAAGGGCTTTGTGTGGTGTATTTTACTTTGTCACTTTTATTGATGATTTTTCAAGAAAACTTTGGATCTCTGTCTTGAGGACTAAAGACCAAGTATTGGGTGTCTTTAATTAGTTTCAAGCTTCCGTTAAAAGAGAAATAGGAAAAAAGTTGAAGTGTATTCATACTGATAATGGTGGTAAATATTGTGGACCGTTTGATGAATACTACAAGCAACAAAATATTAGACACTATAAGACTTCTCCTAAGACTCCCCAGCTTAATGGTTTGGTGGAAAGGATGAAGAAGACCTTGATGGAAAGAGTTATATGTTTGCTTTCTGAAGCAAAATTGCCAAACTCTTTTTGGGGTGAGGCTTTATTAACCGTTGCACATGTTATTAACTTATCTCCTATGTTGCCTTGTAAAGTAATGTGCCAAATAAATTTTGCTATGGAAAAGATATTTCTTATGACCATTTGAGAATATTTAGTTGCAAAGCTTTTGTACATGTGCCCAAAGATGAGAGACCAAAGTTAGATGCTAAGACAAGGTAGTGCATCTTCATTGGTTATGGTATTGATGAGTTTGGTTACAGGCTATATGATCCAGTTGTGAAGAAGCTTGTAAGAATTCATGATATTGTATTCATGGAGAATCAAATCATTGAACATATTAACAAAGTGGAGAAGCTAAAATCTTTATATTCTGATGGTACGGTTAGTCTTGATCAATTTCCTTATACAAGTGTGCATGATGTTAGTGGGCTACATAATCATGTGATGCCTAGAACCATGTTTCAAATTAGCATATTGATGTTGATAATGACAATGATGTTATTGTTGATGATGCCCCAGTTTAAAAAGTCATGGACGAGTAAAATGCTCTACTTGGAAGGTCTACAAGACAGCGTATTCCTTCTTCTCATTATTCTCCTAATGAGTATGTGTTACTCACTGACGGGGGAAAACTTGAATGTTATAAGGAGGCCATGGAAGATGAACATAAGGATCAACGGATTGAAGCCATGCAAGATAAGATAAAATCTCTGTATAAGAACCACACTTATGAGTTGGTAAAATTGCCTAAGGGCATGAAAGATTTAAAGAATAAGTGGGTGTTCAAAGTAAATTTTGAAGAACACAGCTTGAAGCCCAGATACAAAGCCAGATTGGTTGTTAAAGAATTTGGTCATAGGAAGGGTATTGACTTTGACAAAATATTTTTTCTGTCGTCAAAATGACCTTTATTCATACCGTTCTTGGTTTAGCTGCTAGTCTTGGTTTAGAGATTGAATAACTTTTCTTCATAATGACCTTGAAGAGGAGGTCCATATGGAACAACCGTAGGGATTCAAGGTAAAAAGTAAAGAAAATATGTGTGCAAACTTAAGAAGAGTCTTTATGGCTTAAAACAAGCTCCCAGATAGTGGTATAGGAAGTTTGCATCTGTTATGAGGGAGCAAGGCTACAAAAAGACTTCTTTAGATCACTTTGTATTTGCACAAAGTTTTTTTAAGAATCAATCTTTAAAATACAAAAGCTTGGTTGGTTGTGGTGATATGATCATACCCATGATGATGCTTGTTTGTTTTTCTATATAATAGTATCATGACTGTATATCTCATGAAAGTTATGTTGTTAGTTGAAAAACATGATCTTTAGATGGATTGATAGAATGCAAGTATGAAATCCACCTATGCCTTAAAGAATGCATGCAAGGTGTTTGATAAAATGCCTAGTGTGTTAGAACTTCATATTTACATGATTTCATGATATCTAAATAACAAGTTCATGTT
>NC_061122.1:32749245-32749876 GCF_002878395.1 Capsicum annuum
AAGCATTCCTATTCATGATAGATATTATGATGACCATGTACTTCATGAAATCCCCCACTCATGTATTATGGATTTTTATTGATGGTCGTGTACTCAAGAAATTCAAGTTTTGTCAGTTTTCTTCCATCGAGTCCTGGGGGTACTTGTACCCGAAAAATATAGTTGTGTGCCTAGAGCCATGTCATGTTTTCACGATACTCTCAGTCAAGCCATGATCTATAGAATTCAGTCAGTCATGTGACTCAGGAAAAACTCAGAAATCTCAGTAACCTCAGTAGTCCAGTAATCTCAGTAATCTCAGTGCTTAGTAACCTCAGTAACCTCAGTATTCATAGTCAATCTTAGTAACTTCAGTACTCTCAACCAGTCCTCAGAACTCAGTGCATTCTGTCAATCATCATAATCCAATAAACTTAGTTTAGCTCCGCTAAACAATACCACTAGTATCAGTCCAGTTAATCAGTATCAGTTCAGTTATTCAGTTCAGCTTAGTTATTCAATTCAGTGTCCTTCAGATGGGAGTAGAAGTTAGTACTGAGTGAACCCAAGGATGGGAACTCACCCGCCAGTTCAGGGTGTGATTCTTAGTAGTCATCCTTGTGTTCCAGAACTACGCTGGCTACGTAGTTCT
>NC_061122.1:32749976-32759903 GCF_002878395.1 Capsicum annuum
GAACCCAAGGATGGGAACTCACCCGCCAGTTCAGGGTGTGATTCTTAGTAGTCATCCTTGTGTTCCAGAACTACGTAGCCAGCGTAGGTTGAGACATCTTAACCCATTAGAATAGGTTTGATGAGGTGGATTAACCCATCAGTTTGGGTTCCCACTATTCTCATTTGAGTACCTGCCAGTATAGGGTTCTCACAGTTGTCCTTACCAGTGGCGCGGTATTGACACCCCTCCAGTCGAGGCAGAGATTGGACCCCAGCTTAGCTATTATAGCGTATTTGAGGCATGTCAGTTAGATAACTAATTTCCACAGTTTCAGTATCAGTCTCAGTAAAAGAACTCAGATAGTTCTTAAGGATATCAAGACTGTCAAATGCAATACGAAACTCAGCTAGTTCTTTCAGATTTAGGACTATCAGATATAGTCATTCATGCTATCAGTTATTAGAACTCACATTATCAGATATATCAATTATCAGAATTCAGTTATCATTTATGATATGTTATCAGTAAATATATGTCATCAGTATTCATACTCAATAGTCATGTTATCACAAGCTCAGTTTCAGGACTGTTATATACGGTCAATTTAAATCAGTTCTTCATAATCAGAACTATAAAAAACAATCACTCCTTTATTAGTAATATAGTATCAGTTTCCCAGTATTCAGTAATGTAGTATCAGTTCCTCACTTATTAGTAAATTACATATCAATATCAGTAAACTCAGTCATTCAGTATCTCAATATCAGTAAACTCAGTCATTCAGTATCTCAGCATCAATAAGCTCATATTGTCAGTATTCAGACTCAGTAGTCAATATCACCATGAGTTTAGTTACAGTTACGTATGTATGTATGTATTCTCATGTTTATATCAGTCAGCATTGTTCATACATATAAAACCCTTTGTATTAAGCCTACCTCACTCGTATACTCAGTACATTCAGTCGTACTAATGCATTTGAGCTATGGTGTTTTATTTGACGTCATAGGTACAGAGGCACGAGTTTCAGAGCAGCAGTAGCATTGCAGATTTTAGCAGTCAGTGCTCCTCTTCATTCAAGGACAATATTATTATTACTTTATTACAGTATTTTAGATTTATTTTTTAGTTCATGGAGTTAGTTGGAGACATGTTCCTTCAACTCTTTATTCAGTTCAGTTAGAGGCTTTCGGACTAGATGTCAGATTAGATGTTCAGACTTCAGTATTTATGTTTCTTTTTGGTATTGTTATACTATGTTTTTCAGATATGTATCAGTATTGAACCTTATGGTTTTAAAGTTCATGTTTCCGCATATTTTATGAGATATTATACAGTTTACAGGTACAGATATCAGCCATGGGTTAGCTTGTGGTCCTTCGGGGTCATGAGCACCGTGTAACATTTTGGTTTAGAAAATTGAGGTGTTACAAACTTGGTATCAGAGCCTAAGGTTCAACAGTGTCCTAGGAAGTCTGATAGCTACATCAAGTAGAGTCTTGTACATGGACGTGTTGTGCACCACACTTATGTGTAGGAAGCTATGAGATGTTTTAGGAACCATTTCCCTTCTTTCATATCTCAAGATCGTGCTATAGCAAGTTTCTCTAAGGAAACCATGTAGATTCATATTATGCACCTCTCATGTTCACTTTACCTTACTTTCAAGGTAACAGAAACAGTGAAGTTCAAAGTCCTAAAGATAGGGCTTTCTCAGATAGTCCCTACAGTCAGTTATGGGATTAGCAACAGACTCAAACAGTATCCCATCAGTTCATTATTATTCCAAGGTCGTACAGATTTTATTCATGATTATGGAAACTTATTCTTGAACCCAGAAGTTTAGCAGTAGTAGAGTTAGGATAGTATTATTCTATTTGATCAGATTATGTATTCATGGGGATTAGATCGGTAGGCTTAAACAGTACGAGCTAAAAACTTAAGTTTATTAACTCAAAATTAAGCATGAAGGTGTGAATGTGATATTAGCAGTATATAAGGAAACAGAATCAGATGATGTGTTTAGTAAGACAGACAGGTGTTGAACATAATGTAGATATGTGATGGTAGATCAAATACCTAAGCCAGGCCCTCAGATTTCTGTAGTAGAGCCAGTATGTATAGAAAGCAGTAAGGGAAGACAATTCCAGACCCATTCTCATCTCAGTGCAGAGTTTTTCACTTCAGCTATCACAAAACCAACTCAGGCATTGCAGACCAACTCTATGGTCACGAACCATGCTCATGTATCTCTTTTTCCATAATCATGTATGAATTTAATTTCCAGCATAAGGAGTCCCTTTTACTTCACAGTACGAATCATGTTCCATGAGCACAATCTAATTTCACATACTTTCCATGGGATTATGTGCGCCTTCAGTTCCCAGTATAAGGGATTCAGTTCCAGCTCCCTCAGTATTAGGAATTATGTCCCACGAGTACAGAAACTCTAGACTCAAGTCATCTAGCTCATGACTCATGTACACAGATCATGCTTTACAGTATAGTAAGTTTTCATAACTCATGATATGCCCCTACAGATTAGATAAATTCATACCACATCATGTATATCCTCAGTTCAGACCTTATTGGTAAATCCAAACTATTGATATTTTATTCCTCAAGTTTCAATCATGTGCTAAGTTTAGTTTGTATCTATTCATGTTTTAGGTCCTCCTGATTTACTCCTCCAGTTATCTCTCCTAATAGAATAGCGTAGTGATGAGCAGTTGTTTAGATAAGAGAAGATTATTGCATGCTTACTTTGCACGAGGGTGTAGTTGTGAAGATAGGCTTGAATGTCACGATAAATGTTCAAGTAAACGTCTAGAAAGGGGTTGTATTTAGAAGTTGGTAAAGTACAAAGTGTAAGTGTACATTTAGATGCTTGACTTATGTCAGTCCCCAGCATGTAGCCATCAAAAACTCAGTTGCCAACTCAATTATAGTTTCAGTATCCAGCACTCAGTGATCAGTGTTCAGTCCTTGAATTCAGTACTTTTGTACTAGCTATAGGCTTAGTTATAATGTCATCTTCAGTTCAGTAACCAGATTTGAAACTCAGTTCAGTTCTATACAAGCTTGATCATAGCATTCAGGTTGTCAGTACTCAGTTATTAGTGTTTCAGTACCCCAGTTTATATAATACCTCAGAGCCATGTCGTATGCTTGGTCTCATATTTGCAAATAATACAGACTTCATGAATCCATGCTCAGATACCTTATTCTACTCAGTTAGTCCTTATCTCCTATGCATAAAACTCAAAAATCTCAGCCTAGCTATTCAGACTAAGTATGGTTTAGCTTTGCAGATCCAGTATTCAGCTATCAGTTATTCAGTTAATCAGATAAGTTAGTATATTTATGCACTCTTGTTCATCTCAGTTTATGTATCATGTCTCAGTTTTAGATCCTAGCTATTCAGTCATGACTCAATTCCTAGGTGTCTTGCTCATCGCCTCAATTTCTCTCAGTAGCTCATCCAAGTCAGTATTCTTTGAGGGACATAGTGTCCCAAGGGGGAGATATATCATACACCCAAACTTTCATGACATAAGCATGCTGCTCTATTTTCTTTTAATGAATCCAGTTTGGAGAAGAGGTATTCATAAGTTAAACCTCAAACTCCCACTTCAGTCGTATGCCATGTTTTCAAGATTCAGTTCAGATTATGATATTCAATATATCTACCACATCCCAGACTTAGTTATGTTCTCATGTTTCTGATCATGCATATGGAGTAATTAATCTCAAAATTATTGGTATTTTCAGTTCAAGGTAACAGTTTTCCTTAAACTTACTCATTCTCATGTTCATATTTCAGTGCCAAACTTGGTATTCAGTTCCATGCTCAGTTTTCAGTTCAAACTTGATACCTTTACCATTGCATATTCATGAGTAAGTTTAGTCATGAATTCATGCATCAAATATGTGTGATCAGCTCATCAGTACTTTCAATCATCCATTCACGTATTACGTCAGTCATATAATCATGCATCAGATATACATACATTCGGCCTTTCAGTTGTGCATCAGATATGCATTCTTATTTTGAGAAAACTCACTTTATTAGAATCCTCAGTCTTATATTCATGAATCATCTTCCCATCCATCAGATATGCATGTTCAGTATGTTGTGCTCAGCTTTCAGTCTTGTCAATCATGAACCCATGTTTTGGTAGTGTATGTCTTATACGTACTTCATCTTATCATCTCTCCCACCTCAGTTAATTTCCATTTGAGGACGAATGTTCCCAAGGGGGAGATATTGTAATACCCCATATGTTTTATTTTTCCTATGTATGAAACCTCTTGTCCTGTGAGTAGCATTTTAGTGAATGACTTACAATGAGTATCCTAGTGATAAGATAGGTTATGATGCGTTAATCAAGTTCATATGAGTCACTTAAGGTAATACAAGCTAAGAGTTTTTGAATCCATCAAGTTTTAGTGTTTGATTTCGTAAGGATTATATTTGAATGAGTATAACTCAATGTTAATGTGGTATATCTGCATATTTAGACCCATCAAATTGTAGATAATTGAATTATCTTTCCAAAGATACCAATTTTTACTTAATCCAATACCCGAGTGAAAAGTTATGCCCATTTTCGTGAGAGACAGTAAGGATAGGCGATTGGTTAGGCACTGCCCAACCAAACTTAGGCGATTGGTTAGGCGTCACCTAAGTCAATTCAAAATGCTAAAAACACTCTGTTTTGAGTTATTTTGAGGGTAATTAAGTCTTTTAATACTCCTTACACGTCCCTAAACTTAACCCAATGAAATATATAGCTTCTAAACACATTACAACCCTATTAACATCTCAAAGCTCATCCATCATCCAAGAGCACTAAAACAGAAAAACAACTAGGGTTTTATAATTAAGCTTGAAGATCCAATTTCAAGGAAATTCCTCCGTTAATCATCAAGAACCTCCCTTCCAAGGTACGCGTAGTGTTCATCCACGGATTCCTTTCGTCCGTAGAGTTCAAGAATCAATCTTTAAAATACAAAAGCTTGGTTGTTTGCGGTGCTATGATCATACCCATGTTGATGCTTGTTTGTTTTTCTATACAATAGTATCGTGACTGTATATCTCATGAAAGTTATGTTGTTAGTTGAAAAATATGATCTTTAGATGGATTGATAGAATGCAAGTATGAAATCCACCTATGCCTTAAAGAATGCATGCAAGGTGTTTGATAAAATGCCTAGTGTGTTAGAACTTCATATTTACATGATTTCATGATATCTAAATAACAAGTTCATGTTAGTCATACACTTCAATAAGAATTTTCATGCAAATTATGTGTTGTTATTGTTATGGTATAAAGCGTGTATGATAATGGAGATATAAATTATGTACACAAAATATATCCATGCTTTCCCTATCATGTTTGAGATGTTGAATAAATACATGAAGTATAATATCCCCAAATCATTACAATATGAACTAAATGTTACATGATGTCGTTCCCTTACGCTTGAATGGTTTCTATACGATTGCTATGAATAGTATATGTTGTCGGAATGCCCATGATATTAGAATATGAGATTTATGACTTGATTATAAGCATTTTATGATAGATATTATGATGACCATGTACTTCATGAAATCCCCCACTCATGTATATGATTTTTTATTGATGGTCGTGTACTCAAGAAATTCAAGTTGTGTTAGTTTTCTTCCACCGAGTCCTGGGGGTACTTGTACCCGAAAAATATAGTTGTGTGCCTAGAGCCATTTCATGTTTTCACGATACTCTCAGTCAAGCCATGATCTATAGAATTCAGTTAGTTATGTGACTAGGAAAAACTCAGAAATCTCAGTAGTCCAGTAATTTCAGTAATCTCAGAGCTTAGTAACCTCAGCAACCTCAGTATTCACAGTCAATCTCAGTAACTTCAGTACTCTCAACCAGTCCTCAGAACTCAGTACATTTCGTCAGTCATCAAAATCTAGTAAACCTAGTTTAGCTCCGCTAAATAATACCACTAGTATCAGTCCAGTTAATCAGTATCAGTTCAGCTAATCAGTTTAGTTCAGTTATTCAGTTCAGCTTAGTTATTTAGTTCAGTGTCCTTCAGATGGGAGTAAAAGTTAGCACCAAGTGAACCCAAGGATGGGAACTCACCCGCCATTTGAGGGTGTGATTCTTAGTAGTCATCTTTGTGTTTTAGAACTACGTAGACAGTGTAGGTTGAGAAATCTTAACCCAATAGATTAGGGTTGATGAGGTGGCTTAACCCGTCAGTTTAGGGTTCCCACCATTCTCATTTGAGTACCTACCAGTATAGGGTTCTCACAGCCATCCTTACTAGTGGCGCGGTATTAACACTCCTCCAATCGAGGCAGAGATTGGACCCCAGCTTAGCTATTATAGCGTATTTGAGGCATGTCGGTTAGATAACTACTTCCCACAGTTTTAGTATCAGTCTCAGTAAAAGAACTCAGATAGTTCTTCAGGATATCAGGACTGTCAAATGCAGTACAGAACTCAGCTGGTTCTTTCATATTTAGGACTGTCAGATACAGTCATTCATGCTATCAGTTATCAGAACTCAGATTATCAGATATATCATTTATCAGAATTTAGTTATCATTCATGATATATTATCAGTAAATACATGTCATCAGTATTCATACTCAGAATTCATGTTATCACGAGCTCAGTTTCAGGACTGTTATATACGGTAAATTTAAATTAGTTCTTCATAATTAGAACTATCAGAAACAATCACTCCTTTATCAGTAATATAGTATCAGTCTCCCAGTATTTAGTAATGCAGTATCAGTTCCTCACTTATTAGTGAATTACATATCAATATTAGTAAACTCAGTCATTCAGTATCTCAATATCAGTAAACTCAGTCATTCAGTATCTCAGCATCAGTAAGCTCATGTTGCCAGTATTCAAACTCAGTAGTCAGTATCACCATGAGTTTAGTTGCAGTTACGTATGTATGTATGTATTCTCACGTTTATATCAGTCAGCATTGTTCATGCATATAAAACCCTTTGCATTAAGCCTACCTCACTCGTATACTCAGTACATTCAGTCGTACTGATGCATTCGAGCTATGACGTCATAGGTACAGAGGCACGAGTTTTAGAGCAGCAGTAGCATTGCAGATTTCAGCAGTCAGTGCTCCCCTTCATTTGAGGACAATATTATTATTACTTTATTACAGTATTTTAGATTAGTTTTTCAGTTCATGGAGTTAGTTGGAGACATGTTCCTTCAACTCCTTATTTAGTTCAGCTAGAGACTTTTGGACTAGATGTCAGATTAGATGTTCAGACTTCAGTATTTATGTTCCTTTTTGGTATTGTTATACTATATTTTTCAGATATGTATCAGTATTGAATCCTTATAGTTTATGTTTTTGCATATTTTATAAGATATTATGCAGTTTACAGGTACAAATAACAGTCACGGGGTAGCTTGTGGTCCTTCGAGGTCATGAGCACCGTGTAGCATTTTGGTTCAGAAAATCGGGGCGTTACAGTATCATTATATTCGTGAACAATTGGAAAATGAATTTTTTCATGTTAGGAAGATTCACACGACTGAAAATCCTGCAAGTATACTGACAAAGGTGGTGCCAAAACACAAGTTTGAATTATGCAAAGAACTTATTGGCATAAGTTCTCTCTAAGAAGATTAGGATACTTACTTCAGATGAATGAGACTGGAAAGGGAGATTTGTGGGATCCATTCCATGTCTTAAAAATCTTCATTGGCTGCAAGATATGTACAAAATGTCAAAAAGTAGAAGATTTGGTGATAACGCTCAACTTACACTTCAATTTGGTGCAAGGCGGTTGTCGTCAATATATTTACCCAACTTTGGAGTCGAGGTCGAATCCACAGGGAGAAATATGAGTGGCTATTAAACTAATTTGAAACTAAAGCTACAAGTTAAATTCAAACAAATGATACAAAAAGATAAAATGGGATTTTTTAATGATCAACAAATAATTGTTTGTCACTTTAGTTTCAGTGTTTGTAAATCAAGAGTTTATGAAATAACCAGAATTATGTTTACTAGGGCTTCTGGTACATGACAGATGCTAAAAGTGGTTCAAGATTCTCATGGTGGGTAGGATAACAAGCTATCTTTATTGATGTTATGCTTAAATGTCTCTCGACCTACTTAAGCGTTTAATTCCCTAATCCTCTCAGACTTAGGAAATTTTTATTTACTGCCCAGATTTTACCTCAAGTTAACCAACCTTGTTACAACGCTGATTATTAAATGAAGTATTTTCGAGTCCCTGTTGATAATTCACTTCCTACTATATTTGACTTCTTTCTCAAGAAAATCAAAGCAGGTGTGTCTACTGTTTGTAACCAAAAGACGTTAATTAAAACTTCAAAATTATCAAGAAATCCTACCACCTTTTAAATCTTGAATACTTAGCACCTCATCAAGACCTAACCCTAGATCCCATAACTCAGGTTAATGGAGTTTAGCCACTCATGATGTAATGAATGAAACACATAATTGAATTCATGATTTGAAAGATAAACTTACAGAGATGAATAATAACTAGTGAATCGCAGATTAGATCACAAAGGAAAAATCTCAAAATACTGATAATAATCTCTCCAAAGTATTTTATTTTTTTTAAGCCAAGAAATTAGAGAGAAAATATCAAAAGTATTGTCAAAACTCAATGTGCCGAATAATGTCCAGAATCTCCCTAGAAAACCCTAAAATAAATCTTTAAATATTTTACCCTAATTATGGAAACAAAATCAAGATTACATATTTTTCTCAGAATAGACGACGACATCCGTGATAGCTTATCAGGAGTCTGACGACTTATCACGGATGTCGTCAGCTCCTCTTCACATTTGGCTCTTGTTGTCTAAGACTGATGACGATGATGATGGCTTGTCAGGATTTTGACGGCTTATCAAGAACGTCGTCACATTCTTGCTCCAATTCTCATGTCCTATCTATGTTTGACGATATCCTTGACGCCTTATCACCATCCTGACAGCCTATCACAAAATATCATTAACTCTTCCAACTGAAACTCATCTCCTGTTTAAGGCTGACATTGTCTTTGATAGCTTATCACTGGGCTAACGACTTATCATGAATGTCGTCAGTCACACTTGTCTTTTATTTGCTTCACATTTCAGCCTTTTTGCTTTCATTATTTTTGGTTCCCCTGCATCTCAATATTTACTGAAAAATCAAAGTACACTAATTAAAAACAACTAAAGTTGCTCAAGATCTTGCAATTATTTAGAGTTAAAATCCTTAAATATTTTAGCATAGGCTCACACATCATTTGGTAGGTGGCAAAGTAGGCCATTAAATGTGTTCACTGCGATCACTTTGAAATCTGTCTTTCTATGATGTCATTAATGACATAGGCAAGGACATATTCTTCCTATAAATAGGGTACAATGGCTCATTTAAAAGACACACCAAAATTAGAGAGAAAAATAATATAGAGAGAGCAATGAGGTATCCACACTCTATGATAAAAAATAGTCTGTGATGAAAAAATTAGAGTGAGCGATATTTTAGTAATGTGTGAGTCAAAAAAGGGTTATTTCTTTTGAGCGTGTAGTAGTCTCTTTGAGTAATGTACTTGTGATTACAGTGTAAGAATTCCTTACTATAGTAATAACAGTTGCTCCTCTTGGTTCGTGATTTTTTCCTTATTTAAAAGAGTTTTCATGTAAAATTCTTGGTGTTATTATTTTTATTTTTTCAGTATTATTCTGCCACATGTACTTTTGTTGTTATTCTGTGTTTATCCAACAAGATGTCTGTTGGTGTATCTTTAGCGATCCACTGCACATTATCTCGATATGAGGCTTTCATTGCAATAATTGTTGCACATATGGGGCGGTGTTTTGTGCTAAGACAAAGTTATACATCTTGAACTTGGCTAAAGAGAATCAGGGTTGATGATGA
>NC_061122.1:32762903-32776906 GCF_002878395.1 Capsicum annuum
GATGATAATTGTGTCATTTGTTTGGGAGAGCTTCGATCATCATCAACTGGAGTATTGTTGATCATAAGCTCATGCCTTGTTCACATGTATTGTAAAGATATGACACCTGAACTTAAATCAACCTCAAAAGTTATCTCATACGGAGAGGACTTTCCAAGTCCAATAAGTAAACTGCCAGTCCATTCCCCAATCAATGTGGAACTTTTACCCACTCTTACGCCCCTTCACACTTAGGGCCCAACTGACGCATGGGTTGGGAGTCCTAACGAGGATGAACCTAGCTTTGATACCATAAAACAAATATTTGAATAGAAAATTCTTATTTAAATGATAAGAAGAAGCAAGCGATTGTAGAGAATAAAGTAAATCTTCTTAGTGAAAGCCTATGTCAAAGAATACAACAGAAAGAGAAATTTATATACTAAACTCTAAAATTATAACTGACTCCTAAAATAGCATAACTTACTCCTAAAAAGTGCTAAAAAAATTGTCATACCAAAGTACTGATATATTTTGTTATTGACTCTAGCCTATTTCAAATATATAGGAACAAACACCTAAACTTGATCAAAACTAAGAAAGCGGTAAATATACACTAATTTGTAATCTCATGAACATTGCATTATAACTTGGTTAAATAAAGCTCATACTTGCCCTACTTGTCGTTATGATCTCCAAAACAAGAATTAACGACAAAAAAATTATGTTAGCTAAGTAGCATTAGTTGGATATGTCTTTACTTTTTTTTTGTTACAAATAGTAGATGTAGTTGAGTCGAATAAAATTACACTTCGAACAAAATGAGAATTCCAAGCTCACTTGCATTCAAAAGTTTTTATATGTATTTAATATTAATGTTTTAGGATTAATATGCACTTAATAAGATGGGCACAAGCTATATATAGAGAGAGCAACTAAAAGTCCATGTGATGTCCGATAGTATTCAATCTCTTAATACATTCTTGTCAAACAGGTCGGGCTGGCCCGTTTTGGCTCATTTGGCCCGACCCATTTACTCTGCTCGACCCGATAAGCCCATGGGCTATAGGGATGCCGGTACCGGGCTGGGCCGTCCACATTGACTGGCCCGGTAAGCCTGGTCAGGTACAAATCTGGACCAGGCCCACCGGGTACCCGACCTAGTAACAATTTTTTTTTAAATGGCATTTAGCCGTTTGGGCCCCAAAATCCAAATTTAACCGTTGGGCCAACAACATTATAGCTGTTTGGACCCCAACGACCAATTGGCAAATTTATTTTTTTTAAGAAAAAATAATTCAATTTTATTTCTATAAATACCCCCAATTCAAAATTCATTTTTCACACATATCTCAATCTCTCTCAAATATTCTAATTATCTCCTAAAGTGCTCAATTTTATTTTTAAATTTTGAAATTACAAATAGAAGTGGAAGTTTTCTAAAGTCGCAACTTTCGGATATTTTCAAAATTTAATATTGTCGTTTCATCTCTTACCTTTAATTTTTAATTAGTGTATTAAATGTTGAATATTTATTTTTATTATTTGTGTGTATTTGGAATATTTTTTAGTTTATTTCTTAATATGAATAAAATAAGAAACCTCGGTAAAAGTGTTAAAAATTTTGTTTTGGAAGTGGTAGTGATAGTAAAAATGAATTGGTGGCGGTTTTGGTAGAGGTAATTCAAGTAATAGATATACCTGTGTGCCTCCGGTACCGGTTAGTTAACTTCTTGAGAAAGAAATAGGTGTAGGTGCTCACGATATGAATTAAGTACAAGCTCAGAAAAATTACAGTATAGAAGAAGAAAATAAAGTAAATGTGTTTAATTTAGATGATGATGATGAAAATATTGGTGAGATACCCGCAGTAAGAAATGCTAATGTTAAATCTGAATCGGTTAATCTTTCTTCCCGTCCTCCTTGTGTCCCAAGACCACGTAGAAGAACTAGTATTGCATGAAAATTTTTTACGAAAATAGAAAGACAAACTAAGGTGTATTGTAATATTTGTGAAATTGTATATGAGCATAAACGAGGAGACAATCAGGGGGTACAGGTCCGTTGATGAGACATTTAAGAGATAATCATGCTAGAGAGTTACTTATTGCACAAGGTGGTGAGGCTGCTGGTGGACCAACACAAGCTAGATTGAACTCAACAACCGATCAATTAACAAAGAATTATAATAAAATAAAGGACCAGGAAGAAATAGCGAAAATGATAATTGTGGGTTGTTTTCCTTTTACTTTTGCTTCTTTGGATGCTTTTATTCATTATACTCAAATAATTTATAATCCTATGTTTAATGGTATTCGTAGAAGTACTTGTCGGGCCGATATTTTTAGACTTCATGCACAATATGTTTATTATTTATCTATATTATTAAAAAAAAAATTAATGTAGAATTGTTCTAACTTCTGATCTTAGTCGTGCTGTTAATAAAAATGATTATTTAACCATTACTTGTCACCGGATAGATAATAATTTTGTTTTGCAAAAACATATTCTAGTTTTTTTATGTGATGAAGATCGTAGACATACTGAAAAATTTATTTCTGAATCTATTACTAAAATTGCAGAATATTATGGTATTAAAAAAAAATTATGTATTGCTTTTGATAATGCATATAACAATAAGGCTGATATTGACAAGTTAAAAGCTGACCTTTCTCTGCCGTTACCTGAAATATTTCCTATTAAGTATGCTTGTCATGTATATAACTTAATTGTAAAAGATGGTTTTGAATTTTTTGAGCTTTATATTGAAAAGGTCCGGCTTGTTGTTGGCTTTATTCAAGAAAATAATCGAAGAAAAAGAGTGAGAGAATTTAAAGTTAAATATGAACAAAATGGACTTCGACCGATATTAATGCCGGAAGAATGTGATATTAGATGGAATGCTACTTGTACTTATTTAAAAACTTGTCATCTTATAAGGTTCGTATTACAATGACTTTCAATCAATATTTTGGTTCTTTTCCTGAGTGTATGCTACATGATTCTAATTAGGCTGCAATTGATGATCTTGTTAAGTTTTTGAAAAAAATTTATATAGCTACGGTTGAATTTTTTGGTGCTTGTTATCCTCCTGTTTGCTATATTTCAGCTTATTTAGCCAATATTTCTTGTTTTCTTAAAGAATATAAGAATAGAGATGGTTACAAAGAAGCTGGTAGTGCTATGTTTGCTAAATTTAAAAAATATTTTTATCTGCTTCCCCCAATTTACTTGGTTGATGCTATACTAAATCCATGTATGAAATATAATACTATGTGCGACTTTAGTTCTATTATTTATACTTCCTTAGAGATAGAGTATGAAGAAAAACTAGATTTGTTTATGGCTATGAGTGATGCGAACATTTACATAAAAACATTATATAACCATTATGCTGATTTACTTGATAGAGCTGTACCGGCAAATATCAGTCCAACCGTTGCTCCCAAGGAGCCATCATCTTCTAAAAGGTCGGCACATAGTGATTTTCCTGATTACTTTTATGATTTAAATGTTTAGGACAGGGTTGAGACTTCAACATGCACAACAACTTCTTGGGAAGAGCTTAAGTATTATCTTCGACAGCCGATAGAGGATCGTAGAGCAAGGATCAACACGTTAGATTGGTGGATAAATAATGAAAGACAATATTTTGTGCTTTCAAGATTAACTAGAGATATATTGAATGTTCCAATGTCAACCGTTGCATTGGAGAGCGCTTGTAGTTAGGGACGACAACAACTTGGAGACAACCGACACTCATTGGGAAGCAATGCGATAAATATTCTAGTTTGCCTTATAGATTGGATTAGAGAGGAATAAAGAAATCAAGGAATGGAGGTGGAGCCGAAAGACGATCTTGAAAAAAATTCTGACTTCAAGGGAGAACTCAGTACAATCAAGTCCAATGCATGATTTTTCCCCTATTGATTTTGACTGTCCTATGGTAGTTCCCGTTAATATTAATATAAACGAGTTGAAAAAAATGATGCAAAATTTGTAGATTTTTCATTCATGTAAATTATAAGTTTTGAATATTTTTCAATCAATAAAATACAACATTCATTCACTCCTTACGTTGTAATTTTTTTTATTTAAATTGAATTTCTAGTTTGAATTAAATATTTTTAATATATTATTATCAAACTTTACACTAAGTAATAAACATAACAAACATATATACACATATATTCTACATATATACACAAGTGGTATTAAAAGTAGTATTTAATATAATACTTTTAATTATATATATGTAGTGTATATAAACTATATATGTTGTATGTATATTATTTCAAGTGGTATTTTAAGTAGTATATATTCTACATATATGTCTATATATTTTCTATAGACTAAAATAGTATATATTTAATGTGTATAAGTTTCTAAAGTAGTATAATATGTAATGTATATATGTTAATGTGTATAAGTTTTTCATTTAAATTGAAGTTCTAGTTTGAATTAACTACTTTTAAGTTCAAATATAATGAATATATGTTCAAAACTTCAACTATTATTATATTAAGTAGCATACAGTGTAATCTTGTATGTATATATGTGTTTTCTAAAGTACAATGATATGTAATGTATATATCTTTCAACTTTCAAGTGGTATTTAAAGTAGTATATATTTTACATATATGTGTATATATTTTCTATAGACTCTAAAGTAGTATATATTTAACTTATACATGTCTATATGTTTTCTAAAGTAGTATATATATAGAGTATATATATTGTATGTATATTATTTCAAGTGGTATTTAAATTAGTATATATTCTACATGTATGTGTATATATTTTCTATAGACTAAAATAGTACATATTTAATGTATACATGTGTATATGTTTCTAAAGTAGTATTATATGTAATGTATATATTATACGTATATATGTGCATATATTTCCTATAGAATCTAAACTAGTATCTATTTAAAGTATACATGTGTATCTGTTTTCTAAAGTAGTATATATTTAGTATATATATGTTGTATGTATATTATTTAAGGTAGTATATATATTGTATTGTATGTATATATGTGCATATATTTCCTATAGAATCTAAACTAGTATCTATATAAAGTATACATGTGTATAAGTTTTCTAAAGTAGCATATATTTAGTGTATATATGTTTTATGTATATTGTTTAAAGTAGTATATATTGTATTGTATGTATATATGTGCATATATTACCTATAGAATTAGAATCTAAACTAGTATCTATTTAAAGTATACATGTGTATATGTTTTCTAAAGTAATATATATTTAGTGTATATATGTTGTATGTATACTGTTTAAAGTAGTATATATTGTATTGTACGTATATATATGCATATATTTCCTATCTAATCTAAACTAGTATACATGTGTATATGTTTTCTAAAGTAATATATATTTAGTGTATATATGCTGTATGTATTGTTTAACATTTTTAAAATGTACTAGTTTAGGTATTCGCGCCTTGCGCGTGTACCTCACTTTAATGAGTTCAAACATTACATTAAATAAGATATTTGTTTAATAGTAAAAATGAATATAATAATTAAATTTAATATCTTTTGATTATGTAAGGATGGAGAATTTATTTATTAAACCTAATCTTTACCAAAAATATTTTTAAAAGTCAATCGACATTCATCTGCCATATGTAAATTGCAACAAAACAATACAATGATAGAGATATCAAAAATAATACCTCAAAGTCATCCAACACTCATCTACCACCTGCAAACAATAAAAAAATAATACAATAATAGAGATATCCAAATAATACAACTAAACCTAACCTTTACATAAAAAAAATCCTCAAAGCCTACCAACATTTATCTATCACCTGTAAATTGCAACAAAATAATATGATAAAAGTGATATCAAAACAATACAATTAAACATAAATTTTACACACAAAAATTTCTCAAAACCGATCGAGATTCTTCTACGAACTGTAAACTACCACAAAATAACAAACTAATAGAGATATTACGATAATACAATTAAACTTAATTTTTACCTAAAAAAATTTCAAAGCGGACCCACATTCATATAACATCTGTAAATTAAAATAAAACAATAAGATAATATAGATATCAAAACAATAGAATTAAACGTAATATTTACACAAGAAATTCTTCAAAGCCATCCGACATTTATCTACGACCTGTAAACTATACAAAAAAAATATAATAGTGATCACAAAGCTTCAATTTTGACCCAACTAATTCTTGCTTGAGCAAAAATTTTGACCCTAAAGAATGAATTCCGACATTCTTGCTTGATCCAACTATATATATATATATACACACACACACACACACATATATATATATATACACACATATTGAATTCTATTATGCTGACAAAAACAGTGAAGAAGTTGAGGGTTAGAAAATCAAGCATTCATCAATCTAGACAGGCAATCGAATCAAGTTAGATGAGCATCAATCATATTCTCCCAATAGGCAAACCGATTTGTTCTCTAGTTTAACTTACATCTCAATATTTATAGAAGTATTTCCTTAATAGAGTCCTATTTTAGGGGTATTTTTCTAATTGAACAGTAAAAAGGAAAATATTAATTAATTCTCCTACTATATATTTTAGGAGTCTCATATATTACAGAAAGTTAGTAGAAAGAAAAATGTTAATTAATTATTCTACCATATATTTTAGGAAGTCTAGCTAATATAATAAAAAATAATTAATTAATCAATTAAAAAAATAGTGAAAAGACAGTTTTGCTTAAAGAAGAATCTTTTAATGACTTTTCTAAGGGTTTTCACATTTTTAATATATTATAGATTATAGATATAGATTATAGATTATAGATTATAGATTATAGACTATAAATTATAGATATAGATATAAGTGTGTATTTATTGAAAAAAATATGAAAATATGAATTTAATTTTTTAAAAAAATTTGACCGATTTTGACCGGTCTAAACTGGATAATTATTAAGAAAAGTTGTGAGACTGAAAAGTGGAGGTTTGCAACCTGTCTACAAGCAAAATGTATCTGGATTCGACAAACATTTAGTAGCAGTACGCTTAATGTTTCTTTGTTAGTTTTCTTTTTTACCTGGAAGACATTAGCAAAGGGACTGCTAATCTTATGATACATATGCATCAATAAAGACTAAACTTTCCAAACATATACATTTAAGAACAAGTTTATCAAAGTAATTAAGGGAACACATTGGCAACGGAAAAAATTTATCCACACCCAGTATATACAGTATACACCAAGCCAATATATATACATGCATGACATGTGTTTGAATTTAGATTTCATATTACTTCATCATGATTAACTAATATGTATTTTACGTATATTTACTTCAATTGATCACTTAACCATGATAAATTATATTAATTTGGTTATACACTAGTTGCGGGTTAGTTTTCTTTCCCATGGGGAACATGTATGGGCCTCACGATGACCTCACGAGCATAGGAAGAAGGAATTCTTAGGCATTTCGAATTGGCAAAAATTCACATATAGTCTCATTAGAGTATCTATAACTAACTTCCTATTCTAAATTTCATATTTACAATTCATAGGCAAAATAAATGACAGTTTTATGTATATATATATATACAAAAAAGAAGGAAAAGTTTATAACAACAAAAAGAGATAAAAAAGGAAATTTTAATGTAATAAATGTCCTTAATCTTTTCCAACTTTTTATTTATTTCTCTGATATAACAGATCAATAAATATGAATTGATGCGTTAATTACTCCCTCAAAAGTTGATAATTTTTTTTTTAAAAAAAAAATTGTGATCTACAGGAGAAAGTTGGTAATTCGTGCATACAAAATTCTGGTATATACGATTTACGTAAATTATTCTTTTACTTGAATTTATTTACTGAAATCCTGTTTTGAATCTAATACGCAATAAAAATTGATTCAATTTCAACATAATGAAAATCGATTTTATTATTGGTTTGAATTAGATTTTCGAAATTGAATGCACAATATAAACTTCAAACACTTTCAAATTGTCAATTTTGTAATTACTATTATTTTTGTATACAATAACTTCAATTGTAATTTTGTGTTTCAATTTTCATATTCAATTTTTATTTTCGTAATTTTGAAAAAAAAAAATCACAGAAGTTGTTAAAATGTTATAATCCTTGTTTGTGTTAGTTTTTTTTTTTCTTTTCTAAATCACATTTGTAATTGCAATTTGTGTGATATATTCATTCATTACTCTACTGCATATTTAATAATATACATATTGACAGTCTTTTAATATTTTTTTATGTATATCTATTAATAGTATATTTGAATTTGTTTATATCTATTAACATAAGTGTATAATTGTATTTGTATATCTGTTTTAAAGGTTACAAAGATTGTTTTTATTATTTGTATATCTATTGTTTGTATATCTGTATATTAGTTTACATAAATTTGATATTTGTATATCTGTTGTTTGTATATCTATATATAAATATATGCAAACGAAGTATACATATATTCAAATCAAAACTGTTGTTTATTATTTGTATATTTGTTGTTTGTATATTTGTATATACAAATTTGAATGTTGTTTGTAAACGATATTGCAAACGAAATATGCATATATTCAAATCAAAATTATTGTTTATTATTTATATATTTGTTGTTTGTATAGCTGTATATACAAATTTAAATATTGTTTGTAAATGAAATATATATGCAAACGAAATATACATATTTGTATATCTGTATATACATATATGCAAACGAAATAAACATATACATGTATGTTTATTATTTGTATATGTGTTGTTTGTATAGTTGTATATATAAATTTGAATGTTTTACATAATAACAAATTTGAATGTATATACATATATGCACTCTAAAACTGTATATATCTGCATATGCATTATTCTTCAAAATGTATATGTGAAAGTTAACTGTATATACATATATCAAAAATACAAACTGTATATACATACATACACTTTAATTCTGTATATATATGCATGTATTATCTACAAAAAAAAAAGTATGTGTATCTACATATATTGAAACAAAAATGTATATTGACCAACAATTCTGTTTCATGAGAATATATACAAAAAAAACCTCGTAATCATTGTCAACTTCATTGCTCACTCCTTTTAGATTTAGATACCTTAAAATATTTTTTCCTTTCCGCCTTGCTAGAAGATGCAAAATTCTTTCCTTTTTTTTTTTTTGATAAATCATCCATAAAAAAAAAATGGGGGAGTGACTTACATAATATATAAAAAATTATATTATAAAATAAAAATACGTAAAAAAGAAAAAAATTATAAAAACGGGGGAGTGCTCCCCCTTTTCTAATTTTTTTTGTAAAATATATGAACAACAAAGAAATTTAACGACTAACTGACATAATATATAAACAAAACTTTTTTTAAAAAAAATCTAATGTCAATAAATATCCTAAACTGATTTTCTGTGGTGAAAAATTCGCAAAAATGGTTTATCACAGAAAAATCAAGGATTATATTTGTGATATTAGAGTGACTTTGAGAGAAAAATAAGGAGAAAAAAGTTGAAGAAAATCTCTTGAATAATCATGTATTATAATGTTGTCATTATTGTCGTTTTTTTAATTTAAAATCAAGGATATTCGAGTGATTTTGAGAGAAAATTAAGGAAAAAATAGTTGAAGAAGATATCATAAAAAATCTTGTGTTTTGATATTCCATTGTTGCTTTTTTTTGAGTCAATAGGATAGAGAGAGAATAGAAAGAAAACATCAAAAATAAATACATGAGAGAGAAAATTAATATATACAAATCTTAATATATTTGTATATAGGACCCACAAAAAAACTAACTTTTAACTACCAAATGACTATGAATTGTAATTTTTTAAAACATTAATCATATCATGTAATTAATATAGTATTTTGTCTATAATATGTAATTTTTTCTTTCGAATTTTCGATCCAAAATGTGAGGTGCGTGACTTCGAGTCTTGTACCTTTTTACTATTCTACTATCGTCAATTTGTCAAAACAACAAACATATCTAAAAACCTATTTAACACCTTATTAATTTCTTTTATATATATATATATATATATATATATATATATATATATATATATATATATATTTATCCGTATCCATTATGACATATAGCATATATGCATTACAACACTAAAATTTTAATCTCGCTAAATAATGTAATTTTTAGGAGAAGGTGAATTTTTTGGTGAAAAGGTGTGCAACCAAGAGTAGCTCGATAAGATCAATGGTCTAAAACCAACTTTAAAAGATGTTATTTTTTCTGTTTTATATATTTTAAAAGAAAAAGTAATCAGGTAAAAGTTAGATCTCATCCTCCCTTAACTAAAGATTTTAAGTTTAGAGTCTCAAAATGAAAAAAAAAAAAAAAAAACTTGCAAATCTTACTAACTCATTAACTGGTTTATATTGGGTGTCTTAAAATCAAAATTAGTCGAAAAATCTAATGAAAGTATCAAATACGAGATGAAAAAAATTGAAACCGTAGAAATTTTAATTGGTGGCATGACCATCTGGCCTACCATGTGTGCAACAAGCAAATTCTATGAATTATACTTAAGGGTGTCAAGTGGGCCGGGCCCGTCTAGACGGGCCACCTAAAGAAACCGGTCTGGTTTGACCTAGCCCGGTAAGTCCAAGGTCTTTAGAATACCAGGTTCTGGGCTGTTTTTTTTTATTTGGGCCTGTTATCTGGCCGGGACCAAGCCCGGTCCAGGGGCGCGGGTTAAGATTTTTTTTTTTTTTTGAAAATTTTGGATTTCGGGCCAAACTAGCCGTTGGCCCAACGGCTATATAGCCGTTTTTGGGTCCAAACAGCTAGTTTGGGCCCATTAATTAAAAAAAATATTTTTTACTTTTAAAATAATTTTTTAATCCCAAAAGAAATTCTATAAATACCCTACACCTTCAAATCATTTCTCACACAATTTTTCACTCTCTCAAATCGCAATTCTCAATTCTCAAATATTCAATATATTTAATTTCCTGAAGTGCTCACTTTAATTTTTTAATTTTGCGTTTACAAAATACGAGTGGAAGTTTCTAAATTCGCAACCTTCGAATACTTTCAAAATTTGGTATTGTCGTTTCATCTCTTACGTTTAATTTTTATTTATTGTATTAATTGTTGAACATTTAATTTTATTATATTTGTGTATTTTGAATTTTTTTTAGTTTAATTTAATTTATACTATGGATAAATTAAGAAACCTCGCTACTAAAGGTGTTAAAAATTTTTGTTCCGGAAGCGGTAGGGGTAGTAAAAAGCGAATTACTAGTGGTAGAGGTATTTCAAGTAATAGATATACCCGTGTATCTTCGCCTCTGATAGCACTTGGTGCACCTTTTGAGGAAGAAATAGGTGTAGGTGCTCGCAATATGGATTATGTAGAAGCTTAGGAAAATTATGGTATAGAAGAAGAAAATGAAGTAGATGCGGTTAATTTAGACGAAGATGATAAAAATATTGATGAGACACCCGCAGTAGAAAATGCTAACGTTAGATCTGAATCGGTTAATCTCCTTTTTGGTCCTCCCTGTGCCCCAAGACCTCGTAAAACAACTAGTATTGCATGACAATTTTTTGAACGTATATCAGATACTGAGGTGCAATGCAATATTTGTCAACAAATATATAAGTATAAAAACGGAGGCAAGCAAGGGAGTACGGGTACGTTAATGAAACATATAGGTGATGCTCACAAAAGAGAGTTAGAAATTGTACGAGGTGGTGGGGATGTTGATGGGCCAACGCAAACTAGAATGGACCCAGCAACCGGTCAGGTAATGAAGAAGTATAATAAATTGAGGGACCGGGAAGAAATATCTAAAATGGTAGTTGTGGGTTGTTTACCTTTTAGTTTTCCTTCTTCTGATGTCTTTATTCATTATATTCAACCTATTTATAATCCTATGTTTAATGGTGTTCCAAGAAGTACTTGTCGATCTGATATTTTAGACTTTATTCACAATATTATTTTTATTTATCAACATTGTTAAAAAATATTCAATGTAGATTGTCCCTAACTTCTGATCTTGATCGTGCTGTAAATAAAAATGATTATTTAACCGTTACTTGTCACTGGATGGATAGTAATTTTGTGATGCAAAAACGTATTCTTGCTTTTTTATGTGATGAAGACCGTAAACATACTGGAGATTTTATTGTTGATTCTATTGTTAAAGTTGCTGGATTTTATGGTATCGAAAATAAAATCTTATGTATTGCTTTTGATAATGCTTCTAACAATAAGACTGCTATAAAAAAAATTAAAATCTAAGCTATCTTCGCCGTTGCCTGAAATTTTTCATATTAAGTGTGCATGTCATATATATAATTTAATTGTAAAAGATGGCCTTGAGTTTTTTGAGCTTTATATTGAAAAAATCCATCTTGCTGTTGGTTTTATTCAAGAAAATAATCGAAGAAAAAGAATTAGAGAATTTAAAATTAAATGTCAAGAAAATGGACTTGCACCGATATTGATGCCTGAGGAAATTGATATTTGCTGAAATTCTACGTATGACTTTTTAAAAACTGGTTATAAATATAGAGTTTCTATTACACTAGCTTTTAACCAACATTGCGGTTCATTTACTGATTCTGCTGATTGCATGCTACATGATTCTGATTGGGTTGTAATTAATGATCTTGTTAAGTTGTTAGAAAATTTTTATGTAGCTACGGTTGAATTTTTCGGTGCGTATTATCCTACTGTTTGTAATATTTTGGGATATATAACCGATATTTCTGGTTTATTTAAAGAATATAAAAATAAAGATGGTTATAAAGAAGTTGTTGGTGCCATGTTTACTAAATTTTAAAAATATTTTTTTTCGATTCCCCCTATTTACTTGGTTGGTGCTATGTTAAATCTATGCATGAAATATAATACTATGTGCCACTTTAATACTATTATTTATGCTAACTTAGAAATAAATACTAACAATGATTCTGAATCTGAACAAATACAACCTGATTTGTGGACGGCTATGAGTGATGCGAATGAATATATACAAAAATTATATAATTACTATGCTGATTTATTTGACTTAGTCGTACCTACAATTATCACTTTAACTATCGCTCCTCATCCTCCCGAGGAGCCATCATCTTCTAAAAAGCCGGCACATAGTGGTTTTCATGATTCTTTTTATGATTTACCTTGTTGGAACAGTGTTGATAAGAGAACTTACACCTCAAGTTATCGGGAAGAGATAAAATATTATCTTCGGTCGTCGCCAGAGGATCGCAGACGACGGATCAACACGTTGGATTGGTGGAGGAGTAATGAAACACAATATCCTGTCCTTTCAAAATTAACAAGAGATATCTTGAATATTCCAATGTCAACCGTTGCATCAGAGAACGCCTTTAGTCAGGGACGACAGTAACTTGAAGACAACCGACACTCATTGGGAAGCAATGCAATGAATATTCTAGTTTGCCTCAGAGATTGGATCAGAGCAGAAAGAAGAAACCAAGGAATGGAACCGTAGCCGAGCAACGAGCTGAAATTTGAAGAAATTATGTCTTCATGGGAGAACTCAGCAGAATCAAGTCCAATGCATGGTTTTGCCCCCGTTGACTTTGACTATCCTATGCAAGTTTCCGTTAATATTAACATGAATGAGTTGAAAAAAATGATGCATAATTTGTAGATTTTGCATTCATGTAAATTATAAATTTTGGATCATTTCGCAATTCGCAATCAATGAAATTCAACATTCATTCACTCCTTAGTCCTTACTTTATAATTTTTTTCATTTAATGATTTAAATTGAATTTCCAGTTTAAATTTAAAATTTACTTCTAATATATTATTAATTTACTACCAAGTATTATTAATAATTTATTATATTAAGTAACATATGTTTTGTATATTTGTGTATATATCTTCTGTAGGTGTGTATATTTAATGTATACATGTGTATATGTTTTACAAATTGTATATATATTGTAGTGTAATATATATATATATATATATATATATATATATATATATA
>NC_061122.1:32777006-32865544 GCF_002878395.1 Capsicum annuum
GTTTTACTTAAAGTAGTACATATATATTGAATGGTGCGTATATTTGTGTATATATCTTCTATAGACGTGCATATTTAATGTATACATGCGTTTATGTTTTATAAATTAGTATATAACTATATATATATATATATATTGTAGTATATACATATATTGTAGTATATGTTTTACTTAAAGTAGTACATATATATTGAGTGGTGCGTATATTTGTGTATATATCTTCTATAGATGTGTATATTTAATGTATACATGTGTATATATTTTATATATTTGTATATAACTCTATAATATATATATATATATATACCTATATATATTGTAGTATATATATGTTGTAGTATATGTTTTATTTAAAGTAGTACGTATAGTCGTATATATTGAATGGTGCGTATATATATGTATATATTTTTTAAATTTTAATGCAGTATATACTATATATATAGTGTATATATATTGTTTAACATATTTAAAATGTATATAGGTGGGTGTATATTGTGTATATTAAAAAAAGTTTTTTTTTTTTTTAATTTTTGACCGGGTTTGACCGAGTTTAGGTGGATTTGACCGGGTTGGGTTAAGTGGGCCGGGTTAGGGTGGTTTTTAAAATTTTTACTGTTAAATTCGGCCCGACCCACTTAACCTCAATCCGGACCCAGCCCGACCCACAACCCGATTAATTTTAACGGTTCAATTCTGAGTTGGCCTGACCCGGCCCACTTGACACCCCTAAATTTATACTTTACGAGGAAGTCCAAATTAATCCATGTCATCAATGGAAAAGACCACGAAAATAGTAAGTTTGATGCGGTAACTAATTCCTAATTCTTGTTCTCTTTTTACCTTAGGTTACATGAAATACTACTTTTACACAACATGAGGACACAATGCCGTTTTTTTCAAAGTTGCATGGTTTAACTAATTCACTTAGGACAAAAGGTTTATCATCATATAAAAAATAATACCTACTTGCAAGCACATATTTTTCCCTTTTTTAAAAAAATTAAATCTATGACGCAAGCACCATATTCGATTATATCTTCAATCTGAACCACCCCAACTTATCGTGAGTCTTGTCGTAAATAGAAAATTGACGTTACCGAATAAATATCTGGCATGATATAGAATTAACTCTCCATTCTCCAATCTATATTTATATATAGTAATAAAGAAGAAACAAGAGAAGATGATGTGACACTTTTTTATGGCCTTTATTTTCATTTATCTTTTTTCTCCTTTTTTTTTTGCCATTTGTTGAGTTTTCTCCTCATTTTAAATATTCATGTATTAAAAAAAACTTAAAATTCACTCTCCTTATCTCTATCTATTGATTGTGTAAAAATTAATATGTCAATTACTGCACTTCTATTGATTCTTATTTTTCAGTGCCTATTCTTAATTAATACTCCAATCTTATTTTCTAATTCGGAAAAGAAATTTTAAGAATATAAAATGTGTGTTTCTTATAAAAAGAGAAAACTATTTGTGTATAAGATATAATTATCATAATATGCTCTTCAATTCTTACTTTTTGTCCTTTTTATTTGTTTTCTAATTTTCACCTCCATAACTCATTAACTATTAAATTTCTACTCTTATAATATCATTAACTCCATAACTTTTAAGTATTCATATTCATAACCTCTAATTATTTAATTATAAAATTTAAGATACCTTTGATATTCCTTCATTTCATCTATATAAAGTTACAAATTTCTGTTTCATGATACACATACTCAGGAATATTCTTTTTGTTTCATATTTGAATTGGTGTTCTTTATATTATTTATTTATCAAATTCAAACTTATAAAGAAGGTTTTGGAGGTTCATCGTTTGTCAGAGAGGCTGTTGAACAAGAGCTTAAAAAAGGAATTCAAGTTCATTGATGTTTTACTCAGTCTACAAAGTTTCATACATGAATGTTACATGCCAGAGGTCATACAGAAAGTCCAAGTTCTTCGAAATCATGTGTACAGGCTCGGGCACGTTGGTCCTGATTTTGATCTCATATTATCTCAGGTGCAAAACAAGAATTAGAAATAAATACAATAAATGTTGAAGAAAAAGATAATTATGATTCAGAAGATAGTGAAACATATACAGAAATCTTAACAAATACAAAAAAATTATAATCAATGAAAAAAAAGAAGTAATTAATAAAGAAAACTTAGAAAATAGAAACACAAAAATAAATACTCTTGATAAAAAAAAAAAGATGAAAATATAATACCTAAAACATCAGAAATAAGAAATCCTACATATTAAAAGAATAAGTTTAAAAGATATAATCTAAAGGATGAATATGACAAATGGACACCAAAACAAATAGTTAATAAAAATTATAACTTTTTAGACTTAGATTGTGTAATAGATACAGAAAAAACAATACAATTATGGATAGGATATATGACAAAACAATTATTAGATAATAATATAAATGTAACAGATGCACCAGAATATATAGAAAGAACACTAATAGGAACAGTGAAATTATAGTTTTCAAATCTAACTGAAAATAGTAAAAGAGTATTAAGAACTGACAAATCTACAGAAGAAACATCATCAACAACTACAACTAAATTAACACCTATAGAATTATTAAAAAAATATGAAATAGTTATAAAAGACGAATTTAGCAGCACGACAACAACAAAAGAAGAACAAAATGAAAAGAAAGATACAAATGGGAATTTAATGTTAAAATTAGCAATATGAAATATGTGTTACATAGATGAATATACTTGTGCATTTAAAGAATATTATTATAAAGGAACATATAATACAGAGGAAAGTAAAGAAATAAGAAAATTATATTTTAGTAAATTACCTGAACCATTTAGCTCAAAAATAATAAAGAGCTGGGATGAAGCAAAAATAGTACTCTAGGAGCAAGAATAAAATTTTTACAACAATGGTATAGAAACCTATGTGAAAAATATAGAGAAGAAATAAAAATAGAAAAACCATTAATAAGAAATTTAGCATGTTGCAAAGATAAAATAGCACCTCAATTTGGATGCGAAGAAAGATATTAGAAGAAAAGAAAAAAGCATAAGAAATATAAGAAACACAAAAAATCAAAATATAAATGTAAGAAACCAAGAAAAAGATATTATGTAAAAAACTATAAACATAAAAGACCATATAGGAAAAAGAAATCTATAAAAGAATGTACTTGTTATAATTGTGAAAAATTAGGACATTTAGCTAGAAATTGTAAATTACCTAAGAACCCAAAAAATAAACAAATATCAGAAATAAAAATAGAAAATACAGAATATATGTAGATAGATTATATAGATTACGAATTAGAAAGTGAAGATAATTTATATGAAATTTCAGAGAATGAAACAGATAATAAAACAGTTAGTGAATTAGAAAAATTAAATGACTGAAGAAGATATAAGAATGAACCAAATAACTGAAGAAGATATAAAAATAATAACAAAGGAAGAATATTTAAATGAAGAAGGAACGGATCAAAAATAATATTTGATAGTCATATATTTGATGAAATAAAAGGAAAAGAATTAGATTTAAGTGTAGAAAAAATATTTAAAATACCAACAATAAAAAAAATATTTAGTAGAAGAAAAGAAGAATACTACGTAGTAAGCCAAAAAGAACATGTAATAGACTGTAGATATGCAAAAAATAAAGCTAGTATACCACTAGTAACAAAAAGAATAATTAATAAAGAAATAAACGATATAAAAAGTAGAGACCCAATAAAATATGTACACCTTGGAGGTACAGAGATATTGATAAAAACATGTTTTAGAGAAGGAATAGATACACCAATAGAACTATATTTAGCAGATGATAGGATTATAAGACCTATAGAAAAAAGTATAATAACTGCAATAAAAGGAAATTTAATATACCAAAAACTTAAATTTATAATAAGTGTAAATTATTCAGTAGCAATAACAGATAAAAATATAGATAAATTATTAGTATTATATTGGAAAATATCAGGAATAGAACTAACCCCAGGAAGTAAAATATTTACATCAAGATGTAAAAATCTATATGTATTAACTACAAAACACAAAATAAAAGGAAAAAATAAAATTAATAAAATACAAATAGAAAGTCCTTTCGAACAATTTGTAAAAACAATTGATAATAATGATTATAGTTATAAGGACATAGATATAGAAGAAGATTTAGAAATAATAAATGATAGAATAAGTACAACAAAAAGAATAGCTTATGAAAAACCAAAATCATCAAGTTCATAAAAAAGAACTAGTTATGAAACAAGTGCAACAGTTAATTTAAACCAATATTATATAACAGGAACAATAAATGAAAAAGAATATTTAATACTCGTAAATATGGGACAAGAAGAAAATTATATAGCAAAATATCTAGTAAAAAATGAGGAAATAAAATCTGATAATAATATATGCCCAGATCTACCAAGAAGCTTACTAAACGCTAAAAATATAGTAGAAAAAAAATAACAATAGGAGTTAGAAAAATGAAAATAGAATTTGAAATAAAGGAAGAAATGCAAAAAGCAGACATAATATTAGGAGTAAAATGGTTAGAACAAGTAAAACCATATAATATAGAGCATACACAATTATCTATAACATATAACAGAGAGAAATTATTCTTAAGAGGAGCTGTAACATGATATGAAAATATATGTATTAATGAAGATAGTAGTAGAAGGATATTACAGTAGATATTATACGCCTATGATAGATACAGGAGCAGAAGCTAATTTATGTAGATATAATTGTTTACCAGAAAGTAAATGGGATAAACTAAAAATACCAATAATAGTTAAAGGATTTAATAACGAAGAAAACTTAATTACTTATAAAGCTAAAAATGTAAAAACACAAGTATGAGATAAAATATTAACAATAGAAGAAATCTATAATTATGAGCTAACATCAAAATATATACTTTTAGGAATGCCGTTTTTAGATAAATTATACCCACATATAATAACTAGAACGGATTGGTGGTTTATAACACCATGTAAACAGAAAGTAAGAGCAAAAAGAGTTATTAATAAAATAAGAAAGAAAACTGATTGGATAGAAGAAAGTGAAAAAATTACACAAAAATTAGAAAATATAAAAAATATTGAAGATACAATAGAACTGGTCGTATTTTCAATAAATAAAAAGGAAATAACTATATTTTCAATAAATAATATAGAAATAATTAAGAAAAAATTAGAACAATATATAGTGAAAATCCATTAAAAGGATGAGAAAAACATAAAACTAAAATAAAAATTGAATTAATAAATAAAAATAGCATAATAACTCAAAAATCATTAACACATAATTTTGATGATTTAAAAGGATTTAGAATGCATATAGATGAATTATTAGAAAAACAATATATACAAAAAAGTAATAGTAAACACAATAGTCCAACATTTATAGTAAATAAACATAGTGAACAAAAAAGAGGAAAAAGTAGAATGGTTATTGATTATAGAAATTTAAATGCAAAAACTATGACATATAATTACCCAATACCAAATAAGATATTAAAAATAAGACAGATACAAGGATATAATTACTTTAATAAATTTGATTGTAAATCAGGATTTTACCATTTAAAGTTAGAAGAAGAATCTAAGGAATTAACCGCATTTACGGTACCACAAGAATTTTATGAATGAAATGTACTACCATTTGGATATAAAAATGCATCAGGTAGATATCAATATTTTATGGATAGCTATTTTAAACAATTGCCTAATTGTATAGTATACATAGATGATATACTATTATATACAAAAACTAAAGAAGAACATTTAAAATTATTAGAACAATTTACAGATATAATAGAAAAATTGGGAATAAGTTTAAGTGAAAAGAAAGCAGAAATAATGAAAAATCAGATAAAATTTTTAGGAATACAAATAGATAAAAGTGGAGTAAAATGCAACAACATATAGTCCAAAAAATAATAAATTCAGAAGAAAAATTAGATACAAAAAAGAAATTACAATCATTTTTAGAATTAGTAAACCAAGTAAGAGAATATATTCCAAAATTAGCAGAAAACTTAAAATCATTACAGAAAAAATTAAAAAAGGATGTAGAATATAGCTATAATGAAGAAGACAAAAAACAGATACAAAAAATAAAATTACTTTGTAAAGAATTACCAAAATTACAATTTTCAGATGAAAATAAAAAATTTATCTATATAGTAGAAGCTAATGCAAGTGAATATAGTTATGGAGGAGTACTCAAATATAGATATGAAGAAGAAAAATTAGAACATCACTGTAGATATATTTAGGAACGTTTAACGAAACAGAAATAAAATGGGAAATAAATAGAAAAGAATTATGTTTTTTTATATAAATGTTTAATAACATTTGAACCATATATCGTATATAACAAGTTTATTGTTAGAACAGATAATACACAGGTACGATGTTAGCTAACAAGAAAAATACAAAACTCAGTTACGACAAAGGAAATTCGGAGACTAGTATTAAATATACTGAATTTTACATTTACAATTGAAGTAATCAATACTAACAAAAATGTCATTGTAGATTACTTATCAAGACAAAGCTACTCAAACTGATTTACCAATGGAAGAGGCTGATGCCGAAGATATCCAGACTGATTTATTGCTCCAAATGTTTAAACAAATAGAGTTATTACAAGAATGAGTTATTACACTAACTACTGAAGTTACAAATGTAAAAGTGCTGTTTGAGCACTATAAAAAACAAGATACTGTGCAGGAAGAGCATATTAAAAAACTAGACCTAGAAGGTGACGATGAGAAACACCTTAAAACTCAAATTACTGACGAAACTTCAATTTCAGCTGCAGGAACATTTAAAGGAAAAAATATAGTCACTCAAAATAGACTTGAAATACCAAAGAAAAAGAATTATAACCTCAGCCAAATATTTTCAAAACCATATATACCAAATATACAAAATTTAGAATCATTTGTACCTCCCCAGATATATACATATTCTGAATCACTTAACCAAGAAAAAAAGATATACAACTATGCTTCTCGTAAATACATTGACAACATATACACCATACAAACCATATTAAATACCAAACCTATTCAAAGTGAAGAGTTAGCCGCACAACAAAAAGGATATATTACCCGGAAATGCCAAAATTACAATAAACTTATTGCCCTACCAGTAACAAACTCAAATTTTATTAAATCATGTTACTATTATGGATTATTATCTACGGTTTACACAACCAATGGAGAAGAGTTAGCAGGAATCCCAGAAATTCATAAAGAATTTATGACTTACAAGAAAATTATAAACGGACAATTATTCTATGTTGGATTTTATTCCGCACCAGCAAAAATATTATTTGACGAAATTAAACAAACTATCAATGTGGTCAAAATAGGTATGACCAGAGATTATATTATTCTGGAAGAAATATGTGAACAGGACGAGATATAAAAAACGCAGATACCAGAATTTTACCGCAACCAAATAGTTATTGGAATAAATAATATATTATCAGAGTTACTTAATAATTATTCAAATAAAAAACCAGTTTGGATATATAATTCGAGGAATCAAGCATTGAGTTATTCAACTTTGAAAGAAGTTAGAGACCAAGATATGAAGAACTTAGAAAATGAGAATTAACGCTCCTTAGACCAGAATAACAACCGTTAACAAGATCTATCAGAAAGGAAATTATTTCAGAAGAAGCTATGGATCAATTTTGTGAAAAAGTTGACCAAAAATACAAAGACCATATATGCAGCAGATGTTATGGCAAGCACAACTTTATTCCAGATGTGATGCTACACTGACAAGAAAATAGAGAAGATAACCAAAGCAGATACAAAGAAGAAAGAGATAAAGACAAAAGACATGTGAATAAATTAGCATAACTTTACTTTACGTAAAATCTTGTACAAAGTTTTGATGTAAAGTCTTAGACATTTAAAGTTTTTTGTCATTTAGTGCTTTATGTCAAAGTCTTCTTTTAAAAGATGAAGACTTTTTTGTAAACATTAATTAGTCTAGCCTAGACTAGTATAGGCTTTGATTTTTCAAGTCATTTTAGGAAACGTGTAAAGAAATCATCTGTATATTTCAGTTATAAATAGAAGAACCGAAGACAGTACAAAGGCAAGCCTTCATGCGTTGAAGCAAAAAACTCTCTTGTCTACAACAAATATTTTGCTTATTTATTATAAAACAGGTATATTTCAATGGAAAAATCTAAAGAGGAATAAAACTTAGAATTATCAAACCTACCAGAACAGGCATATTCATTTACAGTTATGAATAGCTAAATTCATGAATTCCTAACAATCATGATATGATAAAATAAGTTCATGTTAGTTACTTTATAGTAGAATTATTCGAAGAATAGCATGTTAAGAAGTTTATTAGCAAAGTGAAAACGGAGAAAAATCCCTAAGAACTATGCCATCCTAAAGGTGAAACCAATGAGGCAAGAAGCTATGGTGGGGAGTAGCCAGAGTAGAGGCACTGTTTAAGGGAAAAGTATCTGAATTACCATGCTAATAGTGACCGACGAATATGTTATTTAAGAATAATCTAGTATATAATAATCTAAAATGATCATATTTTGTTATGTATATGATTGGAAGGAATATTTTGATAATAACATTTTATGAAAAATGAATAATTATTTATCTGACGAAATGGTAGATAAATTTAAAATATTTATTTTGTATGTGCTTAAGGATATAGAAATAACAGATATAAGAAAAATCATATTAGAAAAAAATATTTGGTAAAAATTATATGACTAGAGTAAATAACATACCATACTTAATTAACTACTCTTACAAATATTTACGCACACACCAACCATGATAAATTACATATATCTAGAATTTTGAGAAAAAGATATGAGAAACATACAACTAGTAGAAAAACAAATAAAAACAAATTTAAACAAATATATGGAAACTAAAGATATAAAATATATAGAATTTCTTAATGAAAATATGCAAGAGTAATTTGGACTAAAACAAACAACTAGTAAGTATTATGAAAAAATATTTAATCAAGCCTAAATGACAGATGATATTAAAATACTAGTTTTATATATACTTAGAGATATAGAAATTATAGACATAAAAAAAATAATATGGAAAAAATTACAAGATTATGAAGAGGAAGAATTATTAAACAGTATAGAAAACTTACGCATATATTATGAACATCAATATTATTTAGATTCAGATGGATATTATACATACTAAAAATATCAGAATATATTAAGAAAATTAGAGAAAACCAAGAAGACCTACATAAAGAAATTAATTATAGAAATAATGGAAAAATTAATTGAAAATTAAAATGGATAGACGAAACCTTGAAAACTTTAGAAAAAAGCAAAGATAAAAGTTTAGATAGTTAAAAAAATTCATTAAGAAGAGAACAAGAAAAAATAGTTAGTAGTATTAATAACCTCAAACAAGATATTAAATATAGTACAAATAGAATAAATTATTATACATTTACTTTAGAAGAATAAAATGATAAACTACGAATATCTAAAATATTAGAGACAAGAAATGAAAGAAATAAGATTAACAGAAAACCTTATAAAAACAAATTTAATTGAATATTTTAAAACAAAAGATACAGAATATTTAGAATATCTTAAAAATAATATAGAAGACTTACAAAAATTAAGAGAAAAAGCTAAAGAGTATTATAGCAAAGTATTTAATCAACTATCATTTAATCACCCCCAAAAATATGAATATCAGTAAAATTGAATATGTTAATAAGATATACGGAAATAAAAGATACAAGAACAAAGAAAAACAGTTAATGAATATTACTATAAAGTATTTAACAATTACATAAATTAATGGATACATCTTTACGATAAGAATAAATCATTAAAAGAAATAAAAAATAAACTATATAGTTTATACCTAGAATACAACAGATTACATAATACCAACGAGGATCCTAGAACACTAGATAATTTAATTACGATAAAAATGAAAATTAATCCAATCAATAATATTCACAAAATACATTATATAAAAATAAATACTTATTACCTAATAACTATTTATTATCTAGTAAAGTTACCGCGCCTAAATCCGCACCCCTCTACAATTGGTATCAGAGCCTATGTTCTTTAAAGTTACGGAAGTGGTATATATTTGTATTTATTTCTAATTTTTCTTTAAATCGATTTATCGTTTAATAATTTTTGTTCTTTATCTTTTTCTTTTTTTTCTTTCTGTCTTTTTTTATACAAATCTTTTAGCATTTGTAGTTCTTTTTCTAATTCAGTAATCCTACTATTTTTAGTTTCTTCTATTTTTCGTATTTCTTCTGTAGTTTGTTGTTTTATTTTTTCTATTTCCTTTTTTCTATCTATTTCTTCATTTTCTCTTTCTATCCTTACCATAGCTGCTAACTTATCTTCTAATTTTAATTTTTTTTCTAACATTAAATATAAATGTTTATCTATTTTCTTATACCTTCTTCCTAGATTAGAAAATATTATTTTTATTTTTAATCCTTCATGATTTTCATATATTTTTTCATCTATTATAAATTCTTCTTTGTTCATTTTTATTTAATTGTCAATAAATCATGCTGGTATGTATATTCTAGACTATCTATTGTTGATTTTAAATTTGATATTTCTTCTTTTTGTGCATTTATTGAGTTTTTACTAACTCCGAAAATTATGTTATATTGTAGTCTTTCTATCCTTATTTTTAATTCATTACGTTTTTCAAATATTATTTGCTTTAATTCTTTATATTTTGATAATTTTTATACGTTATTCATCTACAAAATATTTTGGGAAATATCTAAATCTAGTTTTCTCAAATAAATCATAATTAATAAATTTATCAAATAAATAAAAATATATACCACTTCCGTAACTTTAAAGAACATAGGCTCTGATACCAATTGTAGGGGGGTGCGGATTTAGGCGCGGTAACTTTACTAGATAATAAATAGTTATTAGGTGAAATTAGAGCTGAATACTTTGTTCCAAAAATGTCATTTGATGAGATTTCATCCAAGAAGCGTGGTGTTGCTATTAATCCAACATTTGTAACGCAGTTCATCGATAGCGTAGTGGAGAAGATTTCTGATTTCATCACAAATGGAATAAGCCTCAAGGGAGTTGAATTTGCTGAAATATTTTGTATGTTTTGTTTCAAACAGATGCATTGAGTCCAGTGGCGAACCCAGGATTTATGAATTGTGGGTGCTTAAAAAATTAAAAATTACCTCAACAAGGTTCGAACTCGGGACGTCCCTTTAGTGGGGAAGCTTAAGATCAACTTAAATGCCAGTGTACCCAACCAACTTTTGTTTTAGTGGGTGCTTTTATCTGTTTTATACCTATTTTTGTATATTTTTATGTAATTATACCTATTCTGCGTCGAGTTTACTGGCTGCCGAAGCACCCCAAAATTATATGTAGGTCTTCTCCTGATTGAGTCTCAAAGCCAAGTTGATTTTCTCACTCATGTTTTAGTTTTGGCTGGCCACACAGCGATAATTCTCTGGTTGTATTTGCCATGGCATGCCAATGGAGATCGAGACTTGGCTCTAGATAAAATGAATGTTTTGCTAACTGAGCTATTGCAAATGAAAATTAAGCCTATTCAACCATGTGTCCGCAAGATCTATGTTGAATTTCTTCAAGCTTTGAAGTCAACACATTCGCGATGGTTTCCTGTTGTTCCAATTGAGTATATAGCTAAATGTGAGGCTATCTTTGTAAAGATTCTCCTACACAATCTGGAAGAAGTATCAACTGTTAGTACCTCGAGTCGAATAGTTGCTTTACAAAATAAAATGGAAACCCTTCAGGAGATGCTGAACCTCTTGAGAGCCAATCTCATCCCTCTGCCAACATAAGATCTCATATTTCATATTCACTATATAGACTGTAATTGTTGATGTTGGACTTCTCATTTACTCGTTATATGATAAAGAGGAGGAGAAGGTGTTGGGTTATTAGTTCTTTTTCCTTCCTATGTGGATAAATGAAGCCCAATTTGGATCAACCCACTTTTGTCCATAGGCCCATTACTATGGGGCATATATATTGATCTTTTTAGGTCTTATTCACCATCACAAAAAGAGAGTTTTCAGCAACCAAAGAGATACAAACAAAGCTGATTTTTGCACCTAAATTTCAGCCACAATGGTCAACTTCAAATTACGATTCCCGCTTCGTTTCTTGTCCGATTGAGCTTATTTTTGGACTGATTATTCCTATCATCTCAATATTTGATTAGGAACTAACGGATCTTGATTTGGTGTCCTGTAGCTCCTATTCTTCATTCCCGAACAGTAGCTGCATTTTTTATGCTTTCACTCCTTTATTTCTCTAGTGTTTGGTGTTGGGGTTTATGTATTGTTTCTTGTTGTTTGACACTTGTTTTGTGTATATTTTGGAAAACAATATTGTAACTATTTTGTGATTATAGTGGAGGTTTGGTCCCGTGGTTTTTTACTCTTCACACCGAAGAGTTTTTCATGTAAATTTGGTATCTTGTGTGATTGACTTTATTCTTGTCCTATAGTATTTGTGTGGTAATTAATTTGCTGCCATATTACTTTATTTTTGTTGGTTTTCCTATCTCCTCTTAGTTCAAATTGGAAGAGAGTTTAGACTTGAGTATTTTTCCGCTGCTACCCTGTCGGGCTCTTTCATAGTGCCCTGTCTTTCTTAATAAAGTGCTATCAGCGCGTTGGTTGTTATTGATTGTTGATTTGAATGATGGAGGCACATATGATCAAGATGGTGTGTTTGAATGGTAGTAACTATCATACTTGGAAGGAAAGTTGAAAGATCTTCTATTTGTCAAGAAAAATGTATCTACCTATGTTTGCATCTACTAAACCTCAATCCATGACAGATGGGGATTGAGAATTTGAGCACTTACAGGTTTGTGGTTATATCAGACAATGAGTTGAAGATAATGTTAGAAATCATATTGTGAATGAGACACATGCGAGAAGTTTGTGGGACAAGCTCGAGACACTTTATGCTTCGAAGACTGGTAATAACAAGTTGTTCCTGCTTAAGCAATTGATGAATATCAGGTATAAAGAGGTAAGTATTATTTTTGATCATATAAATAATTTTCAGGGTGTCCTTGACCAGCTGTCTGAAATAGGTGTAAAGTTCGATGAAGAAATTCAGGAACTTTGGCTTCTTAATACTCTGCCTGATTCTTGGGAGAATCTTCGAGTTTCTTTGACTAATTTTGCTCCCAGTGATGTTGTAACTATGGAATATGTTAAGAGTGGTGTCTTAAATGAAGAGATAAGAAGAAGATCTCAGGCCTCATCTTCTTCATCTTCACATTCTGATGTTTTGGTTATTGAAGAAAGGAGGAGAAACAAGTTTAAAGGTCTGAATGATAGAGATAAAACTAGAATCAAGTCGAGTTCCAAATTGAAGAATGTTACATGTGACTATTGCAACAAAAAGGGGCATATCATTAAATATTGTTACAAGCATAAGAGAGATATGAGATGACAAAGAACGAAGAGGATAATGAAAATCGTGTTGCAGTTGTTCATAATGATGATCTTCTTATTGCTTGTGGTGAGAATGCCATCAATTTTGTTCATGATGAGTCTAGCTGGTTTGTGGATTTTGGTGCTATTTTTCATGTTACACCAAAAAAGGAATTATTTTCTTCTTATACCCCAGGTAATTTTGGAATGTTGAAAATGGGCAATAATAATGAAGTTAAATTACTTGGCATTGGTACTATTTGTTTGGAAAGTAACAATAGTTGTAAACTAGTTCTCAATAATATCAAGCATGCTCCAGATGTTTTCTTGAATTTGATTTTTGTAGGGAACCTTGATGATGAGGGTTATGTTAACATCCTTGGTGCTGGCCAGTGGAAGCTTACTAGAGGTTCGATGATTGTGGCTCAAGGTGACAAGTTGTCTAACTTGTACATATTTCAGGGCTCTCTAGAGGCTTGATAAACTTGATGGAGAATAATACTTCATTAGAGTTGTGGCATAGAAGGTTGAGTCATATGAGTGAGAAGGGTATTGATAGTTTGGCTAAGAAAAAATTACTTTCTGGAGTGAAACAAGCAAAGTTGAAGAAGTGTGTTCATTGCTTAGCCGATAAATAGAAAACTCATCCGCCTTCAAGAAAGCTTGATTTGCTGGAGTAGGTGCATTCTGATTTGTGTGGTCCTTTTAAAGTAAGGTCCCATGGTGGTGCACTTCACTTTGTGACTTTTATTAATGATCATTCTCACAAACTCTGGATATTTTCTTTAAAGTCCAAGGATTATGTAATTGATTTGTTCAAAGATTTTCAGGCCTTGGTTGAGAGAAACACAGGGAAGAAATTGAAATACATCCGTTCAACTAATGATGGTGAGTATATTGGTTCTTTTGATAGATATTGCAGAGAGCAGAGTATTCAGTATCAAAAAACTCTTTCAAAAACTCCTCAGTTGAATGGTTTAGTAGAGAGGATGAGTAAAACTCTAGTTGAGAGAGTTAGATATATGCTTTCAGATGCTAAGCTGCCAGATTCCTTTTAGGCAGAAGCACTTAATACTGTTGCATATGTTATCAATTTATCTCCTACTATTGCTTTGGATGATGATGTCCCTGACAGAGCTTGGTCTGGTAAGAATGTTTCTTACGATCATCTTAGAGTCTTTGGGTGTAAAGCCTTTGTGCATGTTCCTAAGGATGAAAGATCAAAGTTGGATGTTAAAACTAGACAGTGTATCTTCATTAGTTATGGTCAAGATGAATTTGGCTATCGTTTCTATGATCCAGTTGAGAAAAAACTTATTAGAAGCCGTGATGTTGTGTTCTTTGAAGACCAAACAATTGAAGATTTTGACAAAACTGAGAAGGTTGATTCTCAGAGTAGTGAGAGTCTAGTTGATGTTGATCCAATTCCTTTGACTACTACTCCCGAAGAAAATCTTCATGATGATGAAAATCAAGTTGATAATGAAGATGATGATCATGTTCAGAATGACCAGCATGATGTTGTTGATGCTCCAGTGCAAGTAGATATATTGATCAACAACCAGTTGTTGATGTTCTAAAGAGTTCTCTCAGACGATCTACTAGAAAAAGAATACCTTCAACTAGTTATTCTACCAATGAGTATGTACTCTTGACTGACGGGGTAGAACCTGAGAGTCTTGATGAGGCCATGGAAAGTGAAGAAAAAAAAGTGGTTTGATGCTATAGAAGATGAAATTAAATCTTTGCATGATAATCATACCTTTGATTTGGTTAAGCTTCCTAAAGATAGAAAAGCTTTGAAAAACTGGTAGGTTTTTCGGGTGAAGCATGAAGATTGTAATCCAGTTCCATGGTACAAGGCTAGATTGGTTGTGAAGGGATTTAACCAGAAAAATGGAGTTGATTTTGATGAGATATTCTCTCCAGTTATGAAGATGTCATCCATTCGTGTGGTTCTAGGCTTAGCTGCAAGTCTAGATTTAGAGGTTGAGAAAATGGATGTTAAAACTGTTTTTCTCCATGGTGACTTAGATGAAGAAATTTAGATGGAGAAACCCAAAGGTTTTGAAGTCAAGGAAAAAGAGAATTATGTTTGCAAATTGAAGAAGAACTTTTATAGTTTGAAACAAGCTCCTAGACAGTGGTACAAGAAGTTTGATTCCTTTATGAGTCAGGAGGGCTTCAAGAAGACTACTTCAAACTATTGTATTTTTGTGCAAAAATTCTCTGATAGTGACTTTATTATTGTGTTACTTTATGTTGATGACATGCTTGTTATTGGTCATAATGCTTCCAGGATCCAAAAGTTGAAGCAAGAGTTGAGTGAGTCCTTTTCTATGAAAAACTTAGGACCAGCAAAACAGATTCTTGGCATGCAGATTGTTTGTGATAGAAAGGCCAATAAGTTGTGGTTATCATAAGAGAAGTACATTCAGAAAGTACTTCGAAGGTTTAACATGGACAAGGCTAAGGTTGTCAGTACACCTTTAGCTATGCACTTCAAGTTGAGCACGAAACAGTGTCCTTCTAGTGATGATGAGAAGGAAGATATGAAGAAAGTTCCTTATGCTTCAGCTGTTGGTAGTTTGATGTATGCAATGGTTTGCACAAAACCAAATTTTGCTCATGCTATTGGTGTTGTTAGTTATTTTCTTTCTAATCTGGGAAGAGAATATTGGAATGCTGTAAAGTGGATTATGAGATATCTTTGTGGCACTTCTAGTTTGAATTTGTATTTTGGTACAGGGAAGTCTATTCTTTGTGGTTATACTGATTCAGATATGGCCAGTGATATTGATACTCGCAAGTCTACTTCAGGGTATTTGGTTACTTTTGCAGGGAGAGCTGTGTCTTGGCAATTTAGGTTGCAAAAATGTGTTGCTTGATCTACTACAGAAGCTGAGCTTATTGCTGTCGTTGAAGCTTGTAAAGAATTGCTTTGGATGAAGAGATTCTTGGGGGAACTTGGTTGTGCTCAAGAGAGGTATGCGCTTCATTGCGACAGTCAAAATGCCATACATCTTAGCAAGAATTCTACATTTCATGATCGGTCTAAACACATTGATGTGAGATACCATTGGATTCGGGATGTGTTGGATTCTAAGTTGCTTGAACTTGAGAAGATTCATACGGATGATAATGGTTTCAATATGATGACTAAAGCTTTGCCAAGAGGGAAGTTTGAAGATTGTTGCATGATCGCCGGGATGACGGTCTCCTCCACATAGTTAGGAGGGGGAGAATTGTTGGGTTATTGGGTCTTTTTCCCTTTCTATGTGGATAAATGAAGCCCAATTTGGACCAACCTACTTTTGCCCATAGGCCCATTACTATGGGGAATATATGTTGATATTTTTAGGTATTATTCACCATCACAAAATGAGAGTTTTCAGCAGCCAAAGAGATAGAAACAAAGCTAATTTTCGCACCTAAATTTCAGCCACAGCTGTCAACTTCAAACTGCGATTCCCACTTTGTTTCTTGTCCGATTGAGCTGATTTTTGGGCTGCTTGTTCTCGCATCTCAATCTTCTATTAGGAACTGACGGATCTTGATTTGGTGGCCTGTAGCTCCTGTTCTTCATTCCCGAATAATAACTGTATTTTTTGTGATTTCACTCCTTTATTTCTCTAGTGTTTGATGCTGTGGTTTATGTATTGTTTCTTATTGTTTGAAACTTATTTTGTGTCCATTTTTTAGAACAATATTATAAATATGTGGTGATTGTAGTGGAGGTTTAGTCCCATGATTTTTTACTCTTCACATCGAAGGATTTTTTATGTAAATTTGGTGTCTTGTGTGTTTGCCTTTATTCTTGCCCTATCGTATTTGTGTGGTAATTCATTTTCTGCGATATTACTTTATTTTTCTTGGTTTGCTTGTCTCCTCTTAGTTCAAATTGGAATAAAAAGTTCAGACTTGAGTATTCTTCCGCTGCTACCCTGTCAGGCTCTTTCATAGTGCCCCTGTCTTTCCCAACAGAAGGAAGATGTGAATTTTGAGAAAAAGAATGAAGCACCAGTTCTTGATTTTCAAAGCAACATTCAGCATATCAAGGCAGTGATCTACCTCATCATAAGAAAAACTTTACAATTTAACTAGTATTTGTACCCACGCTATGCGCGAAAAGTTTTTGAGTAAAAATTTCCCAAATATCTTACACATGATAATAGAACAAATTCATTTATATTCTTAAGTAGAAAGATTATGGTGCTTCTCTTAATCTTAAGATCTTCCCATTATCACATTCATATTTGTATTGAATATATTTTAAATTTTCGAAAAAAATTACAAAGAATAGATTATTTATTAGTCATATATCTCATTTACAGTTTTATAGGGTTGCACCAGGGATCGACTCTTAGCCCGTTTCTATTTTCCTTGGTGATGGATGTTTTATCGCGACATATTCAAGGGGAGGTGCCTTGGTGTATTTTATTTGCATATGATGTGGTTCTGATCGACGAGACTCGGGGTAGAGTTAATGATAAGTTGGAGATTTGGAGACAGGCGCTTGAATCTAAAGGTTTTCGGTTAAGTAGAACAAAGACGGAGTACTTGGAGTGTAAGTTCAGTAATATGTCGCAAGAAGATGGAGTGATTGTGAAGCTAGACTCTCAGGCCATCCAGAAGAGGGAGAGTTTTAAGTATCTAGGGTCTATATAATTTAGGGTAATGATGAGATTGACGAGGTAATTTAGGGTAATGATGAGATTGACGAGGATGTCACGCATCGTATTGGGGCAGGGTGGTTGAAGTGGAGGCTCGCTTCGAGATTCCTTTGTGATAAAAATGTGCCTCCGAAGCTTAAAGGTAAGTTTTACAGAGTGGTAGTCCGAACGGCTATGCTGTATGGAGCGGAGTGTTGGCCAGTTAAGAACTCCCACATCCAAAAGGTGAAGGTGGCGGAGATACGAATGTTGCGATGGATGTGTGGACATACCAGGAAAGATGAAGTAAGGAATGAGATTATTCGGGAGAAGGTGGGAGTTGCCTCGGTGGAGGATAAGTTGCGAGAAGTGAGGCTACATTGGTTTGGGCATGTGATGATGAGGGGCCCTGATGCTCCAGTGCGGAGGTGTGAGACTCTAGCTATGGATGGTTTTAGGCGGGCTAGAGATAGACCGAAGAAATATTGGAGGGAGGTGATTAGGCATGATATGGAGTAATTACAGCTTACAGAAGACATGACCCTTGATAGGAAGGTGTGGAGGACGCGGATTAGGGTAGAGGGTTAGGGGGTGGGAGCGCGGCGGTAGTAATAGGGGAGTGCTCCTTTGGGTCTGGAGTTTCTGGTTCGTAGTGTTGGGGCTGTAGTTGTTGGGGTTAGTGGTGTTGGCTTTTTTGCATCCCGTACTGGTTTATTATGCACTTATCTTTTGTGTTTGTTATACTGTTAGTTTGTTTTGTGTACCATACTAGTTTGTATCTGCTTACTTTTTGTATTTGTTATACTATTATTAGTCCTAAGCCGGGGGTCTATCGGAAAGAACCTCTTTACTTCTCTTGAGGTAGTGGTATGGTCTGCGTACACTCTACCCTTCCCAGACCCCACTAGGTGAAAATACACTAGATATGTTGTTGTTGTTCTTATTGTTGTATCTAATTTATTTGCTTCAACTTTAAATTGATACACTCAATTTAGAGGTTTATATTTCAAAACAAATCAAAAAATACATTTAATTTAAAAATTATACATGGTTTTGTATTGCCCGTAAAGTTGATACACTCATCTAGTGATGAATATTTTATCAATATTTTTTCCAACATTATTAAAAAATTAATGATCTTTATTAGTTTCTTATTTTTAATGCTACACTATTAGTCTAATGCAATTGAATTACTTTTCTCGTTAATTTTCTTTTTGGTAGGTCTATATTTTGATTTTCACTTTTACTAACTTGCGGACAGATTTTGCACAGAAAATAAGATAGATCCTATAAATTCAATATTTGTGTATAAACACAATTTATATATATGTATATTTTCAAAATAAACATAATAAATATATGTACATAAAAGTGTTAATTACGTTTCCATAAAAGCCAGAAAAAGTTTTATCATTAAAAAAAAACCACAAATAGTCATTAAAGTCAATAATCTTAATGTGAAGCAATATAATAATCGCAATGGCTAAGGTAAAAAATAATTGTTTCTTCATCAACAAAACATTGATTATATTCATAGATAAATTTAAACGTAATATTTTTCTCTCTGTACAATTTTAAGTAGTTTCATTAAACAAACATAATAGATATAATCAATTGTGATGGCTACAGTTGAGTAAGTATATAATAATTTGCTTAGAAATACATCTTTAAAATGAAATATGTTCAAATGTAATAAATCATACTAAACATTGATTATACTCATAGATAAATTTTAATATAATATGTATAAATTTAAAAATAATATGTTTTCTTCTCCGAATAACTTTGAATAATTTCGGTAAACAAATACAATAAATATAGTCAATATATAATAGATTTTCTTAGAAATACATTTTTCTTAAAAAAAAGGTACTATAGCGTATTCTCAAAACTAATTAAAATAAATCATGCTAAAGCCAAATGGGTAGATGTTAAACACAAAAATTCAAAACATAATAGTTAATCAAAAAAATAAAATCGGGTAAGCTAAATTATTGTCACAGAAAATCCTCAACAAAATAACAAACTAATCAAGATTGGAGGCCTAATTCAATCTTTAGAATTAACAGAAATAAGAGAAGACCTACATTTTAGGCCTCTCCTTTTCTTTCTTTCTCTGTTAATTAGAATTTCGTATAGGTCTAATACTAATGCTATTTATAAACTTATATGTTAAAAAAATTTCGTCGATACCTTAACTTGTTAACATCAAAGGAATTTACATGATAATGCAATTCAACACTAACAACCTGGCAATTATGATTATTGGTAAATAAATATTCAAATTCAATGACGGACTATTAAGCAGTTTATATTACTCTGAAAAGTTCAAATCTTTCAATCAAATTCTCAAGCTCTTTAAAAGTATTTGTCACGATCCAAATGGCTATGAGTGGCACCCACATTAATCTTTTTGTAGGAAAATCATTTAAACCGAGCCATTACTCAAACACTTTGCCAATATTAAGATAACATTTTCATAAACTATCTTAACAATAATAATCTGGAGTTAATCTTGAGTAACTCAGAAACCACACAATCTACTTACTGAAATTTTCTAGACCCGAAAGTCATCGTACAAGAACTACTAACAATGATCATATCTAAAGTGATATAGAAAAATAAAATAAATAAAGAATGTTTCATTGTCCGAAAGATGGACAAGAGCAAATAAGATGATCCATGACAGCCTGGAGACAGAGTGCTCACCCATGGATCACGATCTGCTATCAATCACTAAAGGTGAGATCATGTATGAGCCTCTAGAACAATTTCTGCACTCAACAAAAGAAGAGTACAAGGTAGTATCAGTACAAACCACTATGTACTGGTAGGCATCATAGGCCAACTCAACTTAATAACATGTACACAACATAAATCAAATAACAAGTAGACAGGCACATCACACAACAAATTCTCAATGAATCAACAATACAACAATAACATGTCAAATAATGCTCACAGACAAGCCACATAACCATCAAGAGTATCAACCATACTGTAACATCCACAAAATCAACACAAATATGTACACACATGCTATGAGACTTATTTTTGCCCAACTAGTCTTGACCTGTAGGGAACAATCTATGTTCATGTACCGTACCAGCGTGGTACCCGATCCAACATAAATATAAACGTACCGGCGTGGTACCCGATCCAACATACATATAAACATACCGGCGTGGTACCCGATCCAACATAAATATAAATGTACCGGCGTGGTACCCGATCCAACATACATATAAACGTACCGACGTGGTACCTGATCCAACATAAATATAAATGTACCGGCGTGATACCCGATCCAACATACATATAAACGTACCGGCGTGGTACCCGATCCAAAATACATATAAACATACGGGCGTGGTACCCGATCCAACATAAATATAATCATACTGGCGTGGTACCCGATCCAACATACATATAAACATTTATTATCAATATCAATTTACACAACCTCACAGTATACAACACAATGTACCAAGTTTACATGTACACTTAAAGTCATAAGACAGTTCCATCAAGTCAATTTTTAATAAACATTTATGCACGAATCAACAATCCAAACATCAACAATTTCAAACATATCCGAATACCAATCCACAAGCATCCAATTTAGGAGCATACACACAATTAAGTAGAGTCTAAACTCTAATTAAACCGTAACCTACCTCAACCGAAGAACTCAAGTGCCAGCTACTTTGCAAGGGCCTTGCCCATCCATAAACCTTCCAAGTGTTTCAAATTTGTTCAATTATATAATCCTTGTAAGAGTACAAACTAGCATGTTGAATTTGAGCTAAACCGGATCATTATTAAATCCTTAAGTCAAGAATTCTTATTCGAAAAACTTAGATTAAAACTTAAATTTATCACAACAAAAATTAATCGGTATCGGGTATTCTAAAGCTAAGGAAGCAATGAAAACCAACAGTTGTAATGCTACCTTTAAATGTATAGGAAGCGATTATAATATATATTAAAAATGTAAGAAATTTACAATAATCCAAGTCCAAGCATGAAACAAAACAGTGGCATAAAAGAAAAATAATTTCACAGAAACATTAGCCTAACTCCATTCTATGATCAATTCCTAATTACCACCACTACCCATAATTGGCAAACATTACTTCATTATTTATTTTTTAACCATTAATATATAAGTAAATTAAATAGTCATCTTTAGTTATCTAGTTGACTGGAAAGTTAACAAACATATGAATAAACTTTACATAGTTACAATTGAAAAGATTTGTAATAATAATTATTATGGCTAATATATATAGATACGTACATAAGTTTGTTCCCATATGCAATGTTGTGGTGGTATTCTACCAACTAAACATCACTTTATCACATAACCAAACATTGCCCCAATTCACTTCTGATTCCAAAACGTCAGAAAGATGAAATAATTTATCATTATCTTAATACCCTTAATAACCCTCACGTTACTAGTTTAAAAAATATAATGGATAAACTAGAAAGTAGGAATTCAATCCTCACAATTTAGCTCTTACCTGAAGCTTAACCAGAGATCTCTTCAAGATGGCAGATGAGACGAAGGGTATCGATAACTGTCGTGATCTCTTTCCTCAGATTTTCTGATGTTATAATTAATACCATAAATGGTCAACCCTAACCATTTAATTTCACCCTTATATTAACCACATAAGTAAAAAGAATTTCATCTTGACCCCTTAACCTATTAATTAAATTAACTATCTTGATTACCCAAAACTTCTAATATATCCTCAAACTTCATTTGGAGCCCCATAAAAATAAATCAAATATACAAATTGACTAAAAAGTACATCTCGGCCTCATTGAAAATACTATGATACTAATTCAACTTCATCTCGATAAAAGATTGACAATTATTTGGTTTAACTTTCTCAAACTCAATAACCCAACTAATGACTTAAATCACTTTCGTACATCTCAAAATTGATACCACTCATCGCATGAGTCATAATTCACATACATAAACTATGGGAAGAGCTAAAATAAAAAAAAACAAGTAAAATTTCACAAACGATTGGGAGGGTCGTTATAGTATCATCTATCCATCCCTTATCTTTATGAATTTATATTCTCCACGTTGAAATTCATTATCAAATTTCTAATAAGAATAATTCACATATGGAGAAACAAAATTAAGTATTTGAAAGAAAACATGAAAATTGTAATAGAATGTACAACTTTTCGAAATGGATTTCTAGTAGTACTTTGACTTAGTATAGATGATAGAGAATATACATAGTTATGTTATGGACTAGAAAGATTTAGAGAAAAGAAATTTTAGCAAAATAAATTAAGAGAGTTTAACACGTTTTTTAGTTCTTTCTTTTAATTTATTTTCATTCACCCTTTCTCCGTTGGTGGGACAATAGAAATACTATACTGTATATAAAAAGGCACATTTTTTAGGGGACCATCAAAAGCAGAAAGATAGTAAGGCTTAATGAAATTAGAAAACTCAAATATTGAGAGGAAGATGATACTATATAATAACAATAGTGAACAATATCATAGTCAAAAAACTAGAAAGATGACTTACATAGTGCATCGAGAAGCTTTCAAGGAAAAATCATACATGCCAAACTAAAAGTATTACTCCTTCCGTTTAAAAAAGAATGACTTATTTTGATTTGACACAAAAATTAAGAAAATAAAGCATACTTTTGAATCTTATGGCCTTAAATTAAAATTGTGTTAAATGTATCAAAATATCCTTTAATTTTATGGTCCAAAATATGCCATGTGGAAAGTTTAAATTAAAGTATTGCCAAAAAAAAAAATGAATCATTTTTTTTGAAACGAACTAAAAAGAAAAGTAGGTCATTCCTTTTGAAACAGAGAGTAAAATTTATGAGGCTCAATTTTCATGGTCATTGTAAAATATTTGAAGAAAGTGTCAAAAGTAAAAAAAAAAAAGTATCATGACTTCTTGGTCAATAAATATCCTGTTTCTTGTGGGATTAATTACCATGATGCATAATCCACATCATAACCATGGACATGTAAATCTCCACAATTACTCTCCCATCATACTTTCTGAATTATCTCATTTCAAATTAACTAAAATTATAATCTATTGCAAATCTATCATGCCCAATGCCCCTTAAATTTCAAATAGTAATGGTTCTCAAATGCTTCCGATTTTTTTTATATACGATAAGATGTGCCCCCTTCATTTAAAAAAAATGACCTACTTTGACTTGATACAAAATTTAAGAAAGACTTTAAAATTTGTGGCCTTAAATTAAAGTTGTGTCAAATATACCAAAATGCCCTTTAATCTTGTGGCTCTAAACATGCCATGTGGAAATTTGAAATTAAAGTACTACCAAAAAAAGAAACGGATCATTCTTTTTTAAACGAACTCAAAAGGAAAGTAAGTCATTCTTTTTTAAACGGAGGAAGTAAAAGAACTTTCTAAACAATTAGAGAATCAAGTTAAGTAAAGAGAAATTCATTATTTTTCAAAAATCAAAAAGAGATTATATATAAATAGTTTTAAAAACTCCCCAGTTTATAGATACCCACAATTGCATACCTATTATGTTTTCATCATCTCCACTTTTGTCTGTTTCATCAGTCAAATAGAATCATCTCAAAGGGATGATCGTCAAATTATGTCTATTTCAAGATCCTCCAACGTCACAACAGTTTTCACGGAAACTCTCATAGCATAATTCGTCTATTGCACAGAGATGAATTAAAAAGAAAAACTGTTTTATCGCTGCAAATATATGGTCAAATAACGTCTTTTTTATTTGGGATAAAGTAAAGAAGTTGTAACTGTTTTGAACATAAAATATAATTTATGTTTGAAAACTTAATTTTTTACATACCGATATGTACAATTAATTAAAAAATTATACCTTTCAAATAAATAGTCCTACATGCCTTGGATGGTAAAAACTTACACGCACCCGGTGTATACACCAAACTAATGTTCTTTACCATGATTATGTAATTAAATTAAGTAAAATACATATTGATTAATCATAGTTAAGTAACATGAACTTTAAATTCAATTATAGTTGCACGTTTTTAGGAGTGAATATTTTTATCTTTTAAAACTTAAATGTAAATTTAATAAGAACATAAATGGATGAACTTAGAAATTTTGCAAAGCCCCAACCTTTTTGATCTTTGAATCTTTCTGCAAAACTTAGCAATAAAAATATAGAAAAAAAATACACTAACTGTAAATGTAAATTTAAATTTCTTTAAAAAATGTAAAAAGGAAAACTATAATAATTAATTCTTACCTAATCAACCAACTTTTTCTAAAAGAGCACGTGTCAAATTTAAAGGTTGACACTTTGCTTATTGTAGAGGTTTTGTTCCTTTTTTTTAATAATATATAAATATAGATATAGATTTGCCAAGGAATCATGGATTAGGCTATATATCAACTTTCTCTTAAACAATCGGTAGGAGTTCCAAGTCCGTTACTCAAATTCCCTTGATTTTGTCAACAATCACCTTTAAAGAATTCAGGATGAACTTGAGAGTGTGCAACATTTTCTCAAGGATGTTGTAGAAGAGCGATACAATAAGCATGTCAGATTTCAAGAGTGCGCTACATTATTGATTGGCAAAGCATATGAGACAGAATTCATGGTTGATGCTTGTATAGGCAAAGAAGTCCCTGACTGGTGTCTTGTATGCTGGTTCATGGACATCATAGAGGAGATTATACTTATCAAGAAAGAGATAATGCAGATTCAGGAAAAGAAAATAGTTAAGTTTGGCTTAGTACTACATGATACAACTGCCATTGTTGATGCATCAACACAATTGGCTACGACTCCAATGATAAATCAAGAAATTGTAGGCTTTGAGGATGTGATGGGAACATTGAAAGAAAATCTAATAAAAGAATCCAAAGAGCTAGATGTTGTCTCAATTATCGGAATGCCTGGATTAGGTAAGACAACTTTCGCCAACAAACTTTATTTCGATGAGCTTGTTGTTGTTTTGGGTACATAAAATCTGTATTTTGGCAAAATAACTTCAACACAAGTTCAAGATCATATAAAAAAAACTTATGAAGTTTTCCAACACCTTCAACACAAGATCAAAATGACCTTTCAAAGAAGTGTGTTTTTTCAGTATTTTTTTAAAAAATAAATAAAGCAGAAAAAACCAAGTCCTTCGAATTCACAGAGTGTCCTTAAGGAAATAATTTCCTCAAGTACCCAAGGTTGCAGAATTTTCATCCCACGATAAAATGGCTTTACAACCAGAATGTAGTGGTACCTCAAGCTTTCTGTTTTTCTTCGAACTCACTCAATGGGAGATGATCACATGGAGTTTTTAAAAATAAGAGAATATTTTTCTTATGCAAAAATTTTTCATACTCAATCTGTGGAAAAAATAAAGGTTTATATAGCCATGAAGTGTCCCTTAGGAAAGGAGGCAATGGTTAATTGGAAAAGTGTATCATTTCAGAATAGTCACGTCTGTCTATTCGAAATAGTATGCCTTTTTCGAACAGTCACAACCATCCGAACAGTCATCCCTTTTCCCGAAACAGTGTGTCTTTTACTCAAAGAGTTGTGTCCCTTCCTAGCAACCTTTCATTTTCCATTCACACTAATTGAACTTGAACCCAACAATCCCCTACATGAATGGGTAATGACTACTTTTTGTAAAACTTTACAGACAAGTATGTGATCATCAACCAAAGACTGATTGCATCTGGATAAGTGGATTTTTCTTTGAACTTTCCATAGTGAACATCCATCGGATGCACTCGGTTAATCGGTAGATTTGATATTTTTGAACCGTCGAGCTTTAATGTACACCTAGACAACATATGTCACACAACTAGTCTTTTACCGTTTATGGTTCTCATGGTTTTGTTCTTTTCAGCCATGAACACATTCCGATCTCATGAGAGCTTAGAGAATAGACCTTTACTAATATTCTCCTTGAAGTGGCTTCCGCTTTGCCCTCACATAGGTGATTTCTAAATGTTTAATCCTATAGATTAAACTATTTGATCAAATCTGTCAAATTTAGATAATCATTAAAAGACTTCACACTATAAGTCTTATCCTTGTTTACTAAACATTGTCTACATCATGAGAATGAGTTTGGTATACTGACAATGTTGAACCTGTCAGACACAACTTTGTTTGATATACTTGAACCTAACTCTTGGGATCTCCAGTCTGCTAGGTAGAGTTATCGCCATGCTGACTTGTCCTAAGCCGTAAACCCATTCTCTCGGATGTCCTCTCAACTCCTTCTCTAGTTAGGCCTTTTGTAAGTGGATCCGACATATTATCCTTTGATTTTACATAGTCAACAGGAATAATTCCACTAGAGAGAAGTTCTCTGACGATATTATGTCTCCTTCTTATGTGACGAGATTTATCGTTGTACATCATGCTCCCTGCCCTACCTATTTCCACTTGACTATCACAATGTATGTATACTGGTGCTAATGGTTTGGGCTAATAATAAATATCTTCTAAGAAATTTTGGAGCCATTCTGCTTCTTCACCGGTTTTATCTAATGCGATATATTCTGATTCCATCGTAGAGCGAGCAATACATGTCTGTTTGAATAATTTTCAAGAGACTGCTCCTCCACATATTGTAAATATGTATCCACTCGTGGATTTTACTTTATTTGATCCGGTGATCCAATTTGCATCACCATATCCTTCAAGTACTGCAGGAAATTTATTCTAATGCAAAGCATAGTCTTAAGTGTATTTAAGATACCCAAAACTCTCTTCATTGTCGTCCAATAAGTTTTATTGTGATTACTCGTGTACCTACTCAACTTACTAATAGCACATGCTATGTCTGTCCGTGTATAATTCATGATATACATTAGACATCCCAATATTCTTGCGTATTCCAACTGTGATTCACTTTCACCCTCATTCTTTTGAAGTTCGAAGCTCATGTCCAATAGAGTCTTGGCAATACCAAATTCCAAATACTTGAATTTTTTAAGTAACTTTTCGATGTAATGAGATTGTGACAATGTCAATCCTTGTGGAGTTCTTTTAATTCTTATTCCCAAGATCACATCTGCAACTACGAGGTATTTCATATCAAACTTGCTCTCAAACATTCGTTTTGTAGCATTTATGTCAGAAATATCTTCGTTGATGATCAAAATATCATCTACGTACAAACAAATAATGATTAGCTAATTTGGAGTGTTTTTAATGTAAACACATTTATCACATTAATTTATCTTGAACCTGTTTTCCAACATGGGTTGGTCAAACTTCGCATGCCACTGTTTAGGTGCTTGTTTTAGTCCATAAAGTGACTTAACAATTTTATACACCTTATTTTATTTTCCCGGAACCACAAAACCCTCAGGATATTCTATGTAAATTTCTTCCTCCAATTCTCCATTTAGAAATTTTTTTTTACATTCATTTGATAGATTTCAAGATCATATACCGCCGCAAGGCAATTAACATTTGAATTGATGTTATCCTCATTACAGGCGAGTATGTATCAAAGTAATCAAGGCCTTCCTTTTGTTTAAATCCTTTTACTACAAGTCTTGCCTTATATTTGTCAATAGTATCATCCACTTTTATTTTTCTTTTGAAGATCCATTTAGAACCTAAAGGTTTATTTCCTGGAGGAAGATCAACCAACTCCCACATATGATTAATTAAGATTGAATCAATCTCACTATTGACTGTCTCTTTTTAAAAGGATGATTATGACAACGACATCTCTTCTTTAAATATTTGAGGCTCATTTTCTAAGAGAAATGTTACAAAATCCGATCCAAACGAAGTTGACGTTCTTTGATGTGTACTATGTCTTGGATTCTCATCATTATGTACATCCTCACTTGGTTCATCTTGAGGTTGTTTATACCTCCCACTAGATTGTTCATGTCTAGTTTTATACGGATAAATGTGTTCAAAGAATTCAACATTATCTGATTCAATTACCGTATTTTTATTGATATACGAATGTTTGAATTTAAGCATAGGAACTTCGACCTTCGCAAGACACTCCCACACTTTGAAATATTTAAAGTTGGGTTTTGTTCCTTTTTATTTTTCATATGAAATTGATTGTGTCTTACTTGGATCACTCTATTGAGTATTCGGTTAGCCGTAAGGATAGCTTCCCCCCATAAGTTTTGTGGTAATCCTGAACTTAAAAGAAAGACATTCATCATTTTTTTTAAGGTTCGATTTTTCCTTTTTGCAATTCCGTTAGATTGAGGTGAATACAAGAACGTAGTTTGATGGACAATTCCATTCTCTACACATATTTCTGCAATGGGAGATTCATATTCTCCACCCCTATCATTTCTTATCATTTTGATTTTTTTCTCTAACTGATTTTTAACTTCTGTTTTATATTTCCTAAATGCATCTATTGCTTCATCCTTATTGTTTATCAAATAAACATAACAATATCTAGTGCAATCGTCAATAAAAATTATAAAACTTTTTCCTACCACGAGATGGTGTTGACTTTATATCACAAATGTTAGTGTGGATTAAGTCTAAGAGATTGGAATTCCTTTCAACAGACTTATACGGATGCTTAGTATACTTTGATTCCATACACGTTTGACATTTTGATTTATTGCACTCAAAGTTTGGCAAAACTTCTAAGTTAATTAGTTTTTGCAATGTTTTGTAATTAACATGTCGTAATAGTTCATACCATAGATCATTAGACTCAAGAAAGTAAGAAGAAACTAAAATTTTATTGATTTCAATATTCATTATACTCATTTTGAATAGGCCTTCAGTGAGGTAGCCTTTTCCTACATACATTTCTCCTTTATTAAGTATGATTTTTTTGAAAATAAATACATATTTGAATTCATTTTTGTCAAGAAGTGATACAGAACTCAAGTTCTTTTGTAACTCTGGTACATACAGGATATTGTTCAAAGTCAACACTTTTCCTGATGTCATTTTCAGGCAGACTTTTCTTGTTCCTTTAACTTTTGCAGTTGCGGTGTTGGCCATATGTATCTTCTCTTCCCCTTGAGTCGGAGCAAAAGAAGAAAACAACTCCTTATTTGCACAAACGAGGTGGGTGGTATCATAATCCATCCACCATTCTCGAGGATTTTCCACCAAGTTACATTCAGACAACATGGCACACAGATCGTCCATTTCTTTCTTGGATTCAGCCATATTTGCTTGATCCTTCTTTTTTCCTTTATTTGGACACGACAATCTGTTGACTTGTGGCCAATCTTGCTACAGTTAATACATTTTCTCTTGAATTTCTTCTTAGGTTGATTGCTTTTCTGTCCATCTTTCTTCCACCTTTTGGAGTTGTTGTGGTCGTATTCTATAGTATTTTCTCTACTTTTTGCAGAATTTTCTTTTGACCTCCCTTTTGTGGCATCATTGCCTTCTTCAATGCGTAGTCTCACTGTGAGATCTTCGACTGTCATCTCCTTTCATTTATGTTTCAAGTAGTTCTTGAACTCTTTCCACATAGGTGGTAACTTCTCTATTATTGCCGCGACTTGAAACGCCTCGTTCACAACCAAACCTACAATTAAGTTCATGTGACCATTAGGAAAATTTTTAATATATTCAACTAAGGTATTCATAAAACTCATACCTTCCGCGAGAAAATCGTGGATGATAACTTGCAGTTTTTGGACTTGAGATACAACAGACTTGCTGTTAATCATTTTAAACTCAAGGAATCTTGCAACGAAGAACTTCTTAGTTCCAGCATCCTCAATCTTGTATTTTCTTTCTAGTGCACCCCACAACTCTTTTTTCGTTTTCATTCTACTATACACGTTGTATAGTTCATATTGGAGGCCATTTAGAATGTAATTCCTGCATAGAAAATCAGAGTGTTTCCACACCTCCATACGATAAATTTTTCTAGGTTCGAAGTTCCTTCAAGCACCTCTGGAGCTTCTTCATGTAAATCGTTGAAGACAGAAAGTTATAAGGTAGAAGAATATCTTCTGTTGCCACCTTTTGAAATCAACACCCGTGAATTTTTTGGGTTTCTCCGCTGGTGCCATTGCTTGCGGAGCACTCGTATGACTCGTTGTGGCAATATTTATTACTGCCACAGTCATTGCAGTATCATGCATATGACTATCCATAGTCATTTTCCTATCACAAAAAGACAGTGATTTTAGTATATGAAAATACTACTTATAAGTTGTAGAAACTTTAAACACCCCTTGTTTCTAGTTTAAAGATAAAGTTTTTATGACTTCCAATCGTCAATCGAGTGATCTTTAACTTATGTTGAATATTTTATTTCTTCAAACCACTAGTTAATGTTCAAATGGAGTATAAAGCTTAAAGCTTTAATCATAAGTGTTCTTGATATGATCCTGAACTTGTGTTGAAGTTGTTTAGCCAAAATACAGATTTTGTGTACCTAAAATAATAATCTTAAAAAAATAATTCCCCTCAAGTACCTAAGGCTGCAGAATTTTCTCTTAGGAGTGTTCGAGTTGTGACACAAATTTTATTGATTCGGTCCAGAAAGTTTCGCGGTGCGATCTATGTTGGTGATTTTCAATGGGGTCTGTGGTAGTAGCGTAGGAATCAGGCCGACAGGCCCGATATGGACCTTTATATTTTTGGGCCTAGGACTTATTTGTATGCACATATTATATAAGTGCATTTAGTGGGTTGTTTTAGGTATTCAAAAAATTCAGCCTTCTCCACATTATACTCTCTCTCCATTATAGTGAAACATCTTTTGCCTCTTCATGTGGTTTTTTCCCGCAAGGGTTTCCACAAAAATCTGTGTGTTATTCTTATTTTATTTTACTTGTGTTTTTCTTACTCTGTCCGAATCATAACAAACTGGTATCAGAGCTTGTTTGATCATTTTCTCGGGGATGGCAACCATGAAGTATGATATTCCACTGTTGGATCGCAACACCAGATTTTGTTATAGCAAGTTAAGATGAGGGCTATTCTTGCATAGATGGATTTAGATGATGATCTATTAGGGTTTGATAAGATTCCCTTATCGTGTATGAACGAGGACAAACGGCGTAAGGATCGGAAGGCTCTATCTCAGATTCACCTTAATTTATCCAATCAGATTTTATAAGATATTTTGAAGGAGACCACTGCCACTGCGTTGTGGTTGAAATTGGAATAGCTGTGTATGGCAAAGAACCTAATAAGTAATTTGTATCTCAAACAACGATGTTATTCCCATCGCATGTCTGAGGGTACGTCTTTGGAGGATCGCCTATCTGTATTTAAGAAAATCATCCTAGATTTAGAGATTCTGGAGGTTAAGTACGATGAAGAAGATCTAGGGTTGATTATGTTGTGTTCGCTGTCTGTATCACACATGACCTTTAGAGATACGATTTTAAACAGTCGTGATACCCTGACCATAGATGAAGTCTATAATATGTTATTCTCTAAGGAGAGAATGAAGCATCTTACGAATGTGTCAGAGACTTAAGGAGATGGTCTCATTATTCGAAGAAGGAATCATGAGAAGAACACTAGGTGTAATGATAGAAATAGATCAAAATCCAGAAATAGAAACAAAACCTATAATTACTGCAAGAAGAAGGGCCACATTAAATCCAAGTGTTGGAAGTTACAGAATAGAGAGAAAATAGAAGCTCCAAAAATGAAGAAAAATGAACTAGAGAAGTTCGGTGAATCTATTTTTATTGAAGGTGGTGGTAGTGATGGAGAACTCTTGGTTGTTTCTAATAGTAACACCAAACCTTGTGAGGATTGGATTCTTGATTCATCCTGCACATTTCATATGTGTTACAGTCGGGATTAGTTTACAACATATAAAGCAGTCTCTAAAGGTGCTGTGTTGATGGAAAATAACACACCTTGCAAGATAGCTGGTATTGGAAAAATCATAATTAAGACATTTGATGGGGTTGTGAGGACTCTTGGTGATACGCGGTATGTCCCAGACCTGAATAGAAATCTTATTTCCTTGAGTAATCTTGATTCGAACAGATATAGGTACACTGGTGAAGGTGGAGTCCTGAAGGTTACTAAAGACGCTTTTGTTGTAATAAAGGAACATAAAATTTTTACAAATTTGAATGTCTTGCAAGGCTCTACGATTATAGGTGATGCAACTATTTTTACCTCCCTTCTATCAGAAAGTGATGTTGCTAAAATTTGGCATATGCACCCGAGGCATATGAGTGAAAATGGGATGGCTGGACTAAGCAGGAGAGGACTTCTCAATGGACAGAGTATTACCAAACTGGAGTTTTGTGAGCATTGTTTGTTGGGGAAGCAGAAGAGATTCAGATTCACTAAAGGCATCTACTTAACTAAAGGCATACTTGATTACATTCATTCTGATCTATGGGGTCCTTCTAGAGTACCTTCTAGACGAGGTGCGAATTATTTGTTAACTATTATTGATGTCTATTCCAGAAAAGTTTGGTTGTTCTTCCTGAAGCAAAAAAATGGTGTGTTGACTACTTTCAAGGAGTGAAAGATTATGATTGAAAATCAAATAGGAAAGTAGGTAAAATGCCTTCGGACTGATAATGGTATAGAGTTCTGTTCTAATGAATTTAATGCTCTGTGCAAGTCAGAAGGAATTGTGAAGCACTTGACAGTTCATCATACTCCACAGCAGAATGGTGTGGCTGAACGAATGAATAGGACTATAATAGAGAAGGTGCATTATATACTCTCTAATGCTGGTTTACCCAAGTCTTTTTGGGCTGAAGTTGCTTCCATAGCTTATTTTCTTATTAACCTCTCTCCCTCCGTTGCAATTGATAAAAAGACTCCACAAGAGGTATGGTCTGGTACTTATGCTAGTTATTCTGATTTGAGAATATTTGGATGTCCTGCATATACTCATGTTGATAATGAAAAGTTGGAGCCTAGATCTTTTAAGTGCTTATTTATGGGTTATAAGTCTGGTGTTAAAGGTTATAAGCTTTAGTGTGCATAAAGCAGAAAGGTTATAATTAGCAAGGATATTGTGTTTGATGAAACTACCATGCTTCGGGCTCCCTTCGAATCTAGTGTTTTGCCTCCAGATGAGCTTAGTGACATGAATCAGCAAAAGTAATTCACCCACGTTGAATTGAAAATTCGAGAAGAGTCTACCCCAATGCCTACTTCTCAGTCTATCCCGAAGATATAGAGTGGTACTATTTTTTCTTCACTACTAGTGACGTCACAATATTCTATTGCTAAAGACAGGTCTAGAAGAGATATTAGACCTCCTCAGAAGTATGCTGAACCTAATTTGGTTGCTTATGCATTGAATATAGTAGAAGGTATTAATTCTGTTAAAGAGCCTTCTTCTTACTCAGAGGCAGTTAGTTGTGAAGATTTTGACCGATGGATGATTGCTATACATGAGGAGATGGAATCACTTCACAAGAATGAAATATGGGATTTGGTGAGATTTCCTAAAGATAAGAAAGTTGTCCGTTGCAAGTGGGTATTCAAAAAGAAAAATACAACATCGGGAGTTAAAGATGCTAGGTACAAAGCAAAATTAGTTGCTAAAGATTACAGTCAGGTTCTAGGTGTTGAATTCACAAATGTGTTTTCTCCAGTTGTAAAGCATAGTTTGATTCGAGCCTTGCTTGGTATTATGGCCATGCATGATCTTGAGCTTGAGCAGTTGGATGTTAAAACTGCTTACATGAAGAGCTTAAGGAGGATATCTATATGTTACAATCAGAGAGTTTTGTAGTCTCAGGAAATGAGGACTATGTATGCATACTGAAAAAGTCTCTTTATGGCTTAAAACGGTCTCGCAAGCAGTGGTATAAGAGGTTTGACTCGTTTATTTCCTCTCATATGTTTCAGAGGAGTAGTTATGATAGTTGTGTCTACTTCAAGAAGGTAAGTGATGGTTCGTTCGTATATCTTCTCTTGTATATTGATGATATGTTGATTGCAGCAAAGGATATGAGAGAGATAATAAAATTCAAAGTGCAGCTCAACAAGGAGTTCGAGATGAAGTATCTAAAAGTAGCAAAGAAGATTCTTGGCATAAAAATTATGAGGGATATAGAGAAGTATAAGTTATACTTGAGTCAGAAAAGGTATATTGAGAAAGTACTTTACAGGTTCAATATGCAAAATGCCAAACCTGTAAGTACTCCATTAGCAGCTCACTTCAAACTCTCGGCCACTTTATCTCCAAATACAGATGATGAGTGTGACTATATGTCTCGAGTTTAGTACTTTAGTGCCGTCGGGTCTCTTATGTATGCGATGGTGTGTTCCTGTCAGTGCAGTTAGCAGATATATGGCAAATCTTGGCAAAGAACATCGGAAAGGAGTACAGTGGATTTTTAGATACTTGCATGGATCTGCTGATGTTTGTTTACAGTTTGGGCAAAATAGATATGGAGTAATTGGGTGTGTTGATTCTGATTTTGCAGGAGATCATGATAAAAAGAGGTCCCTTACAGTCTATGTTTTCACCATTGGTGGTTGTGCTATTAGTTGAAAAGCTACTTTACAGACTATAGTTGCTTTGTCAACTACTGAGGCAGAGTATATGGCTATTACAGAGTCTTTCAAGGAAGCTATTTGGTTAAAGGGTCTGTTCAGTGAACTTAGCAAAGACCTACAGATTACTATAATTTTTTGTGACAGCCAGAGTGCTATGTTCCTTATGAAAGATCAGATGTTTTACAAGAGAACAAAGCACATCGATGTTCCATATCATTTTGTACGTGAAATTATTGCTCATAGTGAAATTGGGTGAGCAAGATTAGTAATCATGATAATCCTACTGATATGATGACCAAGACACTACCAAGTGCCAAGTTTGAGCATTGCTTGGACTTGGTTAGTGTTAGCTGTTAAAATGTGCCCTTAGGGGCTTTTGTGAAAGAGGTGGAGAGTTTTTCATGAAATGGATTTGAGTTCTAAATTAGACTTTATGTCAAGGTAGAGATTGTTAGAGTTGTGACCTAAATTTTGTTGATCCAACCTAGAAAGTTTTACGGTGCAACCCATGTTGGTGATTTTCAATAGGGTCTGTGGTAGTAGCGTAGGGATTGGGCCGACAGGCCCGATATGGACCTTTATATTTTTGGGCCTAGGACTTATTTGTGTGCATATATTATATAAGTACATTTAGTGGGTTGTTTTGGGTATTAAAAAAATTCAGCCTTCTCTACATTATACTCTCTCTCCATTATAGTGAAACCTCCTTTATCTTTTCCCGTACGGGTTTCTACGTAAATCTGTGTGTTGCTATTATTTTCTTTTACTTTTGGTTTGCTTACTCCGTTCGAATCATAACAAACTGGTATCAGAGCCTGTTTGATCATTTTCTCGGGGATGACAACTATGAAGTATGATATTCCGCTGTTGGATCGCAACACTAGATTTTTGTTATAGCAGGTTAAGATGCGGGTTATGCTTGCGCAGATGGATTTGGATGATGATCTATTAGGGTTTGATAAGATGCCCTTATCGTATACGAATGAGGACAAACGACGTAAGGATCAAAAGGCTCTATCTCAGATCCACCTTCATTTATCCAATCAGATTCTATAGGATGCTTTGGAGGAGACCACTGCCACTGCGTTATGGTTGAAATTTGAATAGCTGTGTATGACGAAAATCCTAACAAGTAAGTTTCATTTCAAACAATGACTTTATTCCCATCGCATGTCTAAGGATGCGTCTTTGGAGGATTTCCTATCTGTATTTAAGGAAATCATTTCAGATTTAGAGACTCTGGAAGTTAAGTACGATGAAGAAGATTTAGGGTTAATTTTGTTGTGTTCACTTCCTGTATCATACACGACCTTTAGATATACGATTTTATATAGTCATGATACCCTGACCATAGATGAAGTCTATGATGCGTTGTTCTCTAAGGAGAAGATGAAGCATCTTATGAATGGGTCAGAGACTTAAGGAGATGGTCTCATTATTCGAGGAAGGAATCGTGAGAGAAACTCTGGGGGTAATGATAGAAACAGATCAAAATCCAGAAACAGAAACAAAACATGTAATTATTGCAAGAAGAAGGGCCACATCAAATCCAAGTGTTGGAAGTTACAAAATAGAGAAAAAATAGAAGCTCCAAAAATGAAGGAAAACCAACCAGAGAAGTTCGATGAAGCTAGTTTTGTTGAAGATGGTGGTAGTAATAGAGAACTCTTGGTTGTTTCTGATGGTAACTCCAAACCCTGTGAGGATTGGATTCTTGATTCAGCCTGCACATTTCATATATGTCACAATCAGGATTGGTTTACAACATATAAAGCAGTCTCTAAAGGTGTTATGTTGATGGGAAATAACACACTTTGCAAGATAGCTGGTATTTGAACAATCAGAATTAAGATATTTGATGGAGTTGTGAGGATACTTGGTGATGTACGGTATGTCCTAGACCTGAACAGAAATCTTATTTCCTTGAGTAATCTTGATTCAAATAATATAGGTACACTGGTAAAGGTGGAGTCCTGAAGGTTACGAAAGACGCGCTTGTTGTAATAAAGGAAACGAAAAATTTTGCAAATTTGTATGTCTTGCAAGGCTCTACGATTACAGGTGATGCAGCTATTTCTACCTCCCCTCTATCAAAAAGTGATGTTGCTAAAATTTAGCATATGCACCCAGGGCATATGAGTGAAAATAGGATGGCTGAACAAAGTAGGAGAGGATTTGTCAATGGGCAGAGTATTACCAAACTAGAGAGGCCTTCTGTGAGCATTGCATTTTTGGGAAGCAGAAGAGATTCAGATTTACTAAAGGCATCCACTCAACTAAAGGCACACTTGATTACATTCATTCTGATCTCTGGGGTCCTTCTAGAGTACCTTTTTGAGGAGGTGCGAATTATTTGTTAACTATTATTGATGACTATTCCATAAAAGTTTGGTTGTTTTTCCTGAAGTAAAAGAATGGTGTATTGCCTACTTTCAAAGAGTGAAAGATTATGATTGAAAAACAAAAAGGAAAGCAGGTAAAACGCCTTCGGATTGATAATGGTTTAGAGTTCTGTTCTAATGAATTTAATGCTCTGTGCAAGTCAGAAGGAATTGTGAAGCACTGACAGTTCATCATACTCCGCAGCAGAATGGTGTGGCTGAACGAATAAATAGGACTATAATAGAGAAGGTGCATTGTATGCTCTCTAATGCTGGTTTACCCAAGTCTTTTTTGGACGAAGCTGCTTTCATAGCTTATCTTCTTATTAACTGCTCTCCCTCCATCGCGATTGATAAAAAGACTTCACAAGAGGTATGTTCTGGTACTCACGCTAGTTATTCTGATTTAAGGATATTTGGATGTCTTGCATATCTTATGTTGATAGTGAAAAGTTGGAGCCTAGATCTGTCAAGTGCTTATTTATGGGTTTTAAGCCTGGTGTTAAAGGTTATAAGCTTTGGTGTCCATAAAGCAGAAAGGTTATAATTAGCAGGGATGTTGTGTTTGATGAAACTACCATGCTTTGGGATCCCTCTGAATCTAGTGTTTCACCTCCAGATGAACTTATTGACATGAATCAGCTAAATTCATTCACCCATGTTGAATTACAAATTAGAGCAGAGTCTACACCAGTGCCTACTTCTCAGTCTAACCCGGAGATCCAAAGTGGTACTATTTATTCTTCATTATCAGTGATGCCACAATATTCTATTGCTAAAGACAGGTCTAGAAGAGATATTAGACCTCCTTAGAAGTATGCTGAAGCTGATTTGGATGCTTAATCATTGAATATAGTAAAAGGTATTAATTCCGTTACAGAGCCTTCTTCTTACTAAAAGGCAGTTAGTTGTGATGATTCCGACCGATAGATGATTGCTATGCAGGAGGAGATGGAATCACTTCATAAGAATGACACATGGGATTTAGTGAGATTTCCTAAAGATAAGAAAGTTGTCCGTTGCAAGTGGGAATTCAAAAATAAAAAAGGAGCATCGAGAGTTGAAGATGCTAGGTACAAAGCAAGACTAGTTGCTAAAAGTTACAATCAGGTTCTAGGTGTTGACTTCACAGATGTGTTTTCTCCAGTTGTAAAGCATAGTTTGATTCGAGCCTTGCTTGGTATTATGGCCATGCATGATTTTGAGCTTGGGCAGTTGGATGTCAAAACTGCATTCTTACATGCAGAACTTGAGGAGGATATCTGTATGCAACAACCAGAGGGTTTTATAGTCTCAGGAATAGAGGAATATGCATGCTTGCTGAAAAAGTCTCTTTATGGATTAAAATGGTCTCCCAAGCAGTGGAATAAGAGGTTTGACTCTTTTATGACCTCTCATATGTTTCGAAGGAGTAGTTATGATAGTTGTATCTACTTTAAGGAGGTAAGTGATGGTTCGTTCATATATATTCTCTTGTATGTTAATGATATGTTGATTGCAGCAAAGAATAAGAGAGAGATAATATAAGTCAAAGCCTAGCTCAACAAGTAGTTTGATATGAAGGATCTAGGAGTAGCAAAGAAGATTCTTGGCATAAAAATTATGAGGGATAGAGAGAAGTATAAGTTATACTTAAGTCAGAAAAGGTATATTGAGAAAGTGATTCACAGGTTCAATATGCAAAATGCCAAACCTGTAAGTACTCCATTGGCAGCTCACTTTAAACTCTCGACCACTTTATCTCCAAAGACAGATGATCAGCGTAACTATATGTCTCGAGTTTCATACTCTAGTGCCGTCGGGTCTCTTATATATGCGATGGTGTGTTCCTGTCAGTGCAGTTAGCAGATACATGGAAAATCTTGGCAAAGAACATTGGAAAGCAGTTCAATGGATTTTCAGATACTTGCATGGATCTGCTAATGTTTGTTTGCAGTTTGGATGAAATAGAGATGGAGTAATTGGATATGTTGATTCTGATTTTGCAGGAGATCATGATAAAAGGAGGTCCCTTACAGGCCATGTTTTCTCCATTGGTGGTTATGCTATTAGTTGAAACCTACTTTACAGACTACAGTTGCTTTGTCAATTACTGAGGCAGAGTATGTGGCTATTACAGAGGCTTTCAAGGAAGCTATTTGGTTAAAGGGTCTGTTCGGTAAACTTAGCAAAGACTTATAGATTACTATGATTTTTTTGCTACAGCCAGAGTGCTATCTTCCTTACGAAAGATCAGATGTTTTACAAGAGAACAAAGCACATCGATATTCCATATCATTTTGTACGTGAAATTATTGCTTGTGGTGATATTGTGGTGAGCAAGATTAGTACTCATGATAATCCTACTGATATGATGACCAAGACACTACCAAGTGCCAAGTTTGAGCATTGCTTGGACTTGGTTAGTGTTAGCTGTTAAAATGTGCCCTTAGGGGCTTTTGTAGAAGAGGTGGAGAGTTTGTCATGAAATGGATTTGAGTTCTGAATTAGAATTCGTGTCAAGGTAGAGATTGTTAGAGTTGTGACTTGAATTTTGTTGATCCAACCTAGAAAGTTTCGCGGTGTAACCCATATTGGTGATTTTCAATGGGGTCTGTGGTAGTAACGTAGGGATTGGGCCGATAGGCCCGATATGGACCTTTATGTTTTTGGGCCTAGGACTTATTTGTTTGCACATATTATATAAGTGCATTAAGTGGGTTGTTTTGGGTATTAAAAAAATTCAGCCTTCTCCACATTGTACTCTTTCTCTATTATAGTGAAACCTCCTTTGCCTCTTCCCGTGGTTTTTTTCCGCAAGGGCTTCTATGTAAATCTGTGTGTTGTTCTTGTTTTATTTTACTTGTGGTTTTCTTACTCTGTCCGAATCATAACAAAGATAAAATAGCTTTACAACCAGAATGTAACGGTACCTCAAATTTTCTGATTTTCTTCAAACTCACTCAATGGGAGATAATCACACAGAATTTTTAAAAACAAGAGAATATTTTTCTTATGCAGAAATTTTTCATACTCATCCTGTGAAAAAAATACAGGTTTATGTAGCCATGAAGTTCCCCTTCGGAAAGGAAGCAATGGTTCATTGAAAAGGTGTATCATTTCGGAATAGTCATGTCTATCCATTCGAAATAGTATGTCTTTTTCGAACAGTCACAACCATCCTAACAATCATCCCTTTTTTTGAAACAGTGTGTGTTTTACTCAAAGAGTTGTGTCTCTTCCGAGCAACCTTTCATTTTCCACTCACACTAATTGAAATTGAACCCAACACTTGTAATGTCTCACTTTGATATCCGTGCCCAATGTGTTTGTCTCAAGTGTATACGTGTAAGGACTTGTTACTAGTCATTCTGCGTGATCCTATTGGTGATATCCCTGTGTTTCATAGACCGCCTAGTGATGCTGAGGTAGCAGATAGGCTACGGAAAGTTTTGTTGCCCAACAGGTATCTCATCCTTGTTGATGACATATGGGAAACTACTGCATGGGATGATTTAAGATCTTGTTTCTATGATGCTAATAATGGCAGTCCAATTATTCTCACAATGCGAGATCATGAAGTTGCCATTTATGCAGAATCTGTGAGTGATGCTCTTAGGCATCGTATGTTTAAGGAAGATGAAAGGTGGAAGTTACTTGAAAAGAAAACTTCTCTCCACACCTCACTGAAGTTGGGGAAGAAATAGCAAAGAAATGTGGAAGGCTGCCTCTTTCAATTGTTCTGGTGGCAGGTATTCTCGCAAAGATGGAGAAGAACGAACAATGTTGGAGACAAGTGGCTGCAGAATTAGGTCCACACATTCACAATGATTCAAAGGACATTATAGAGAAAAGTTATCAACATTTACCTTATCATGTTCGACTTTGCTTTCTATATTTTGGAGCATTCCTAGAGGACGAAGAGATTAAGGTTTCAAAGTTAGCATGGTTATAGATATCAGAAGGATTCATAAAACGTTGCAAAGACGAGAATTCAGAAGATACAACAGAATGTTACTTGGAGATCTAATTGGAAGAAACGCTGTGACGGATGTTAAGAGGTGTTATACTGGTAAGGTCAAAACATGTAGGATCCGTGACCTATTGCTTGATCTATGCAAGGAAAGAGCTAACAAGGAGAATCTTCTACTCTGTATTAGATGGTAATACACCAAGTAATGATACTTCATTTTCAAATCAGTCGAGAATTCAAGTTATTAGATAGGAACATATTTGATAAATACTGATAACTCTCGGAGAGAGTATTAGAACACAAAGAACCATTAGTTAATCAACAATTGGTTCTTATATTATTTGAAATCTTCTAAATCTTACAGTTTATCATTATATCTTTACAGGAACCAAAGCAAATCCTTCTTGTTGTATTTATTCTCTATTGAAGACAAATATCGATGGATAAACTCATTATCACTCCACTCATGAACTCTTTCACTTCACTGTGTAGCTGGTCGGTGACATTGATTAGTATAAATCTAAATATATACTACTTCCGCTAACTTTAATTAGCATAAGCTCTCATATCAATTGTAGGAGGGTGCAGATAATTTGGGTAATATATAGATTTATTGCGGATAACTTGGGTAATATATAAATCTATTATAGTTCTAATGAATCTATCTTTATTTGTACGTGGATATTTCTTAACTTCTCTAAACATTTTTATTTTTAGTGTATTATTTTAATTTTATTAATGTTCATATCTTGGGGGGTGATTAGATGATATTTGATTAAATACTTTAGTGTAATATTCTTTAGTTTTTTCTCTTAGTCTTTGTATTCTTTTATATTATTTTGGAGGTATTCTAAATATTCTATATCTTTTGTTCTAAAATATTCAATTAAATTTTCTTTCAAAAGTATCTCTGTTGCTCTTATTTCTTCCATATCTTGTCTTCAATATTTTAAATACTCATAGTCTATCATTTTATCCTAAAGTAGTTGTGATACTGCAAATTTTGTTGTAATAATTTATTCTAATTGTACTATATCTGATATTAAATTTTAGGTTATTTATTTCGTTAATTATCCTATCTTTTTCGTCTATGAATAATTCTATATCTAAATCATATTCTAATCTGTCTTTTAATTCTAATTGTTTTATGGTTCTATTTATCCAAATTAATCTTTCTTTTAATTGTTTTCTTCCTTTTCTAAGCTGATTTCTATAATTAATTTCTTCGTATAGCCAACTTTGTTTTTCTCTAACTCTTTGAATATATTCTAACATTTCTTAATCTGTATAATATCCATCTAAATAATTATCTAGGTAGTAATAGTGATTGTCATCACTTAAGTATATTTCTCCTAACTCGTCTTCTATCTGATTTATATCTAACTCTTCATCTTCAATGTTAAATATATATTATTTTCTTTACGTCTATAATTTCTATATCTCTAAGTATGTATAAAACTAGTACTTCAAAATTATCTGTCATTTAGGTGGGTTAATTAAATGTTTTTTCATAATTTTCTTTAGTTGTTTGTTTTAATCTTATTAATTCTTCTATATTTTCATGAAGGTATTCTATATATTTTATATCTTTGGTTCTCATATATTATTATAAATTTGTTTTCATTAATTTTTCTATTAATTGTATATTTTTCATATCTATTTTTCAATATTCTAAATATACGTAATTTATCATGATTGATGTGTAGGCTTGGTATGTAAGTATTTATAAGAGTAGTTAGGTAGGTGAGGTATGTAATTTATTCTAATCATAAAATATTTATCAAATATTTTTTCCAATATGATTTTTCTTATATCTACAATTTCTATATCCTTAAGTACATACAAAACAAGTATTTTAAATTTATCTACCATTTCGTTAGATAAATAGGTATTCATTTTTCATATAATGCTTTTCCAAAATATTCCCTTCAATCATACATATAACAAAATATGATCATTTTAGATTACTATATACTAGATTATTCTTAACTAACATGTTTTTCGATCACTATTAGCATGGTAGTCTGGATACTTTTTCCTTAAACAGCGCCTCTACTCTGGCTACTCCCATATCACGGCTTTCTTGTCTCACCGGTTTCACCTTAGGATGACATAGTTCTTAGGGCTTTTTCTCCTTTTCCACTTTGCTAATAAATTTCTTAACATGTTATTTTTCGAATAATTCTACTATAAAACAACTAACATGAACTTATTTTATCATATCATGATTGTTAGGAATTTATGAATTTAGCTATTCATAATCATAAATAAATATACCTGTTCTGGTATGTTTGATAATTCTGGGCTTTGTTCATCCATAACTTTTTCCATTGAAATATACCTGTTTTTAATAAATATTCAAAAGTTTGTTGTGAAAGAAGAGTGTTTGCTTCAACGCATAAAGACTTGCTTTCATTCTGCCTTCGATGTCTTTTATTTATAATGTTCAAAAAAACGCCTAAACTTTTTACATATTTACACCTATAACTTTACACGTAAGCTACCAACTTTAAAAAGTCTTCTAAACAGACAAAAACTAATTAAATCCTATAAATATCTATACAATTTAAGACTAAGCTATGAATAACTTTACAAAAAGTCTTTCTACATGAAGACAAAAACTAAAATATCAAAGACTAATAATGGCACATGTTTACCAAAAGTCTTAAAGTAAATAGTATCTAAATAATTTACGTAAAGTTTTCAAGAAAAAATATCTATTCTTCCATATGTCACTTTCAACTTTAATTAACTTGTCTCTCTATTATTGCTCCGTTGTTATCTTCTTCTTGTCGTATTTGCTGCCTTTCTGTCTTCTTTCCAGCTGACATGCTTATCTTCATTTTAGCTGTACGTCTGGTATAACGTTACAATGATGGATGTAGTGCCTTGAAAAATGGAAAAGAAGAAACTAAAAATAAAATAAAAATTGGCTAAATATAAATCTTTCACAAATTATGAGTAAATAGTGTATCATACTCACTATGTCATGTCAGCTAAGAGTGTCAAAATGATACAATAAAGCCTTTCATGAGGAGTTTAAAATGAACAAGGTCTACTTGAGGTATCTAAGTGAAAGTTGGTGTCAACTTTAGGGGCTGCGGATGTATTCCGCCTATTTCGATTATTATTAGGTATTAAATTTCTTACATTTGCATACACGCAATAACCATAAAAAGAGTTCCCTTTTACAGTTTTCTTACATTTGCATACACGCAATAACCATAAAAGAGTTCCCTTTTACAGTTTTTATCATACATTTAAATCACAATGGATGTACCTTTAAAGGTATGAGTGCAATTAAATATTTTCGACGTAGAGCATAAATTTATGTCTAAAAATGTATAAAAATTGCAATGAATAGTAAATATGAACTTATAACTTAAAATTTATAATGTTTTTAATGTTTAAATTCTCAAAATATTGAACACATAATATTAAAATCATGAATCCACCTCTGATTTGTAGGTAACAAATGGACGCCAACGAAACGTCAATTATACTATATTGCTATGTTATGGAAACGTTGCTATGGAAAGAAAAAGTCTTTTTTTATCATTTTGTTTCTAACCTAAATGCTTTAGTACATTTCTTTCACATTAGTTGGATGTGTGGCAAATTTTAAGAGGAAAGTGTGTGTTGGATGGGTGGCCACTTTTCAAGAGGGAAGCAGTAGGTAAATGACAATAACTTGTCCATACCTCCATCCACTTCGACATAACCACTTGATAGTTACTATATAGAGACAGAAGAGAAGGGAAAACAAAACCAGAAAAAACAAAAAAAAAAACAGAGGAGAAGAAAGAAAAGATCAATAGCGTGAATATGGAACAAGAGAAGAAGGGAAAGGTATGTGTAACAGGAGGAAGTGGTTATCTTGGTTCATGGATGATTATGAAACTCCTCCAACTTGGTTATTCTGTTAACACCACTATTAGGTCACATCCAGGTAATATGTTATTCCGATTTGAAATCTTTCATAAAGATATCTTGTCTATTGATATTTGAATCCTATAATCTGCGTTCAAGTTTGTTATAGGCGCAATTTTTTCTTTAACAAATCGAACAACTTCTAGTCCTTCTGGCTTCCGCCATGTCTAGTTTTTGATGTCATGGTGTGATTTCTTTTTAAATTTAAAATTAATAACAGTGTAGCTAGATATTCCTCAAACTTTAGAATAAAGAGGATCTTAATATTTTTTTGTCTCCATTTATGAAACATTTTTTTATTTTATGTGTTTTAATTTTTTTAAAGAATAAGTAGGATCTTGATATTGTTTTATATGTGATATTTTTTATTTTTTGAGATTTAATTTTGATTGTATATTTAAACATAAAAATATAAACTGTTTGAAAGAAAATTTATATATTTAAAATTACTTAGAAGTCTATAAGTTTCAATAATTAATAATTTAAATATTCAAAAGTCATAGAAAAATTTACGATCAAATAATAAATTCTTGAAATCCAAATACTATCACATAAATTCGGTCGGCTGGAGTATCTTTTCTAGCTTGTTGAAATTGTTCTTTGTGAGGGATTTTTTCTTTTTCCTTTGAGTTAGGGGTGGGGAAAATTGGATTTTCTCATTTGTGTGATTATTCGGTCTCTTTATCTAAATGAAAAAATATTAATGATTGTGATATTGATACTTTATTAGTACTAGTTCCATTCTAATTTATTTAATATTTTCTTATTTTTTTTGAAAATTAAATTATATAAATTTTAATTAATATATATATATTTTTTAATAATTCTATTGATATGAGGATAGTTGCAACTTATCGTCTTTTCTTTTAGTTTTGAATAGTTAATTTTAATTAAATATTGAGCTAATCAAATAAAATTTAACTTTGAAGATTAGTTAAAAAATTTAGATATATCAAAAATGACATATAATTTAAGATAGAGGGAGTATATTTTAGATAGCGTATCATAAAAATACAATTGCCTAAGTTACATAGAAAAATGATAACCCAAAACTACATTGCAAATTTTTAGCATAAGTTCATTTCCGCAGGCTATACCTACTGCAAAGGTTCATTTTTCTCTCCTAAGGACCAACAAAAAAAAAAAAAAAACAAAAAAAAAAATATTTCAAAGTACTTTTACTTTCTCTCTTTTGGCTTTCCCAACCTTACATCTTTTTATTTCAGTTGTTCCCATGAAAAAAAAAAATCGATAATGCAAAGAAAAAGATCGACAGTTTTGAGTTGTTGGGCTAATGAATGAAAAGTAAGTTTTAATTTATATAAAACCTGAGCTAAAGTAGATAACAAGGTAAAACATGAACCAATTTTAATAACATTATTTCCCTAACTGATAAAGAGTGTAATTATCTTTATTTTTAAAGACCAGACCTTTCTCTTTTTGATTGACAAGTGACTTGCGATCGCATCTCGTCATGTGCAAATACACATAGGTCCGCATATGGACCCGTCATTCCATAGCAGTACAACTTTTCATGAACCTTTGCTTTTTTTTTTTTTTTTAAGCAACACCTTTTGGTGATAAATATTTGATTTTTTTTCAGATATTAGAACAAAATTTTGAAGTTAAAATAGTCCTGTTTTTTTACAAAACTCAAGTGTAATTTGCTATTATTGAATGTCTTTGTTGTTCGGTAGAATTATTTGAGATATCACTTTCTATTAAAGTGATTCATATTATTCTGAAAGGATATATTTTATAACCTCGAGTACTTAAGGAAAATAATTTTCTTAACGACATACTGTGAATTCAGTATGTGATTTTTGAAGCTACATCTTTTGGCTATAAATATCTAATTTTTTCTAGATATTAGAACAAAATTTTGAAGTTAGAATAGTCCTCTTTCTTACAAAACTCAAGTATGATTTGCTACGGTGTTTGTTGTTCGATAGAATTTGAGGTATCACTATTCTATTGAAGTGATTCATTTTATTCCGGAAGGATATATTCCATAACCTCGAGTACTTAAGGAGAATAATTTCCTTAAGGACATACTGTGAATTCAGTACGTGATTTTTGAAGCAACACCTTTTGACTATAAATATCTGGTTTTATCTCAGATATTAGAACAAAATTTTGAAGTTAAAATAGTCTTCTTTCTTACAAAACTCGAATGTAATTTGCTACCATTGAGTGTGTTTGTTGTTCAATAGAATTTGAGGTATCTCTATTCCATTGAAGTGATTCATTTTATCCTAGAAGAATATATTTCATGACCTCGAGTACTTAAGGAGAATAATTTTCTTAAGGACATATTGTGAATTCAGTATGTGATTTTTGAAGCAAACACCTTTTGGCTATAAATATCTGATTTTTTTCTCAGAGAACAAAAGTTTGAAGTTAAAAAAGTCCTCTTTCTTATAAAACTCAAGTGTGATTTGCTATCATTGAGTGTGTTTGTTGTTCTGTAGAATTTGAGGTATCACTATTCTATTAAAGTGATTCATTTTATCCCGGAAGGATATGTTCTATAACCTCGGATACTTAAGGAGAATAATTTCCTTATGGACATACTGTGAATTCAGTATGTGCTTTTTGAAGCAGCACCTTTTGATTATAAATATTTGATTTTTTCTAAGATATTAGAACAAACTTTTGAAGTTAAAATAGTTCTCTTTCTTACAAAACTCAAGTGTGATTTGCTACCATTGAGTGAGTTTGTTGTTCGGTAGAGTTTGTGGTATCACTATTTTATTGAAGTGATTCATTTTATCCTAGGAGGATATTTTCTATAACCTCGGGCACTTAAGGAGAATAATTTTCTTAAGGACATACTGTGAATTTAGTATGTGATTTTTGAAGCAACACCTTTTGGCTATAAAATATCTGATTTTTTTCTCAAAGAACAAATTTTGAAGTTAAAATAGTCTTCTTTCTTACAAAATTCAAGTGTGATTTGCTATCATTTAGTGTGTTTGTTGTTCGATAAAATGTGAGGTATCACTATTCTATTGAAGTGATTCATTTTATTCTGGGAGGTTATATTCAATAACCGCGGATACTTAAGGAGAACAATTTCATTTAAGGACATGCTGTGAATTTAGTATGTGATTTTGAAGCAACACCTTTTGGCTATAAATATTTAATTTTTTTCTTAGATATTAGAACAAAATTTTGAAGTTAAAATTGTCCTCTTTCTTACAAAACTCAAGTGTGATTTGCTACCATTGAGTGCGTTTTTTGTTAAGGTAGAATTTGAGATATCACTATTCTACTGAAGTGATTCATTTTATCCTGGGAGGATATATTCCATAATCTCGAATACTTAAAAGAGAATAATTTCTAAGGACATATTGTGAATTCAGTGGACTTGAATTCTCTAATCTTCATCTCTTTCTATAAGTTTGGTTTACTATTTTTCACAAATAGTTTGAACTTCTTTGTTGTTCTAAAGTATGTTTAAATTTATTGTTGAAATTCATGTTGTAAATATAAATTTTATTTAACCCAAAAACTAACATACACACTTTATATCCTAATTATTTTGCTTCATTTTATGGGAAAGTATTATTATTTGGGAGTTTAAAACCTTTATTCTTTAGTATAATTTTTTCAAACGTCTTAATAAGAAGTTGAATCATTAGGTATGTTGACTAGCTTGTAGTATTTTTCATGTATAAAAACTCTTAAAATTTAAAGAACCTGTAACGTAACAAATTGATGGTCAAAATTAATTGTTTTGACCTTAGTATTCCGAACACCTATTGTAAAATTGCTGTAGAATCATAAAAGTAGTAGAAAGCAGAAAGTTTTTAAAGTTTGATGTGTAGGACACTGCAAAAAACAAAAATAACAAAGATTGATAGAAAAGAAAACCAACACAGTAGAATATAGGAGGAAGAACTTAAGTATCTATAGATTACAAAAAACCTTTTTATAGGAATGAAGTTTGGACAATATTTAGTTTTACCGTCACTCCAAACCTCCAATGGGACTATGTGTAGATAGATGAAGAGTAATAAAAAGTTGAAATGTCTGTTACTGATTCGAAAAAGTTATGTTAAGAATTGTAATGGGCGATCAAGGCTATTATTTAATTGTTTATCATCACATAGCGCACCAAATTAAAGTCTCATTAAAATAGAATTAAAATAATAAATCTAAAAATAAGATACCAAAATTGTTTTTTCCAACAATACCTTCACATTATTTGGGATGAAGAGTATGATAAAATTCGGCAAGTCTTTAACTACAAAAAAAAAAAAAAAAAAGATCTCTTGATTAAAGCCTTTTTTTCAATTTTACTCAACAGTATCCCTTAGAAAGTTCCTCCAATTCCCTGTTAATTTTTTTCTCCCACAATTGATTGACGTATTGTAAAGTTAATATTATATTCTTTTATCCTAACTTTCATTGATTATAGACCTTAAAAGGGATGTGAGCTACCTCACAAATCTCCCTAATGCTCCAGAAAGGTTGCATATCTTTAATGCGGATCTACACAAACCAGAGAGTTTCAATATAGCGATTGAAGGCTGTATTGGGGTATTTCATGTTGCACATCCAATTGATTTTGAGGACAAGGAAACTGAAGAAACGATAACGCAAAGATCAATTGATGGGATTATAGGTATTTTACAGGCATGTCTCGAGTCACAGACAGTTAAACGTGTTGTGTACACTTCTAGTGCAGCTACGGTTTTGGGTGACAGTTCAAACATAGTTGATGAAAGCTCGTGGACAGATGTAGATCTTATAAGAACCTTAAAGCCTTTTGCAAGTTCTTACACTATCAGCAAGACATTAACAGAGAAGGCAGCTCTAAAATTTGCAGAAAAAAATGGAATTGATCTTGTGACTGTAATCCCAACTTGGATAAATGGTCCCTTTATTACTCCTCAAATTCCTGGCTCTGTTCGTTCATCATTGGAAATGATTCTTGGTATGTCTTAAAATGTAATCAAGTATATATCATTGAATCTCAGTTTTTCAATGTATGTTTTGCTGAATAGTAGTTGAAAATATGTGCAGGCCATCAAAGTAATATCATAAAATATCCTCCAATTGTGCCTTTTGTACATGTAGATGATGTGACAAATGCCCACATCTTCCTTCTTGAAAATCCTAATGCAAAAGGAAGGTATATTTGCTCAGCTGTTGAAATAACACGGGAAAAGCTAGCTCAGTTTCTTTTAACTAGATATCCGGAATTTCAAAAACAAATTACTGAGTAAGTATAGACTCTCGCCTTAACTTTAATTGGTTGATGTTTTTTCTTTGTCTTTCCTTTTCGATAAGGAGATGAAAGAAGAAAAGTGACATATTAAGCAATTACTTTTCTTGTTTCAAAGTTGAGTGTCTTACTTTCCTCTTTTATTTGTGCTCGTATTGTTGAGATTATTAGATGATTAGCTGCTAAGATATTTATGTGCCATGTCAGCAGTTAGTTAGTTAGTTAGTTGGATGGTTTAGGATGCTTAGTGGTAGACTAGCTAGTTAGTAAGTTAGTTGCATGGTTTAGGATGCTTAGTGGTAGATTAGCTGGTGACAGCTGTTCAGCTATGCACCTTATTTCCATTTCTATATAACTGATAGGCTAGAGATATTTTCATATTCATTCAGTTTAATATTCATTCAGTTCAATGAAAAATCCCCATATGGGTTTTCAATTGTCTCTCCCCTTTCTCTCTGTTTCAGCTATTTTGCTCCCTTTAGGTTAAGATTTCGTCACGTATAATAAAGTAAGCATCAAAATATTATGTATTCACAAAAACTTAACGTATGACCTATGCTAGCTATCTAAAATACAATTTTCTTAATTTGAGTAGCCAAAAGAACATGAGATATTGCTCTTATAATCCAGGCAATGCATTTTTCATCAGTACCATATATTAATATCTGAAACCAGTTAAATTAAAACATTTAATTCGAAACAAAAGAATGAAATAATTGATGTGTTGTTGCTTTTTGCAGGTACACATGGACGAGTAGAGAACTTAAACGGTCTAGCCTTTCATCAAAAAAACTTTTGGAGACTGGATTCAAGTACAAATATGGCCTTGAGGAAATGTTCGATGGAGCAATTGATTGTTGCAAACAAAGAGACATGCTCTAATCCATTTATAGCATACACAACTTAGAAACTTCATTACCTGTGAAGCTCTTCCCTTTTTATCTTCATCTCTTGTTTCATTTCCATATACTCATAAACCTGAATAGCTGTAAATGTACATTTTAGTGGACATTCATTTATCATAGTTCAAATGAATAGTGAGATAAGTCTTGCAAATGCACTTGTGACTCCTCCAAAACTTGTACCATGTTCTAAGGGTCTTTCATGCGCTCTTAAGAATCGAAATGAAGTTGGTTAACCTTTTAAGTGGTTGAGAATCATTTGGAATGTGTCTCGGTACTTAGATGAGAGTATTTGTAAGGATTGGATTTTTGTCAATTATTCATTTTATGTGATTTGACCATTTTAATTACCCTCCCCGTGGTTGCTATGTGTTGTTTCTGGAGTATGGGGATGATTGACACATTTTTCAATGCATTTTGGTGCAATTTGTGCGAGTTTGTGGTTTTTAAAAGTTAAAAGGACTTATAGTTGATCCGATCAATATTTGTTGTTCTGTGTGTCAGATGGCAAAACAGACTGCGTCATCAAATCTAGAATGTCGATTTTGGATTAGTAGCGTGCGTTAGAACAATAATGATAATTGTACAAGAAATTCAAAGTAAAATTTGCTTGGCTTAATACGCTTTTTGAAGATAGTTGGAGTCTCTCCCACGAACAAACGGAAGAACAAGTGACAACTCTATCCTTAGGATTCAACTAAACCACAAAACAAGTAGCATTCAAGAATGTTGCTCTTCTATTCTTGAATTGATGATTTCACTATTTGATCAATGTCTCTCAAGTGTTTTTCAAGGGAAAAGTAGTTTTAAGTGCTTGTCTTTTCAAACCAAAGAAAACAATATTTATAGGATGAAAGTTTCATGCATGAGAAGTATATTAATTAAGTAATAGTTAATAGGTTCATGTATGTTTTAAAACAAAAAATGTCATTCTTTCAAGAACCTATAACGTAAAACTTAATGAATAATGAATTTGTCAAATACATTTCCTTTGTAACTCAAAACTTATGAATAATGAATTTGTCAAATTCATTTCCTTTGTAACTCAAAACTTTAAGTGATGCATTTGTTTCAAAACTAATTGAAACATAACTCTTAAAAATCTTTAACTGATGTATTTGTTTCAAAATTTATTGAAACATAAAATCAACAATCCTCCACTTGTTTCAAGAAATTTTATCTTTTAAAAAAAAAAAAAATTCCTTTGAGACATCAATCTAGCAACATGCATCAATAATGGTGTCTTTTGGACTTGAACCATTAGCTAGTGAAGACTTTCAAAATCATTGACTACTTAGTGAACAAATCTTGAACTAAGTGGTTCATTGAATGCAGTAGAAAAATACTCCACGCATATTGCTATATTCTGGTGAAAATCAAAATCCTTTGACCCTTACGGCCATGTGTCCAGAATCCTTTTATCTAAGTGCTTTTAAGATTTTCCTGTAAAAATCTTATTGAAGCGGTCTCCACTTCGCGCTTAGAGCGGTGAATTCATCAAGAGTAACTTTGCATACTCCGATTAAGTAGTATATGAATTTCATTAAAGAAATTAATCTCATCCTCCTTTACAATAAAGTATCAGTAAATCTATCAAAAGTGTTCCTACACACTCCAACCGAAATCGGTGTATAGACTTAATAAGAGAATATAATCTCATTCTTTTATTTTGTAGGAATACTGTCAAATCTATCAAGAGTGTTATTATTTACTCCAACCGATATCGGTCTTATAGATTTATCAAGAGAATAAATCTTAACTTATGCACATCTACTCACTCTCTAGAAAAAAAGAAAATTTTATTGATGTGCTTCACAATTGTAATTTTACTTGTTTTTTCCTTTAAACCTAAGATTACATCATTAGGTAGGTTTACCATAAAGTACAATCAATCTACAACAGGCTTTATTCCCATCCCATTACAAGTTTGTACCACCCATTCCTTGCCTAACCTTTTAGATAAAGGATCTGCTAAATTGAGTTTGGACTTCACATATTGAAGCGATATTATTCCATCCTCCAATAATATTCTCACATGATTGTGTTTGAGACGAACTTGTCTTGACTTGCCATTGTAACAATCGCTTGAAGCCCGAAATATAGCAGCTTTATTATCACAATATATAGTCAAAGGTGGTATTGGCTTACCCCATAATGGAATATCTATCAGTATACTCCGCAGCCAATCAACTTCTTCTCCAGCAAAAGACATAGCGATAAATTCTGACTCCATGGTTTAGTGAGTAATACATTTCTGCTTCTTTGATTTCTAAGATATTGCTGCTCCAGCCAAAGTGAAAATCCAAGCAGTAATAGATTTAGAGTCATTCGGATCAGAATTTCAAGTAGCATCACTATAGCCTTCAAGAACTGATGGAAAGATAGAATAATGTAGGCCAACATTAATTGTACCCTTCAGATACCTTAAAACACAAATTAAGGCATTCCAATGCTCAACTCCAGGGCTACCAGTAAACTTGCTCAAAGTTCCTACTACATAACTAATATCTGGCCTGGTACAATGCATGGCATACATTAGACTCCCAACAATCTGAGAATATGTCAATGGTTCAAGAATATCACCAGAGTTTCACACTAGTTTGATGCTAGGATCAAATGGTGTAGGAGCAGTCTTGTCGTCAAAATAACCAAACCACTTTAGAACCTTCTCAATATAACTTGATTGAGTAAGAGTCAAACCACTTGCCGATCTTATAATTTTGATGCCTAAAATTACATCAGCTTCTCCAAGATCTTTCATTTCAAACTGATAAGCAAGAAAGTATTTTGTTTCCTTGACTCTTTCGATATCAGTTTCAAAGATCAACATGTCATCTACATAAAAACATATTACAACACCAGAATTTTCTTAAAATTTACTAAATATGCAGATATCTCCACCATTGATTAAGTAGCCATTAGAAATCATAACTTTTCTAAATTTATCGTGCCATTTTTTTGAACTTGTTTTAATCCATAAAGAGATTTAAGAAGTTTACAAACTTTACGTTCTTGACCAGGATTGACAAATCCTTCTGGTTGTTTTATGTAGACTTCTTCGTCTAGATCTCCATTCAGGAATGAAGTTTTCACATCCATCTGATGAATCACAAGACCATGAATTGCTGCTAGAGCAATCAAGAGACGAATAGAGGTCTTCTGAGCTACAGGTGCAAAAGTATCAAAATAATCAATATCTTTCAATTGAGTAAAGCCTTTATCTACCAAACGGGTTTTGTACTTATCTAAAGTACCATCGGATTTTATTTTCTTCCTAAAAATCAATCGGCAACCAATTGGTTTACACCCAGGAGGAAGATCTGACAATATCCATGTATTATTAGATAATATAGAATGCATTTCATCATCAATGGCTTCACGACAAAATGAAGCATCATGTGAAGACATAGCTTCAGCATAACTTTCAGGATCCTTTTCATCCATATAAATTTGAAAATCAGGTCCAAAGTCTTTTGATTTGGCTGATCTTGAACTACGTCTTGGTTGACTTTCTTTTAATGGCTCAACTATTTTCCTTTTAAGAGGAGAAATAGAAGAACTTGAATCTTGTTCAAAAGAATCTTTTTTATTGGGATATATATGCTAAAAAAAGTTAGCATGTAAAGATTCAATAATTATGTGAGGACTTGGGGTCTCAAGATTTAAAAATCTATAAGCCTTACTGGTTTGTGAATAGCCAATAAACACACAATCTACTTTTCTATAGCCAATCTTGGTTAAATGTTGATTTGGTAATCGAACATAAGCCAAGCAACCCCATACTTTAAAATAATTTATATTTGGTTTTCGATTATTTCAAAGTTCATATGGAGATGCATCATGATTCTTGGAAGTAATTCTATTTAAAATACTTCAGTCCACAAATTTTTAGATATACCAGATCCATAAAGCATGGAATTAACTATTTCTATGAAAGTCCGATTTTTTCTTTCTGCTACACCATTTTGTTGTGGTGTATAGGACATGGTCAATTATTTTTCAATGCCTTCTCTCTCACAAAAATTAATAAAATCTGACTTTAAGTACTCTCCACCTCTATCAGACCTAATTGACTTAATTTTCACACTCAATTCATTTTCAACTTCTGCTTTATATGCTTTGAACGTCTCAAATATTTCATCTTTTGTTTTCAATGGAAAGACATAAGTATATCTTGAGTAGCCATGAATAAAAGTGATAAAATACCTTTTTCCATGACGTAACAAATAATCCATCTCACAAATATCAGTGTAGATTAATTGCAAAAAAGTGAAAGTTCTTTCAACTATCTTAAAGGGCTTCTTAGTAATCTTGCATTTACTACAAGTAAGACACTTAGTATTATGATTCTTTCCACAATCTTTGATTAATCCATTATTCACCATAAGTTTAATGGATCTAAAATTCACATGTCCAGACATTCATGCCATAAGTCTAGAGACTCCACAAGATAAGCAAAAATATTTTCATTTTCAATATTGAGTTTAAACATTCCATTTGCAACACAACCTTTTCCAACAAACATGCCATTTTTAGATAAAATAAACTTATCTGCCTTAAAAACCATTTTAAAACCATGCTTCGAAAGAAGCGTACCTGACACCAAGTTCTTTCGAATATCAGGAACATGCAATACGTCCATCAATATAACTATCTTTCCAGAAGTAAATTTCAGTTCAACAGTTCCTTTTCCCACAACTTTAGTAGAGGAGGAGTTTCCTATATATACAATTTTACCGTTCCCCACTAATTCATAAGTCTTGAAAGAATTTTGATTACCTGATATGTGACGAGTTGTGCCAGTATCTATCCACCATTCCACTTGATCTTCCTCTATAAATGATTCTGTGACCATTTCCACAAGATCATCTTTTTTATTTTTATTTGCATTTTTCTTCTTCTTTTCGTCTTTGAAAATTCTACAATCACGTGCATAGTGACCAACTTTGTGACAATGATAACATTCACCAGATTTAAAATTGGCACCATTACGCTTGAAATTTGTAGTCTTCTTTGCCTTTGAAAAATTCTTATTTTCAGGTTCCTTCTTCTTTTATTTTTCTTCAACCATATGAGCTTTCATGACAGGTTCCTTCAAACTAGTATTATCGTGCCATCGTGTCTCTTGTTCAATTTGCAAGTGTTGCAACAATTGTTCAAGAGTCAAATCTTCTTTTTTGTGTAAGAGTTTGCTTCGGTACTATTTCCAAGATGGAGGAAGTTTTGATACAATCACACCAACATGAAAGTTTTCATCAAGAGCAATTCTAGATATAACAATTTTATTAGCTATAAGTTAGAATTCTTGTACTTGTTCAGTGATTGACTTGTCATCAACCATTTTGAACTCCATATAGTTTGAAACAAGAAATTTCTTAGAACTCGCCTCTTCGCCTAAATAAATAGCTTGAAGAGTGTCCCATATCTCTTTAGCATATTTGCATTTAACATAATATTAATCATAATATTTGTTGGACATTCCTCTAAGAATATAATTCTTGCACAAATAATCATCATATTGCCATTTGGCAATTTGTTCTTTAATCAAAGTAGCCTCGTCAGATGCTACCTCAGAACCAGGAGCATTAGGACAAGGTTCTTCAAGAACATATGCCAACTTTAATCGTTTTAAAAAGAATTCCATCTTTCACACCATCTAGGAAAGTCTTTGACATCAAATATTTCAAAATTAGGATTATACAAAGATGGAATACTATTTGATATTGATGTAGAAGCCATAGAGATAACTATCTTCAAATTGTTAGAACAATAATGATAATTGTACAAGAAATTCAAAATAAAACTTGCTTGACTTAGAGGCACGATAATACGCTTCTTGAAGATAGTTGGAGTCTCTCACACGAGCAAATGAAAGAACAAGTGACAACTCTATCTTCGGGATTCAACTAAGCCACAAAACAAGTAGCATTCAAGAATGTTGCTCTTGTATTCTTGAATTGGAGATTTCACTATTTGATCAATGTCTCTCAAGTGTTTTCCAAGGGGAAAGTAGTTTTAAGTGCTTGTCTTTTCAAACCAAAGAAAACAATATTTATAGGATGAAAGTTTCATGCATGAGAAGTATATTAATTAAGTAATAGTTAATAGGTTCATGTATGTTTTAAAACAAAAAATGTCATTCTTTCAAGAACCTATAACGTAAAACTTAATGAATAATGAATTTGTCAAATACATTTCCTTTGTAACTCAAAACTTATGAATAATGAATTTTTCAAATTCATTTCCTTTGTAACTCAAAACTTTAAATGATGTATTTGTTTCAAAACTAATTGAAACATAACTCTTAAAAATCTTTAACTGACGTATTTGTTTCAAAATTTATTGAAACATAAAATTAACAACATGGTTGGTGTGATTTTACGACTTTAATATCTCATTTCAGCATTCAGTTTGAAAAATTATAAAATTGGTCCTCGGGGGTCAATTTTGTGAAAAAACCTTTTTTCGAAAATGTGATGCCACCATTAAGTCCAAAACATCAAATTTGATAGGGTAACATATAGTTCATTTGAGTTCTCAGGATTTCAGATGAATCCTGAGGGATCTATGGAGACTTAGAAATTTTCCAGGTCCCAGCTGGTGGAACTGCTAAAATGGCTCTTGGACCGCTTTAGTGGTGGTCGCTAAAGTTGCCAACCGGTCTCTTTAGTGACCCGGCTCTCAGCTGGGGGTCACTAAACGGGGCCTTGTCCGCCAAAATGGACTGGGCTGGCTCGCGGGTACCGCATAATCGACACTTGACCGCTTTATGTCACGACCCAAACCAGGGCTTGGCCATGACAAGCATTCCAAGCCAACCAAGGACGGAGATTACCCCCTTAGCCTTACCTCAAGAGCACAATAATAATAAATAATTAACTGTTGAAGCCAATAAATATAACGAGAGAAATATTAAAATCAAGAAGTAATTTTGAGAGTTAAAAACTAAATCCACAATAACATCCCCACGTTGTCCACAAAAGCCTCTAATCCAAAGAATACTAATCAAGTCGGAGCATGTCCCTGACTATGACAAAAAAACCAAAAATACTAGAATGATAAATGAAAACTAAGAAAAAGTCCAAGCCATCCAAAAAATGGAGGTCTCATAATTTCATATTTGACCAACAGGGATATCGAACCATCTAACACTGTACAGGGTCACAAGAAAAGCCCTCGGAACCTATATCATGAAATGACATAGCATTCGGGGACGATCAGTACGGAGAGTACTGACATACAACCAAGAAAAGCAATAAAATATATATATTTACCAAAACCAGCCATAAATCACATGCACCACTATTATACATATATATAGGATGTCGGGATAGGGGTAGGGGAAATGAAACATGATTATTAGAAAATTTAATCCTTAACTGTGTAGCTCGTACCGACCTAAAGAAACCCACGATCTATATGAGTCTGTCTTCCCCTGTCGGTAGGGCCCCCATCCATGTTATACACATGTATCGGAGAATTAAGCTAAAGCAACCAATAATCAATTAGCCTCCCAAAAATACACGGTGCAAATCGAAAATAGTGGTCACATACCCCCAGCATCGACAAACATAGTTTCTAGTGTTGGTCCCCCCAGGACTATACCTTCTCGGTGAAGTTACCTTATTTATTTTAAGCCTAATTAAAACAAGTTTTCATATACCATTAACAACAGAGTCATTTATTACGACATTCCCAAATGTATCGTCATATCAAGGGACTTGCAAGTCATTCCAGTTATGTCATATCATATTCATAATCCATTTAACCATTTAGACTTCGATTTTTGTTTAAAAATTCATAGCTAAATCTCCCAAGGGTGTTTCCAAAACCTTATTACCTTTTTACCTATTAAAGTTATGCAATTTTTCAAAGGACAGTTTAGACACTATGAAATCCTTGTGTAAACACCAAATTATGATAAGGGTTGATGTTCATGTCATTATCATGCCAAAATCCACAAACTTTGTGAAACCCAAATTACCAGAACCATTTTTACAAGACACAAATTTCAATTTGTAATTCACCGTTTAAACTATGGAGAAATCACTAAAACAAGAGATAAATAATGCAAGAGTATAGCAACCAAAAACCCTCAACCCTAGTTTGATTAAATAACCAAGAAACATATAAATATCAAGTAATTTGATGTAATAACATAATAATAGAGAGTGTCTAACATGGCTGAATGACGGAAGCATTTGGAGAGAAACTGGAGTTCAGAGCTCAAGGAATTGAATTCTTGAGAAAATCATTGTGTTTCTTGACTTGGGAGTTGGAAAAGAAAAATACAATGTTAAAAAGTTCATAACTGATGGTTATTAGGGATTAAAGGTATTTTAAAGTCGTTTAGTCGAGTTAAGGACCAAAAATCCCCAACCCCAAGTTAAAAAAATGAAGCTGGGTGATTTGTACCCAGCATCGTGGCATGTTGCTCTCACGGAGGCCCAAGGGCAAGCCACACCCTTATCGCGGAGCGTAGGCAGTGTGTCACTCCACTATCGCAGAGGGCACCCAGCATGCTATGGTCTTATCGCGGACCCTCATTGGTTCGGGGTCCCGAAATGACTAGATATGCTTCTAAAAAATTTTGAAACTCTCTCCAATCATCCATTATCACGATTCAAGTAAAAAATTATCCTTAAACAAAGGGGAGGGACCAAATAAATTAGTCTCAAATTTATGTGGTCTTACATTATCCCCCTTAGGATCATTCATGCCCAAATGAGAAGTTAGGATACCATTAGCACGATAAGAATATAGTGGAATACCAGGACAATTTTGAAATGCAATAAGAGGGGAAATAAAACTTATACCTTAAAAACTTTCATACAACATTGGAAACAAGAACGTGTTCTTAGCTTTCATATCCTTTTCTTATTCTCATGTAGCCTCTTTTACCTTTTGGTTCCTCCAAATCACCTTCACCAAAGCTATTTCCTTAGTCCTCAATTTCCAAACTTGCTTATCCAATATTTTAACTAGGACTTCTTCGTAGGACAACAAATCTTTTACTCCAATATCCTCAATGGGCACCACTAAGGAAGGGTCACCCACACAATTTTTGAGCATGGACATATGAAAAATGGGATGAATCGAAGACAAACTCACCGGTAATTCCAACTCATAGGTAATATTTTCAATCCTTCTTACAATTTGATACAGACCAATATATTGAGGAATGATCTTTCCCTACTTCCTAAATCTCATAACTCTTTCATAGGTGAAACTTTCAATAACACCCAATCATTGACCTCAAACTTTCTTTGCCTTACATCCGCATAAGACTTTTGGCGACTCTGAGCAGTCTTAAGTCTTTCTCTAATCACATTTACCTTTTCAATCGTTTGGTGAACCAAATTGGGCCCAAACAATCTAATCTCACTGTAATGCCCCGAGTCTGTACTCCGGACGCTACACGGTGCTCATAATCATGAAGGACCATAAGCTAACCCATGACTGGTACCTGCTGTAATAACTAAATAATAACATTGTAAATATGCAAAAATTAAGCAAAAACTTACCATAAGGTTCAATACTAAAATAAAAACTGAATACAGTATAACAATACCAAAATTGAAATATCTGCCTGAAAATACTTTAATCTGAAAAGCCTCTAAACTGTCTGAAAGATGGAGTTGATGGGACAAGTCCCCAACTAAATCTGAACTAATAAAATCAGCTAGACTACTAAAATAATAATTATATCCTCGAACTATGAGGACTCATCATTACTCTGTCAGCTGAATATCTGAACCTACTAGGTATGGTCGGGAGCTTGTGCATCTGAACCTATGATATAAAACATCTTAGTGCAAATGAAAGGTACGTGTCAGTACTTTGAATATACTGGTATGTAAAGTGAGGTAGGCTGAAATGTATGGGTTCATATGCATGAACAATACTGACTGAATAACATAAATGTAACTGAATAAAAGTACATGCAGGAATACGCAAACAATAATTGAGATCATGATAACACTGGATACTGAGCCTGAATATTGATTAACTGATGTCTGAGTCTACTGATACTGAATTACCGATAACTAAGTGATTGTATCTGACAGTCTTGAGTATGAAATTATGCTGAGTTCTGTATTGAGTTGAGGGACTATATCTTACAGTCCTGAATTTGTAGAACTGAACTAAGTTCCATATTAAGATTGGAACTGAAGCTGAGACTGTGGGAGGTAATCATCGAACCAACATACCCCTCTCTAAATTGATTGGAGTCCAACCTGTAACACCAGCTGGAAGGGTGTCAGTACTGTACCACGGTTAAAGACAAGCTGAGTTACCCTCATTTGGCAGGTGCTCTAAATGAGAATGGTGGTACCCTCAACTGGAAGGTAGATCATCTCATCAACCCTTATCTGGTAGGTTGATGTCGCTGGTTATGTAGTTCTGGAACACAAGGATTACTTCTAAGGATCACACCCTCTATTGGTAGGTGAGTCCCCATCCTTGGGTTCACACAGTACTAAATCCTACTCCCAACTAAATAGACACTAGACTGATTTCTAAACTGTTCTAAGTTAGACTGAATAGTTACTGATCATACTATTTAACTGAACTGAATTGAGTTCACTGAATTCCACGGAATAACGAAATACTACTAAATTCTATTAACTTGCTGAGTACGACTGAATTTCCCTAAGTTCTGTAACTCACTGAATTCTGTTGATCGTGACATGGATGAATACTATTCTGTAACTGACACTGGCTCTAGGCATATAACTAAATTATCGAGTATTAAATACCCCCAGGACTCAATAGCATAAAAAGCAAATCACTGCATGACTTTAGTAGCATAATGGTGCTAGCTTACTAACATACATTCAGTTAGGTATTTCTGTCAAACACTTGATATACATAGGGCTTGTGCATGATTAAATTCATATAATAGCATTTATGCTTGGGCTAGTCAATTCACTTAGGAATTTTGATAAACACTTGAGAAGCATGGGTATTTCACATATCAATACACATGTAGTACTATCATGAATTCTACATTCAACTTGCAACTCAAGAATTCGACATGAAGTTCACAAAGTTCAATTCACAATTAACTAGTTTGCATAAAACTTGGGATAAATCATGGAGTTAGATCCCCATTAATATCATAATCATGAATACATTCAAGATCCAATAAGAAATTCATGAAATCAATTAACTTGAATTTTAAAAGAGTTCCTTGGACTCCAAGGGTGGAAGGATACCCTTGGATGAACACTTCACATACCTTAGTGCCTGAATTCTAAAAGATTGGTGGTGGTTTCTTGAATTCTTGATTTGAAATTGATCCCCCTAGGGTTTTTGTTCTTGAAAATTTAAGAATAATGAATGAATTTAGCCTCTAAAGGGGCTTAATATCGTGTTAGGGGGCTGATAAATATGGGAAAAAGACCCTATTACCCTTAAGGGTGCGTCTTTTCAATGACTAAAAACATAATTGTCGATGCATAGACCGACGCACCGCATCGTTGGCATTGATTTGATGGCCAACGCATCGCGTCGATTCCTCATCGATTCACTAGAATTTCCATTGAGAACCAATAAAAATTATTGATCGACGCAATGGCTGATGCGACTCACCGAGATTGTGTTGATACAATATTTTGGATTCCCAAATATGGTTCAAACGAGGTTCAAAAAATCCAAAAATCATCTCAGAATACCTAATGACATTCCTGATCATGAATCAACCTGAAGATTGGCATTTTAAGGTCATAGAGGTCATGAAATAGAGTTTCCAACTTATGAAGGCCAAAATGACACTAAGTTTGAAAGTTAAAATTTTCCAAGTCTGGGACCCCTTTGCAAGCTTAAAAAACTGAGTTGAGCTTAGAATTTTGTGGGGTCTTACAATATCTTCCCCTTAGGAATATTCGTCCTTGAATGAGACTGATTAAATTAAGAATTACTGATAGGATGGATTTAGACATTGGATATGTACAACTGAAGCATGATTTTATGACTGAAATTACTAATATACTAAATTATCATACTGAACGTGCATATATGATGCATGAGTACATAGCTGAACATGATTCATGAATGTATGACTGAGTATGCAACGTTAATTGATACTATGTTGGTATCTACATCTGAATATGAGACTGAGTAATTCAAAGGAAAATTGTTACCTTGGGTTGAGTTTTAGTTTGCAGAGAAAAAGTGAGGGTACTTGGTCTGCATGTCTTCTTATGCCTCCCAAGTAGCTCCCTCAGCGAACTGATTCCGCCAAAGAACTTTTACTAGAGGAACTTCTTTGTTCCTCAGTCTGCGAATCTGATAGTCAAGGATTTCGACTGGAATCTCTTCATAAGAGAGGATGTTCTGAGCATCTATGCCCTCTATAGGGATTACGACTGCTGGGTCACCTATGCATTTCTTTAGCAAGGAGACATAAAACACTGGATGAACTGAAGCTAAGTTTGAAGGAAACTCAAGCTCGTAAGCTACCTTTTTGAAATGACTAAGAATTTGTTAAGGACCAATATATTGGGGACTGAGTTTCCCCTTCTTACCAAACCTCTTCACTCCTTTCATAGGAGAGATTTTTAAATACACAAAATCACTAATCTCAAACTCGAGGTCCTTTCTACGTACATCTACGTACGATTTCTGTCGGCTCTGAGCTGTCTTAAGCCTTTCCCTGATCAACTGAACTTTCTCTAAGGTATCAAATACCAACTCATGCCCCACCACTGTGGCCTTACCCACTTCAAACCAACCAATGAGAGATCTATACCTCTTCTCATAAAATGCCTTAAAAGGAGCTATCTGAATATTGGAATGATAGCTGTTGTTATATGCGAATTCAATCAAAGGCAAGTGGTCATCCCAACTACCTTTAAAGTCTATCACATATGATCATAATATATCTTCTAAAGTCTAAATGGTCCTTTCTTCTTGACCATCTGTCTGGGGATGAAAGGTTGTACTGAGCTGAACTTGGGTACCAAAACCCTTTTAAAATGCCTTCCAGAAATAAGAGGTGAACTGGGTACCTCTATTTGAGATAATGGACAATGAAATACTGTACAATCTGACCAACTCACTGATATAGAGTTTAGCTTAATCCTCGGCTGAATAAGAGGTATGGGCCGGTAGGAAATGAGCTGATTTGGTCATCCTGTCTACAATGAACCAAACCAAATCATGCTGGCGATGAGTACAAGGAAAACACATCACGAAATCCATGTTCACTTCTTCCCACTTCCAAGTGGGAATAATGAACTCCTGCATGGACCCACTAGGCTTCTTATGCTCAATCTTAATCTGCTAACATGTTGAGCACTTAGCCACAAACTCTATAATATCTCTCTTCATCCCACTCCACCTATAGGTCTCCTGCAAATCACGATACATCTTAGTGGACCCCGGATGAATAGAGTATCGTGCACCATACGCTTCTACAAGAATTTGTTATCTTAAGTCATCTACACTTGGCACACATAGCTGACCCTGACAATGCAAAACACTATCTCCCCCTTGGGAGAAAACTTCTACCTTCTGATCTCTGACTGATTCCTTCAACTTGACTAGACTGGATTGTTATCCTATTATTCCTTCACCTCGAAAACCAGGGATGATTCTGAACTAGTTTGCACCCGTACACTACCTTCTGATGAATCGACTAAGTGAATACCTAGTCAGGCAAGTTGATGAACTTCCTTAACTAACTTATTTTTACCATCCTCCACATAAGAAATACTACCCATAGACATCCTACTGAGAGCATCAGCCACTACATTGGCTTTACCCGGATGATACAGGACGCTTATGTCATAGTCTTTCAAAAACTCTAACCACCTTCTCTGACGGAGGTTTAAATCTTTCTAAGAGAACATATACTGAAGGATCTTATAGTCAGTGAACATATCAGGAGAACTTTCCTGATCCTGTTGGGACTAAAGAGCATAGAGTCTGTTTGGGCGCTGCCACTGGTGGCACTAGATGTGATACCCTGCTAATTCGAGCGACCAAACTGAGCTGGGGGATAGTTATACTGACCCTGAGAACCAGAATAGGGACAATATTTGACTCTGTGTCCTGGCTTACCACACCCGAAACATACATCACTGCCCTCTCTATAGATACCATGGTGGTTTCTGCCACATTTCTGACAAAGGGGATTGGTGCCCTATCCCTATTGCCGTCTCTAAATTTTGGTACTGGAGAACTAGCTGAGGACAGAGCCGGAACTAAGGATTTCAGGCAAAATTAAGAACGATTACCACCCTCTGACTTAGGCTTAGCAAAGCTGAAACTACTTGTTCTTGCTTTTTTGTTCTCCCTCTCCTTCTCCATATTCTTAGCCTCCTCTATTTGCTGAGCATGGACCATGATCCTGGATATGTCCATCTTCTTAATCAACATTGTGGTCCTACATTCCTTGGCCATATTGCTAGACACCCCCGACACAAACTTACTCATCCTTGATCTGCTATCTGCCACCACATGAGGAGAATATCTAGCTAATTGAGTAAACTTGAGAGAATACTCTTTCACTATTATGTTGCACTTCTTCAAATTTATAAACTCCAAAACCTTTACTTCCCTCAACTCCAATGGGAAGAACATATCCAGAAAAAATAGTGGCAAACTCATCCCATTCTATAGGCCCTGCATTGGTGGCCCTCTCTGCTTTTTACTATTTGAACCATGAGTGAGCCATATCCTAAAACTAATATGCAGCTAAATCAAAACTCTCAATAGCGGTCACCCCCATAATATCAGTAACTTTCTGCACCTGGTCAAGAAATTCTTGAGGGTCCTTATCTGACTTAGAACTAGTTAAAGATGGAGGGTTCATTCGGGTGAAATTTCGAATCCCGGCAGCAGTAGTATTTATACTGGGTTGGCCGGAACAGCAGCTGGATGTTCATTCTAGGATTTCACAAAATGATCTAGGGTGGTGAAAGCTGCTCTAACTCAGTGTGGGAGACATGTTCGTCCAGAGGATCTGGATGGACGGGCTAGGGTTCTGGCTGGTCTCCCGTTCCTCTTCCCTTTGTCCTCTTTGGAGGCATATTTTGTAAACGAAAGATAAACCTGGATTGGACAGAGAGTTTAATTGGAGCTCATGCTCACTCGCATGAGATGAATACTGAAAGAAGGGAAACTTTTCGTAAAACATCTCATAGCCTCCTGTCCATAAGTGTGGCGCACTACACACCCATACACAAGACTGTACTAGATGTGTCTTTCAGACTTCTTAGGACTCTGTTGAACCTTAGGCTTTGATACCAAGTTTGTAACACCCCGAGTCTGTACCCCAGATGCTACACGATACTCATAATCCTGAAGGACCACAAGCTAACCCATGACTGGTACCTGCTACAATAACTGAATAATAATGCTGTAAATATGAAGAAATTAGGCAAAACTTTCCATAAGGTTAAATACTCAAATAAAAACTGAAGACAGTATAACAATACCAAAACTGAAACATCTGTTTGAAAATACTCTAGTCTGAAAAGCCTCTAAACTGTCTGAAATATGGAGTTGATGGGACAAGCCCCCAACTAACTCTGAACTAATGAAATAAGCTGGACTACTAAAATAATAATAATGTTCTTAAGCTATCAGGACTCACCACTATTCTATCAGCTAAATATCCAAACCTACTAGGTATGCTCGGGAGCCCGTGCGTCTGAACCTATGATATAAAACATCATAGCTCAAAAGAAAGGTATGCGTCAGTACTTTGAATGTACTGGTATGCAAAGTGATGTAGGCTGAAATGTATGGGTTCATTTGCAAGAACAATACTGACTGAATAACATAAATGTAACTGAATGAGAGTACAAGCATGAATATATAAACTGTAACTGAGATCGTGATAACATTGGATACTGAGCTTGAATACCGATTGACTGATATCTAAGTCTATTGCTACTAAATTATTGATAACTGAGTGACTGTATCTGAAAGTTCTGAATATGGAACTGTGCTGAGTTTCGTATTGAGCAAAGTGACTATATCTGATAGTCCTGAATCTGTAGAACTGATCTGAGTTCTATACTGAGATTGGAACTGAAACTTATTCTGTGGGAGGTAGTCAACTAACCGATATGCCCCTCTCTGAACTAATTGGGGTCCAAATTATAACCCTAACTGGAAGGGTGTCAGTACCAGCCATAAGTAAAGACAAGCCGACTCACCCTCATCTGGCAGGTGCTCTAAATGAGAACAGTGGTACCCTCAACTGGCAGGTAGATCACCTCATCAACCCTCAATTGGCAGGTTGATGTCTCAACCTATGCTGGCTATGTAGTTTTGGAATACAAGGCCTGCTTCTAAGGATCACACCCTCTACTAACAGGTAAATCCCCATCCTTTAGTTCACTTGGTGATGAATCCTACTTCCAACTAAATAGATAATGGACTGATTTCTAAATTTTTCTAAGCTGGACTGAACTGTTACTAATCATACTGTTTAACTGAACTGAACTGAGTTCACTGAATTATGTGAACTGCCTAAATACTACTGAATTCTATTAACTGACTGAGTTCTACTGAGTTTCCCTAAGTTCTGTAATTGACTGAATTCTGCTGATCGTGACATGGCTGAATATTATTCTGTAAGTAACACTGGCTCTAGGCATACAACTAAATTGTCAGGTATTAAATACCCCCAGGACTCAATAGCATGAAAAGCAAATCACTGCATGACCTTAGTAGTATAATGGTACTAGCTTACTAACAATACATTCACTTAGGCATTTCTGTCAAACACTTGATATACATTGGGCTTGTGCAAGACTAAATTCACATAATAATATGTTATGCTTTGGCTAGTCAACTCACGTAGGCATTTTGACAAATACTTAAGAAGCATGGGTATTTCACATATCAATACACATGTAGTACTATCATGAATTGTACATTCAACTTGCAACTCAAGAATTTAACATGAAGTTCACAAAGTTCAATTCACAATTAACTAGTTTGCATAAAACTTGGGACGGATAATGGAGTTAGATTGCCATTAACATCATAATCATGAATACATTCAAGATCCAACAAGAAATCTATGAAATCAATTAAGTTGAATTTTAAAAGAGTTCCTTGGACTCCAAGGGTGGAAGGATACCCTTGGATGAACACTTCACATACCTTAGTGCCAGAATTCTAAAAGATTGGTGGTGGTTTTTTGAGTTCTTGATTTGAACTTGATCTCCCTAGGGTTTCTGTTCTTGAGAAATTTGAGAATAATGAATGAACTTAGCCTCTGAAGGGGCTTAATCTCGTGTTAGGGGGCTGATAAATATGGGAAAAAAACCCTACTACCCCTGAGGATGCGGCTTTTTAATGACTGAAAACTGAACTGTCGATGCACAGATCGACGTACTGCGTCATTGGCATCGGCGCAATGGCCAACATGTTGCATCAATCCCACGTCGGTTCACTGCAATTTTCCACTGGGAGCCAATGAAAATTATTAATCGATGCGATGGCTGACGTGCCGAGATCGCGTCGATACACTATTTTGGATTCACAAATGTGGTTCAAATGTGTCCAAAAAATCCAAAACTCACCTGAGAACACCTACTGATATTCTTGTTCTTTAATCAACCAAAAGATTGATATTTTAAGGTCATAGAGGTCGTAAAATAGAGTTGCCAACTTACGAAGGCCAAATAATACTAAGTTTTAATACTTAGCTAAAATTTTCTAAGTTTGGGACCCATTAGCAAGCTTAAAAGACTGAGTTGAGCATAGAATTTTGTGGGGTGTTACACTCACCCACCTCGAACCATTTAGTCGGGGACCTACACCTTCTACCATAAAAGGACTCAAAAAGGGCCATTTGGATGCTGGAATGATAACTATTGTTATAAGCAAATTAGATAAGAGGCAAATGGTAAACCTAACTTATTTTAAAGTAAACTACACTGGTTCTTAGCATATCTTCTAGAGTTTGAATAATGCCCTTCGCTTGCCCATCCGTTTGAGGGTGGAAAGCGGTGCTAAGGTTCACCTCAGTACCCAACCCTTTCTGGAAAAAAAATACCACAAATAAGAAGAGAACTGCGTACCTCAATCATAAATAATAGACACCAGGGCCCCATGCAACTTAACTATCTCCTGAATGAACAACTTGCCATAATTCTCTCCCGAGTAGTTGGTTCTCACAGGTAAGAAGTGAGCAAACTTGTTTATTCTGTCCATAATGACCCAAATTGAATTATTCTGATTTCAAGAATACAAAAAAACTGTGACAAAATCCATATTAATCATTTCCCACCTCCTCATGGGTAATTCTATCTCTTGAGACGTGCCATTCGGCCTCAAATACTCAACCTTGACTTGCTGACAGACAATACACTTGGCAACAAAGTTTTTCATATCCCTCTTTATATTATTCCACTAATAGATCTCTTTCAAGTCATGACATATTTTTGTCGAACCCAAATGAACTGTATATCGGGACCCATGAACTTTAATTAAAATTCTTTCCCGTAGTCTATTTGCATCAAGAACACACAACCTTCCTTGGTACCTTAGAATGTCATCTCTCCCAATCTCGAAAGCTATAACCTTTTGCTGACCTACATATTTCTTTATTTTCATAAGTATGAGACCCAAAACCTCTTTCTCATTAACTTCAGCCCTAAGAGATGTTTTAGCCACTTATTGAATGATCACCCCTCCATCCTCAGAGTCCAAAGGGTGAACTCCTAAGTTTGCAAACCGGTGAATGTTCTTCACCAATCCTCTTTTCTCCTTATCTATATGGGATAGAATCCCCATGGATAACCTTCTAAGAGCATCAACACCAACATTAGCTTTACCTGGGTGATAATGCAGACTCATGTCGTAATCCTTAAGCAATTCGAGCCAGTGCCTATACCTGAGATTTAATTTTTTTTTGCATAAATATATATTGCAAACTCTTATGATCTGAGTAGATATCCACGTGCACCCTATACAAATAATGACGCCAAATTTTCAAATAAAAAACCATACCCGCTAATTCTAGATCATGAGTCAGATAGTTTCTCTCATGAACCTTAAGTTACCTGGATGCATAAGCCACCACTTTCCTATGCTACATTAAAACACAACCAAATCTCACACAGGACACATCACAATACACAACGAACCCCTCAGTATCCTTAGTCATGGTCAAAACAAGAGCAGAAGTCAACTTATCCTTTAACTTCTCAAAACTGCCCTCACAAGCATCAGACATAAACATTTCACCTTTTTTTAGTCAACCTTATAAGTGGAGAAGTAGTAGATGAGAAAATCTCCCCAAACCTCCTATAATAATCTGCCAAGCCTAAGAAGCTCCTAATGCCAGTTGGAGTCATGGGTCTAGGCCATTTCTTAACCGCCTCAATCTTTTGCGGATCCACTTTGAACCTTTTACTAGATGCAACATGCCCAAGAAAATTCACCACACTTAGAAAAAATTCACTCTTAAAAAGTTTTGCATATAACTTCTAATCAATTAAGGTATACAACACAATTTGGAGGTTATTTGCATGATCTTCCTCACTTTTGGTGTACACCAAGATGTCATCAATGAAGACTATAACAAACAGATCCAAAAACTATCTGAACACCTAATTCACAAGATCCATAAAAGCAGTCAGAGTATTAGACTACCCAAATGACATAACCAAGAACCTATAGTGGCCATAACGGATTTGGAAAGTAGTCTTAGGAATATCAACCTCGCTGATTTTCAATTGATGATAACTCAAACGGAGATCTATCTTAGAGAAACACTTAGAACCCTGAAGCTGGTCAAAGAGGTCATCAATTCTAGAAAGAGGCTTCTTCTTTTTCACTATGACCTTATTTAACTAATGGTAATCTATACACATTTGAAGATACCTATCCTTCTTTCGTATGAAAAGCATAGGAGCACCCCAAGGAAAAACACTAGGACAGATGAAACTCTTATCAAGGAAATCCTTTAATTGCTCATTTAGTTCCTTCAGCTATGCCGGAACCATCGTATATAGAGGAATAGAAATAGGATAAGTATCCGCTGGGAGATCAATCCGAAAGTCTATTTCCCTATCGGGAGGTATCTCAGGAAGTTCATCGAAAAAACTTTTGGAAATTCATTTACTATGAAAATAGAATGCAGGGAGGGACTTTAACAGTTAGAATCCTTGACCTAAACTAGATGATACAAACACCCTTTGGAAAATAATTTTTGAACCCTAAGATAAAAAATAATTTTCTCTTTTGGTACTAGGGAACTCCCCTCTCATTTAATTATCGGTTTATTAGGAAAATGAAAAGTAACCTTTAGGGTCCTATAATATAGAGAAGCATAGCACAAGTGAAGTTAATCCATCTCCAAGATCACATCAAAATCCATTATATCAAGCTCTATTAGATCTACCAACGTCTCCTTATGAGAGATGGACACCACACACCCCCACAAATTTTTCTAGCAATAATAGACTCACTCAATGGGGTAGAACAAAAAAGGGGTCTGAAATAATTTTAAGACCAAAACCAAAGTGTATAGCCACATAAGGGGTGACATATGATAGGGTGGAATCGGGGTCAAGCAGAAAATAATCATCATGAGAGAAAAGTTATAACATACTAGTAATAAAATCTGGGATGCCTCAGATTCCTGGTGAGTGGAAAGAATATATAGGAAATTTTGACCAGTTTCCATCCCTGAAGTAGCACCCTTAGCTGTAGACGCTGATAAAGTGGCGACCAGGACCTTATTCTCTCTTGTTTACAACCCCAGTCGAAAGATAATCTCGCTATATATGACCAGGCTGACCACAATTAAAGCACCAATTTCTTCCCTCCTTAAAATAGCCATGGTGAAGCTTTACTCAAACACAGAAAGGTGGATAAGTTAGGTCTGACTAAGCTTCACTATCCTGAGATTGAGCACCCTGTGCCGTAGGACTATTGCTATTGCCTGAAATGCTTAGGAGCGGGAGCACTAGCTGACAAGTAAGAGTTTCTTTAGTTATTCTTATGCCATTGCGTACTATCTTCCCCACTGTTCTGCTAATTTGTACCCTATGTTGCACACCTAAACTTCTTATTATGTATTTTCCCCATTTCTATCTATTTTATTTTCTCACGTTCCACCTATTGCATAGAATCACTAGCCTAGATATGTCTATATTATTATTCAGCATAACAACCTTACACTCTAACACCAAATCATGGGACATACCTAATGCAAACTTGATAATCCAGGACCTCATACTAGAAACAAGCTCATAAGCATAATGGGTCAATTGGGTGAACTTCAATGAATACTCCTTAATACTTATCTTACTCTGCGTTAGATTCATAAACTCCTCAGCTTTGGATTTTCTCAACTTCTGAGGAAAGAAACGATCAAGAAAAGTACATGGGAACTCTTCCCATACTACCAGCTCATAATGTTCACCCCTTAACTCTTTCCACTCCTCATACCACTGATAAGCCACTTTTTTCAAGTAATAAGCCACAAACTTAACCCCCTCTGAATAACTAGCATGTACCACCCCGAAGTTCTTCTCCATCTCATGAATAAACCCCTAAATTGTGGAGCCTATAAAGATTGGGGGTTTCGGCCTTATAAATTGACCAACCCGAGTAACTTCAGATGAATTGGGGGTCAAACCAATATGATGAGAATGATGAGAATGTGATGCCATAATCTGAGCAAGCATATGGGTGGACTGATGGAACTCAGCTTTCGAGATATCTCCCTAAGGAGACTGAGTGACACCATCCCAAAGATCCCGAGGAGAATTAGTATGGACCAGTGAAATCCCAGGTTGAACAATGTAGTCAAGTGTATGAGCCCTATATAGAGTCTGCATTCCATGAGTTGGGTAAACTTTCTCCACACTTTCCCTAGTAGGGATGGAGGTTCCAACTGAGTTCTTACAATCGTCAGACCTTTGTGGAGGCATGATCTGAAATGTGATAATGCTATGAGTTAGAGAAAACTTAAAGTAACTAGACTCTCTAGCATGAAATAAAACACACATAAAAAAAATATTCCCAAATGACTTATCATCTCCCTCTTATAGGAATGGTATAACACACACCCCTAAAAGGTACTCCACTCGACACGACTTTGTAGATACCCAACGACCTTAACCCGAACCAGGGTCTGTCCATGACAGGTATCCCAAACCAACCAAGGCCAAAGATGACCCCCTTAGCCTTATCTCAAGAGCACAATAATTATAAATAATAAACCGCAGAAGACAACAAATATAATAAGAGAAATATGAAAATAAAGATGTAGGTTTGAAAGTCAAAAACCAAATCCACAATAACATCTCCACTCTGTCCACAAAAGCATCTAATCCAAGGAATACTAACCAATCTAGGACATACAACGATGTAGCATTTAGGGATGATCAATATGGCGAGTACTGACAAGCAACCCAAGAAAAGGGATAAAATATATACATTTACCAAAATTCAGTCATAAATCACATGCACCACAATTATACATATATATAGGATGCCGATATAGGGGCAGGAGATATAAAATATAATCATTTAAAAATTTAATCCTGAACTATATAGCTCGTACCGACCTAAAGGCACCCACGATCTATATGGGTTCGGGTCTCCTTACCGGAATGGCCCCAGTCTATGTTAGCTGCATGTACCAGAGACAATAAGCTAAAAGCCACAATAGTCAATTAGACTTTCAAACATATATTGTGTAAATCTGACACAGTGGTCATACACCCCCAACATCGACACATATGCTTCCCAATGTTAGTCCCCCCGGGACTACATCTTCTTGGTGAAGCTACATAATTCTCTTTAAGTATAATTAAAACAAGTTTTCACACACCATTAACCATAGAGTCATTTAATAAGGCATTCCCAAATTGGTATCGTCATACCAATAGACTTGCACGTTATTCCAATTTTTCCATACTGTATCCATAATCCATTTAGCTATTTAGACTCCAATTTCTATTTAAAAGTTCATAACCAAAGCCTCTAAGGGAATTTCCATAACCTTATTACCTTTTTACCCATTAAAGTTATGTAATTTTCCAAAAGACACTTAATACACTATGAAATCCTTGTGTAAAAAATAAATTGTAATAAGGGTTGAGGTTCATGTCATTATCATGCCAAAATCCACAAACTTTGTGAAACTCAAATTACCAAATTCCACCATTATCACTAGACACAAATTTCTAGTTTGCAATTCACTGTTTATACCATAGAGAAACAATTAAATAAGAGATAAACAATGCAAGAGTATAAAAAACAAAAATCCTCAACCCTAGTTTGAATTAAACAATCAATAAACATATATATATATATATATACATACATATATAAAGTAATTTGATGCAATAATATAATAATAGGGAGTGTGAAACATGCTTGAATAACGGAAGAATTTGAAGAGAAACTGGAGTTTAGAGCTCGTGGAATTGAATTCTCGAGAAAACCCTTGTGTTTCTTAACTTGAGAGTTGGAAAGCAGGAGAAAAATGTTAGAAAGTTGATAAATTATGGTTATTAGGGATTAAAGATTTTTTAAACTTATTTAGTGGGGTTAAGAATAAAAAATCCCCCACCACAAGTTATAAAAATGAAGTTGCGCGATTCATGCTTAGCAATGTGGCACGCCGCTATCACGGAGGCCTAAGGGAATGCCACACCCTTATCGCAGAGAGTAGGCAGCACGACATGCCACTTTCATGGAGGGCACTTGGCATGTCATGACCTTATCACAGACCCTCACTAGTTTGGGGTCCCAAAATAAACCCGCACACTTTTTGAAAATTCCAAAACTCTCCTAAATCATCCCGTTAATATTTATTATCACTATTTAAGTAAAAAATTATCCTTGAAAAAGGAAGGATCCAAAATAAATTAGTTTCAAATATATGGGGTCTTAATTTTAGAGGTCAGGCCTAAGCAATATAAAAATCATTTTTCTCATTTTCTTCCATTTTTGAGGTTTTGAGCTTCGGGTTAAGAGGTTTTTGGGAGATGTCTTTTATTTTCTATCTTTGATAAGCACCAAATCACAATTTCAACTATTTTACTTTGATTCTCATAATCTAAAATCGTAATTTCATAATTTCAAAAGTTAAATTTAAGAATTTTGTGCAGAAGGCCTAAAAATGATTTTCTTCAATATAAACCTCATTTCTAACCCATTTTCAATTGGTTTTTCTTCCATGACTTCCTTTAATCTTTGGCTAATGTGTTTATGAACTAAAATTTTGATTCTACCTCTTTTTTTGAAACCTATTTCAGAGTTCTGTTTTTACCTCGACTCAAAAGTGTTCACTATGGGTATTGTTGACTTTTTTGATGTGAAGATTCTATATTTGTATATTTTAGTTAATTTCGAGGCCGTTCGAGAGTGGAAGGCTCTATGTTGAAAGGTTTTGGATCGAATTTTGTCATTTTGAGGTAGGTTATGACTTAACTTTCTTCTGACCGGATTGGATAGTTAGTGATTATATAAAAGCATGCTAATGAGCATGGATAATAATTATGAAAATGATGGTATTACTGTTGTGTGCCCGTGTGGAGAATTATGTTGATATTATTGGTGATTTTTGATGATATTTGTTGTGTGTGGCCCGTGTAGGGGCATTATCTGACATTATTGGCCTTGTGTACTTGTTGAATTATTTTTCTTGTGTTTATGTATTACTAAGATATTTCACTTTAATGGTATATGGCTTATATTGGATCATGGGTGGTTGGCCTATTGAGTAGATTTTTAGCTCACGTACGTATATATTGGTTGGATTTGAGATTATTATGATTATTTGGTTGAGAGAATTACATCCTCATATCATACATACAATTATGAAACATTAGTACTATTGTGGAAATATTGGTTTTCTAACAAAAATGAGACACCTTCGAAAACCCTTCCTTACAGTTCACAAGCTAGAGAGAATATATGGATATTGAGACTAGATTAGTTATTGAGATCGTATATGAGTTGCAAACCCCCATGGGTCCTACCTTGGGATCAATACTTGGTAGGTGTATACGGAGTTATGTAATAACCTCTGACATATCACATCATCATTATAAGTCTCATTGTTTTTCATACATTATGTATCTTCTGTATTGTGTTTCGTGATTGATTTGATATTTTTCTATTCTATATTTTCTTTTTGTACTTGCATTTGGTGTATGTGATATATTTAGAACTACTAGTGGAGATTGTGTGGGCCACTGTTTGGGATATTTACTGACTGCAGGTGGCACACCCATAATGTGTGTTTATATACCATATTTTTTACATTGCTCAGTCGGCCTATGATACCTACTGAGTATAAGTGGACCATACTCATTCCTATTGTGTCCTTTTGGTTCATATTTCAATGCAAGTGTGCCATGTGGTAGCTAAGTTTGAGCGATAATTGGAGTAATTTTGAGGTAGTGGAGACTGTATGCTTTCAGAGTCGACCTCTAACCTCATCCTACCTAGTTTATGTCTTATTGTGTATTCAGAGTCACACTTATGTTTTCTTTCGTATTTTTAGTTGTATTTTTTAGACTTTGATATGTACTTAGTTTGTTTTTACACTGTGATATCAGGTTTTGGGATGATTTATGATATTATTGTGATTCAAACTTCCATTATCTTTATGTATGTATGGCCTGATTTCGTGTAATACCACACAAGCTCCTAGATAAGTTTCCTACTATTAGTTCTATGCTTAAAAGCCCCTAAGTAAATATTTTAAACCATATATAAGTGTCATGACCTTTAACCTTGTGTGTGAAGTGTTTCTAATACAATTATGGTCATAGAAAGCACTTAGAAAAAAGTTGAGTTGAAAATATTTATATCGACTGAGTATTAGTATCATAGCCTACAAGGGTCAACTTTAAACGAGTATAACTCCTAGAATATATTGATTCAGGTGGCCTACTATATATCAAATAAAATATCGTCGAGTCTTCTTACCTAATCATCTAATTTCACCTTAATATGATATCAGAGTAGAAAGTTATGCTCATTTTACTTTGAAGTGTTTGTCTGTCAACAAGGTGACGACTTGAGTGTAAGATGTCAACTAAGTGACGAGCTATCAACCCAGTCGTCAGCCTTAACCAGAAAAATCCCTAAATCATTTAGATAAGGTGATGACTAAGTTGATAAGCCATCAACTTGTTGATAAGCTATCAACTAAGTTATCAACCTTAACCAGAAAGTGTCCAAGACTAGCCAGAGGTTGATGACTAAGTTGATAAGCCATCAACTAGTTGATAAGTTATCAACTGAAATTTTTTTCATATTTTATTAAATTTCTTTAGGGTATTTTGGTCTAATACTCACCTCAAACCTACCCCCATGACTTAAATCACCCTATAAATGATAGTTACACATCATTAGTCAGTTTTCAATGTTTATTATCCTCTCCACTCTCAAGAGAAAGGAAATTAGGATTTATTCCCAGAGGTCAACTTCCAAGGAACTAAATTCATGTCCTTCTTCAAAAAATCATCAAGAAATTAAGAAATTCAAGTATGTGGGGTTTGAGAAAGGATAATCTTTCATCATTGTGCCCAAAAACTCAATTTTGAAGTTGAATTGATGTGATTTAAACTAGGGTTCATACCTAAATTTCCATATTCTTGAATTTTGTGATATTATCATGTGATTTGAAGTTTAATTTACACAAGAAATTACCTTTATTCATTTTTTGACTTAAATGATTGTTTTAATGACATTTATCTTGAGCTGGGGGTCTATCAAAAACAACCTCTCTACTTCTTTGGAGGTAGCAGTGTGGACTGCATATACTTTACCCTCCCCAAACCCCACTTTATGGGAATACACTAGGTTTGTTGTTGTTGTTGATGATTGTTTTAATGACATGATTTTCAAAATCTTGACTTGTAGTTTGATGTATTGATGAAAGATTCTAATTCAAGTCTTGAGATTGATATTTTGATATAAAATTTCTATGAAATGATTCATGAATTTCAAGATTAAAGAATAAGTTATTGATTACAAGAAGCTTAAGCTAAATCTTAAGTTACAAGTATTACAACAGGGAGGAGGAGGAAGAAGAGGAGAACAAGATTAGTAATGATCTTGAGGAATGCTCTCGGTGGACATTAGCAAGGCTGCTAACGTGCACCCTCTGTAATTTCTCATGAGTTCTACTGGAAACTATAGTGTTACTGATGAAATTGGTTACCTCACAAGATGGAAATAGCTGTTCACTGCATCCACTAATATTTGGAAGCTTCCTACCCCTCAGGTACCGTTCTATCCTTGACGAGGTTGAGGAGCCCAACTTAGACTTGGATTCACTGACATTGATTCATTATCTAAGCATTGATTCTACATACCCAAACATGAAGTTTTAATTCTCAGAGCATGCACCACTGCCTCAGTAGCCTTTGAAGAAGGAACATACGAAAAATCACAAAGCTGGTCCTAGTAAGACCCAAAACTACATTCCTCCGTCTACTCGAGATGGTAAAATTATTATCACTATTGTCGAAGATGATTTAAAAGAGCAATTTCACTACTGGAAAAATGCCCTAATAGATTTTTTGGTGGAGGATACTCCCTACCAAAAATCTATGGAGAATTTTATGGAAAATGTATGGAATTTTGTTGAAAACCCCCAAACCCTGGGTCATGATGTTGGATACTATATTTTCTGATTCAACTCAGCTGCTGATAAGGATAAGGTACTTCTAGGTGACCCTTACACATTTCACAACAAACCATTAATAGTTCAACCATGGATTATTGATTTTGAATTTGATCCAAATTGCATCACAACTATTCCACTGTGGATTACACTTCCAGTACTACCTGTTGGATTTTGGCTAGGTGATGCATTAAGTAAGATAGAGCGTGGAATTGGTCATCCTCTTTACACAGACCATTTTACTACTTGCATGGAACGTATGTATTATGCTCGTGTATGCGTTGAGGTGGATGCATCTCAACCTTTAATTGACTTCATTGAAATGGTGACTTCAACTGGAACTTTCTTTCAGCCTATTGAGTTTAATTAGAAACCCAAATTTTGCAACCATTGTCTATATTTTGGGAACTCTACTGATGATTGTCGACTACATGACAAAGGAGGGGATTAGGAGAAGGATTTCTAAGAAAAAACAAAAAAGAGAAGGAGGAACAGAAGAAGGAGAAGACCTGCACGTGAAAAATAGTAAGAAAAAGAAAAAGGAATGCTACAAGTAAGGAAACTACCACCCCTCCACGACTAGATGACCAAATAAAGACCCATAACTTGGAAAGTGACTAGGAACTACAAGTGTAAATCATCCAGCAAGCAACTGGAACTGGTGGGACTTCACAAGAAGGAGGTGCAAGCACTTCTTTCATGACAATAGGTTCTCAGCATTGGTGAGTATGGGTGATCACGAGGGTGTGCCATGTAATACTGGAAAACCACCCAACATTTGGAACTTGAGGGGATTGAACCAACCCCTCAAGCAGAAAGAGCTTTGTAAAACATAAGATAGAAATAATGGGATGTCTAGAAACAAGAGTGAAGCTGCAAAAAAGTCTCAACATACTGGAAAAGGTTGTATAAGGTTGGAGTACTAGTTGTAACTACCCAATGACTCCAAATGGTCGAATTCGGTTAATATGGAGAAACCATGTGTATGTGGAGGTATTAGTCTCTTATGAACAGTTTCTAAATTATTATGTTGAGAGTCCAGTAGATTCCTTTACTGCTTATGTTACTGTTATCTATGCAAAAAATACTGTTGCTGAAAGAAAACATTATGGTTTGCCTTAAGGGGACTAAGTACAAACATTCAGGAACCTTGGATCTTGAGTGGAGACTTCAATCCTATATTGAGTTCTAATGATAGGTTGGGCTCCCCTGTTACACCTACTAAGACACAAGACTTAGGGATTGATTGGATGCCCTTCAACTTACTTTCCTAAGATCTAGAGGTTGTTACTGTTCTTTCTGCAATAAGCAGGAGCAGAACCACAGAGTATATTCAAGAATTGACTGGGATACGGGCATTATCAATGGTTGTAAAGCTATGGAGCAGTAGAGGTTTACTACCTACTACGAGACATTTCTGATCATTCTCCAATCTTATTACAGTGCAATCCTACAGTGAGTAGTAGGACAAAACCTTTCATGTTATTCTCTACAGTCATATAACGTGACAAGTTCCCAAAATTTATTGCAAGTACTCAGAGTCAAAGATACACTGGGACTAAAATGAATCAGCTGGCTCAGAAGTTGAAAGCACTAAAGACAAATCTAAAGGGGCTAAACTCTTATCTAGCTTTATATAAGAGACACTTGCATACTACCAGACAACAGCTAGCAATTAATCAAGAAAAGTTGGCCAATGATTTGTTTAGTTAAACTTTGATAGAGGATGAGAGAATACTTGTTCAAAAACTGCACCAATGGAGTTTAGTGGAAGAGCAAGCACTGGGACAAAAATCCAGGGCCGCTTGGATTACCTGTGGGGACTCTTCTTCTAAATTTTTTTATGCACAATCCAGGATTAAGGAAAGTAAAAATGCTATTACATCAATCTATACTGACCAAGGACTGAATATTGTAGATCCAGTCTTAGTGTAACAGGAATTTGTATCTTTCTTTATCAACCCGCGAGAAACTACTGCTGATGAGGTGCCCTTACTAAATTCAAAGATCATTAGAAAAGGTCCTTGCTTATCTAACCTACAAAAGATGTCACTCATACAACAGCTTATAGAGGAGGAGATTATAAATTCTATAAAATACATGACAATTGAGAAATCACCAGGAGTGGATGGTATCCCTATTGAATTCTATACAAGTTAATGAAACATAATGAAATCAGATGTATTAATGGTTGTTCAAGAGTTCTTTACTACAGGTAAAATTCTTAAAACTTTCAGATGCACAACAGTTATACTTATGCCAAAGGTACTTGCACCCACAGTAGTTAAAGACTACAAGCCCATAGCATGTTGTACTATATTCTACAAGATCATTACTAAGGTGTTAAAAAATAGAATGAAGGGATTAATGAACACCATTATAAGCCCCTCCCAGTCATATTTTATAGAAGAAAGATCCATCATTGATTATGTGATCTTCAGCCAGGAATTATAGAAATGGTATACAAGGAAAGGACTGTCTCCTAGATATGTATTGAAAGTTGACTTAAGGAAAGCCTATGACAGTATTGAATGGTGTTTTCTTAAAAACATGCTTGCAGAATTGGGATTTCCCCAAAAATTTATTAGTTGGGTTATGGAATATGTTATAACTGTGTCCTACTCTCAGTGTTAAATAGTGGACTTACTAAGCCTTTTCAAGGTAAAAGAGGAATAAGGCAAGGGACCCTATGTCACCTTACCTTTTTGTGATTGCTATAGAGTATTTACATAGACAATTAGCCTTGGCCACCCCAAATCCCAACTTCTAGTTTCATCCTAGGTGCAAAAATCTTGGTCTTGTGCACATCTATTTTACAGATGATCTATTAATGTTTTGTAAAGCAAATAGTGCATCTATAACACTACTACAACAAGATTTTAACAAGTTTTCTACAACTTCAGGACTGCAAGCCAACCAATACAAGAGTTTTAATTACATGTCAGGTGTCAAGGAAATAGAGAAATAATAAATACTATAGACTCTGGGCTACACTGAAGGGTCCTTACTTTTTAAATACTTAGGAGTACCTCTGTCTTCCAGGAAACTAACTGTGGACCAGTTCTACCCCTTAATGGATAAAATTCTTAAAAGGATAAAATATTTGTCAACAAAACTACTATCTTATGCAAGAAGGTTTCAGCTGATTAAATTTGTTATTTTTGGCATTAAAACTTTTTGGGCTCAGATATTTATTCTCTGAAAGAAGATTATGAAGCTCATAAACTCTCACTGTAGAATCTTCTTATGGACAGGTAAAACTTGTCCTGTAAAGAGAGCACTAGTCTCTTGGGAAAAGTTTTGTATGCCGAAGGCAGTAGGAGGGCAAAATATTCTGAATATTTGCAACTGGAATAAAGCAGCTGTTGCAAAACAACTATAGGCCCTAGCTACAAAAGCTGGCAGTATACGGATAAGGTGGGTACATGCTTACTATATCAAAGATGCTATAGTGGAGGACTATTGCAGCCCAAGGAATGCTACTTGGGTTATGAAAAAAGTGACTGAATAAAGGAAGGCTATCATGCTAGTGCCTGTATTGCAAGGTAATCTTCAAGCAAGACTAAGTCAACTAATTGTAAAGGGCAGATTTTCCATCAAAAAGTTTTACCTAGCCATACTACCTGATATGCCAATAGTCTCTTGGAAGAACACAGTACTTCACTCAAGAATACACCGGAGGCATAACTTCATCATGTTGCATTGTTGAAAAGATTGGCTACAGTTGATCGACTAGAAAAGTTTGGGATTAATGTTGATATGGCTTGTGCATTCTGTCATAATACTATAAAAATACATGATCACTTGTATTTTGACTATCCAGTTACAAGTGGTCTGTGGGGTAGAATACTTTCATGGATGGGAATTCATAGAACCACAGAGACCCGGTAGCAAGAAGTAGACTGGATTATCGGATAGGCAAATGGAAGATTATGGAAATGTGCTATCTTATGTTGTATGCTTGATATGATTATCAGTATAGATGGAGAGAAAGAAACCAAATTAGGTTCCATCAAGGAAGCTTTATGCCTGATAGAGTCTTTAAGGAGATAGTTGTGCACATACATATCCGTGGAAGCCAGTAAAAGAAATGGACTACACACTTGAAGCAACTAAATTCTATGCCTTGACTAGTTTCATGTTTAATTCTATTAGATACTTAGAATAGCTATTCTATATTTTTTAAAAAAAGTATACAGTAGTGACTCCATAGGAATGTTAGTGTGAGTCCTACTGATCTTCTTGTTAGTTTTACGTCTTTTGAGAGGCATTTGGTCAACTCTGGCTAGTTATGTAAATATTACTTGGTGAAATAAAATTCCTTTATTTACCAAAAAAAGTATTACAACATGATATAAAGTTCAGCTTGATCTTATGATCTAAGATGAGACATAAAATCCACAAGTTTCTTCATGAATTTGATTTAAGTAAAGAGAAGCATAATTGGTTTTCAGTTTATAAACTCTTATGCTAGTTTAAGGTGGATTTCCTAAATATGAGCATATTAGTATATGTTTTGGAGTAGTATTTAGCACTGAGGGGGGAATATGGGTTAGTGCATCCTATTCTCTAGAAACTACGTGCCCTCATAGGTTTAAGGGACTTTTAAGAGAGTTTCCCTTCAGTTTTCCAATATGGATGAAGTATAGTGATCACTTTAAGTTAAGGTTCTATTTCGATGGCAAGGGTAGAACAACTCTCCTCAACTTGGGTAAGACGTTGGACTCGATGATAGCTCACATGGTTTATCCCAATTATAAGAATCTCCCACCAAGAAAATAAAAGTAAATATTTTTGAAACTAAGTATAATGACTCATAAGCTTAATTCAGATGTTGTTTTTACTATTCATGCTTATGATATTTCAACTTTCAGTTTTATTCATGATCAAGGCGAGTCCTTTTACACTTAGCATGGATGATTTAAAAGTATGTTCAACTTCAATTTTTACTTATTGCATTCACCCCCACATACTCAATATATTCCAAAGTACTGACCACATATATGTGTCTGTGGCTACATCCCTTCATGATGTAGGTGTCAATTGTATCTCACACTTCAAAATCAGATAGTTTAGAACTTCTAGATAGTAGGTGATGAGTTCTTTTAATTTGAGGACTCGAGTTAACTACATTTCCAGTATCATATATTTTATTCATTTGTATTGATTATGGGTAGTTGGAGGTCATGTACCAGCTACCTAAAGTCAATATTAGTAGAGGATTTATAAACAGTCAGTCAGAATTAATACATTCAGTTTCAGCTTTTTTTTGTATATCTATTGATGTAAACATTCCTGAAACAACTTTGTATTGAACAAGTCGAGTGAATGTCATCTATTCCACTCATTATTTTTAGTTTTATGTATTATATTTAGTTTCTCACAAATTATGCCAGTAGCATGGGTTAGCTTGGGATCAGTTGTGGTTCTAACCACTGTGTGATGTCTAGGGGTTAGTCTTGGAGTGTTACACTTTGGTTTAAGAGTCTCGCCTTGGGTTTATATTGTGATTTCCTTTTTCATATCAGTTTGGGTGGTTGGCTTACTTTGTTAAGGATTATCAGTAATAAGTGGCATCATGACCCGAGTTTATGGATTGTAGCAGTATTAAACGTTAAAAAATGAATTGTACATCACATTTTAGGATCCCACACAGCACGGTTAGCCCCGATCCATGAGGCTGGGCAGGCACGTTGGCCAGCGTGCCATGCTTGTCCTTCCAAGTGTGGGTTGTTTTCCCTCCTTTTAAACAAGGGTGTTTTGGTCTTTTTATTATTACTAAAGCACCTTAAATGAATTTTAAAACCTATTAAGTAGGGGTGTTCATGGGTCTGTTTGGATCGGTTATTGGTCAAACCAAACCAAACCAAATAAAAAAATAACCATCGATTTGGTTCTTGTCGGTTTAGTTTGGTTTGGTTCGATTTTTTTGGTTTATAATTTTGCTAATGATAAAAGTTGAAAATTTAAAAAAAAAATCCAATCTAACATATGAGATGTCAATCGAGTGTTGTATATCAACCTTGAAACTATGATGTCAACCGATTGTTATACTTAGGCAAAGCCATGACAACACCATATGAACACTTCTAAGAAAATATTAAAAAATAATATTTAACAGAATGATATGATAAACCCCCCAAAAGGTGAACACATAAACTTCTTGCTTAACAAGATTCAAAAAGAAAGTTAAAATTAGTGATTGTCTATAGTCTAATGAATCTTAGCTATAAAATTCAATATACAATAAGATATTATTTTCACAATTAGTATCATTTGTCATTCAAAATGAAAAATTCATTTAGAATCTCATAAGGTACTATCAACTAGATGAAGACATATGACTGAATGCGTTACAACTAAAGTTAAATCATGATTAAAATATAAAATGTAACAAATATTTAGATTGTATTTATGAATAATATATAAATAATTATAATATATATATATATATATATATCGGTTTGATTTGGTTATTTTTTCGATTATTTTAGAGTAAAACCAAACCAAACCAAATTAGTATCGATTTTTTAAAATTCAAAACCAAACCAAACCAAACCTAACCAAATATCGGTTTGGTTTGGATCGCGGTTCGGTTCGGTTAAAAACCAAACCGTGAACACCCCTACTCTTAAGTCACCATTAATTAGTAAAACATCATTCATTCCCATTCCATCTCTCAAAAACTTAAAGTTTCCTTCAAAGTTCAAGCTTATAGTTTCAAGCAACCATTCAAGTTCTCGTCTAAAGCTCTTGTCCTTTTTAGGTATGTAGGAGTTCAGTGAGGGAAATTCTTTCATCTTCACATCCATGTAATTTTATAGTATGATGGTCTTTGAATTTAATGTGAGGGTTTCAAAATCCTAAATCCACAAATTTAATCCTTCTTGTTTTGTATGATTTTATGAAAAAATGTTAAATGGGATTATAGTATCTTATGAAACTTGTTGTTATGATCTATTATGGATTCATATTTTGTGCTTTGGGACTGCTATAAGAGATATGAAAATTGTAACAATCCAAAATCCTACCATGATGACACCTACTATAACCCTCTAGTAGGTAAATCCAATCCTATCCTATACACTAAAAGTAATGGCTAACAAAGTAGATAAAATAAGGTAACACGACCGACAAGTATATATACATAATAGGTACAAAATATACAAAATGGGACACTAAAGAAACAATAAAGACAGAATACACAAGGAAATTCAATCGCGGAACTAGTGTCACTTGTACAAGAGCTACTATGTACTAGAATATAGACCAAACTAATACCTGTCTATATAGGATGTACAACAATATAAATAATAAGTATTGGGAGGAGATAAGTAAGCATCTGAATACCAATAGCTTACCACAACAACGAGTAAAAAACTTTTGAATGAATAGAATCAGCAGGAAAGACTCATAGTACGATCTGCATTGGAGAAAAAAGATGCAAAAGTATAGTATGAGTATCATAACATAAAAAAATATATACATAAGGAACTGGTCTAGCAATTTAAAGGATAACAGAGAATAAATAAAGATAATATTAATATTAATCAAACAATTTCCTAATCAGTCCCTCATAAGCGTAGAAGGTACAATTGACAGACAGTATAATCCAGACATACCACATAAGCATAGCAGGTACAAAGAACAGATAATTAATTATGACGCCCCAGATTCTGAACACCGGACGCTACAGGTGCTTATGATCCCAATGGACCACAAACTAACCCTTTTCTGGTACCAATAACTGAGTATTGCATAGTATATTATAAGAATGCAAAAAACAACTGGCGAAAACTTTCCATAAGGTTCAAAACTAAAATACAACCAAATAAAGTATCAAAATACTAAAGTAATTGTCTAAACATCTAGTCTGAAAGCCTCTAAACTGTCTGAATAAGGAGTTGATGGGACAATTCCCCAACTAACTCCGTCTACTAAATTACTGAATCTAGAAATATAATAAAAAAAATAGAACATCCTCGAATGATGAGGGCTCACTGCTAAGTCTACTACTGCTGGCTGAATCTGAACTTCTAAGGGTGCTCTAGATCTCGTGCTTCTGAACCTATGGTATAAAACACCATAGTGCAAGAGAAAAGTATGTGTCAGTACGTGAGAATGTACTGGTACGCTAGATGAGGTAAGGCTAAATGCAAATGCTCATATGCATGAACTATAAGTGGCTGGATAATATGAGACTACTGAATGAGGATACATGCATGAATGCACAAACTAAAACTGAAATCGTAGTAATACTGAATACTGAATTCTAATAATTGGATTACTGATAACTGGATTTACTGATAACTGCTATCTGAGTTTACTGATACTGAATTCTGATAACTAGGTCTACAAATACAGAACTCTGAGATCAAGCCTATCTAGCGGGTGATCCTTGAATCTGCTGATACTGATACTTATTGACTAAATTTGAGATCAAGCCTATCTAGCGGGTGATCTCTGAATCTACTGATAATGAATATGATTTACTGAAAATAAGATCAAGCCTATCTAACGGGTGATCTCTGAATCTCTGGAACTATCTAAGTTCTTTACTAAGCTGATTGACTGTATCTGACAGTTCTGATTTCTATATAGCTGAACTGAGTTCTATTACTGAGACTAAATCTGAATTTGAGACTGTGGGAAGTAGTCATCTAACCGACATGCCTCTTAATCTAAACTAGAGGGTTCCAACCTGTAACCCCAGCTGGAAGGGTGTTAGTATCGAGCCACGAGTAAAGACACTTTAATGGTCAAGCCTGTCTAACGGGTGACCATAAGCAGAAAGTCAAGCCTAATCTGAATGGTGACTCCTGAGAGGTAGCTAAGCCTTAATCTAACAGGTGACTCCTTATCCTGTGTTAGCTATTCAGTT
>NC_061122.1:32868544-32922948 GCF_002878395.1 Capsicum annuum
AACTGAATAGACGCTGAACTGATTCTTAGACTGTACTAGATTAAGTTGAATCTGTTACTGATCATACTGATTAACTAAACTAGACTGAGTTTATTGGGTTCTATTGACTGACGGAATACTGTTAAATTCTGCTAACTGACTAAATTCTATTACTTTCTGAACTGAATACTTGAACATTACTAAGGTCTGAACTGAGTACTAGACTAGACTTGGAATGATACTGAGCTTACTGAATTTTTCCAAGTCATGTAACTGACTGAGTTCTACTAAATTTTATAACTAGCTAAGAATGCTACTGATTTTGACATGACTGAGGGTACTAAAACTGACACTGGCTCTAGGTACACAGCTAAATTGTCGGGTATTAAATACCCCAAGGACTCGATAACATAAATAATACAAGACATGAAAACTCTTGAATATCATGACAATGGACTATCATTCACAATACAATCAACAAAGCATCTCTTCAAGTACTTGGAAGTCTTGATCTTACACATGTATAGGGATGCATGCAACATATCCTAATTCATTCACTAAAGTCTTTTAACAAACACTTGGCATGCATTGACTTATACATAATTGGGGATTTCATGCTAACATGCTAAAATGGCACTATCTCATTCAAATAAGCATTTTCTCGAACATATGGGAATTATACTTTGGGTTATACGACGATTACAACATCTACATCATCATGGCTATATCAATAAACTTGCAACTTGAAGGGGTTTATCATGAATGTCATAAAATTCATCTCATACTAGAATCAAAACTTGGAACTTGTAATCTAGAACATGAATCACAACTCAACAATCACATAAATATGAACTTCAACTCACATAAATCATGAAAATCATAAGTACTCAATCTTTATAATTTGAAAAGGGTTCTTGAACTTCTTGGGTGGAAGGAACCCAAGAATCAACATCCAACATACCTCAAAAGCTTGGATCTTGAAGGAGATTAACTTTTCTTGAAGGTCCTTGAATGGTGACTTTTGATTCTTGAATTTTCTTGGAGAGGGTTTGTATCTAGTTCTTGGGTTTTTTTTATCTTGAAAGAAACACTAGATTTTGATGTTATAGATGAATATGGAGTTATGATCCTTGATCTGATATAAATAGGAATTAAAAAAGGTAGAAAAAGACCTAAATATTCTTTTTAAAACGGTTTTAATTTGCTGAATGGAAGTGTGTGATGGCTTAAGCGACGGTCCATCACATGCTCGATGGTCCGTCGACCTGTTGTTGTACGTTGCCCAGAAAGTAAGGTTACTACCTCAGTTGTGATGGCTTGGGCGATGGTCCTTCACTAGCTCAACGGTCCTTTGGCCTGACCATCGCACTTGGCCAGTGAATGGGTTTTTTGCCTCAGTTGCGATGGCCGGAGTGATGGTCCATCGCAAGCGCGACGGTCTGTCATCCTGCCCATCGCTCCTGGGCAGTTTGGACAGTTCTCTATAAAACATCCATAACTTTTTACCCTGATACCCAATTTTGGCGAAATTGGTATCGTTGGAAAGCTAATTCAATTTTTCATATGATAAAAAGTTAAAATTGGGAATATTCTATCTGATTTAGATATTATTGACTTATGAATTCATCCCTAAATATTCTGGAGATTAAATTAGACTTAAAGAAATTTTGCGGTATTACATTAATACCACCTACAAGAAGTGTATATAAACAAGTAAGTGCAAATGAATAATATGTAATGCAATTAGAGATGAATGTCATGCAGTTAGTTGTGTTTTTCAAAGGAAGGACTCATAGGGGAATCGTGATATCTATATATCTTTTTGTACTCGAATCAGGCCTTTCAAGTAATAATAAGTAATATTAGGTGCTCAAACTTGAACTGGGACTAAAATAGTCAATCTCTCTATTAAAATACAATGTAGAAAAGTAAACATGCTCGGAAATACCTTGATTATATCTCCCTCCCTCTCTCTCTCTCAGTATATGCAATGCAATATGTGACTAATGTAGAATATAAGATAAAACCCAAAAGATATACTCGGGCCGCTCGAAAGAGCCCATCGGACTCACTTGTCTCCCAACATAAAAAAAAGTATATAAAGAAATGGTCTAAAAAGGTCCCTCGGCCAAATTTAATAAAGTACAGTTTTTCTAGCTTATAAAACTATGATACGATGTTACAAATCTTTTTTAAAAATCAAAATTAGTAGTACTATGGTAAATCCTTTTAAAACAACAAATCAATCGTAAAAAGTGATATAAATCCTTTGAGAAGAAGAAATAGACAAAATAAAAATTAAATAAGAATTAAAACGTCAAAGTCAATCAAACATAAATTTTTTAGTAAATAAAAACAAATAAAAATACATAGGCTAAAAGAAAAAATAATTTGCCTTCACGAGGTAGGGGTTAAGGTCTGGGGATACACCACCCTCCCTAGATCCAATTTGTGGTATTATACTAGGTATGTTGTAGTTTTTATTTTCATATTTTTATTTGATCTACTTTAATAATTTACTAAGTGCTTAATTAATAAGATCTAATAGAGGTCTCTACTTGAGTATTAATGTATGCATTGGGTCAAGTTTTAAGTTTCAACTCTTGCCATTGCTACTGGATTCAAATTATTCCTTAATCGTCGACATGTTAGTTGAGAAGAAGAAATAGATAGAATAAAAATTAAAACTTCAAAGTCGATCAAATATAATTTTTTTTATTAAACAAAAACAAATAAAAATACATAAAAGAAAAAAATAATCTAATTATTGTTATCATCATTATTGTCAGCCGATCAATCTTCAATCGGCATTAGCAGTGCCCTCCTCAGCCTCTAGATCTCTCAGAGCATCCTGGATCTCATTGCAGACAACTCCCATTGAAGGTCATGAACCTGCGTTTGAAGTTCCCGCATGGTGCCTGTTAAAATAGCAACGTCCTACACTGATCAGTCATATCTAGAACACGAATGAATTGACAAAAACGTTAAAACAAAAGTAAACATTAAAACAAAAGTAAAGAAAAGAATCTAAATGTAATACAACATACACTACCAATTAGGTATATTTACACAAAAAGCAAGAAAAAAACTTACCTGAGTCAGGAAAGAGAAAGTGGTTGAAGGTGTAATATAAAAGATAAGATGCAAGAAATAAATTTAATAGGATGAACGAGTAAGGAGAGACCTATTGATAGAGGGTTGAATTTGAATGAGTTAGGCAAAAAGGCATGACTGTTCACCTCCATTTATTAATTACATACAAACTATTGACTTTTTGATTAATTTGAAAAGTTACGACTTAATTAAATGAAGTTGCTAACTAATATTTTAATTATTGTGATAAGTCATGACTTTTTCAGCTTATTATTATTAATTAGTTCATTTCAGTAACCATTTTTATTAAGTTGTGGAAATAGATTATATATCTGTTGCATCAGATAACACATCTGCGTCAACAGATATACTATCTGTTGCATCAAATAACCCATTTGCGACAACAGATATATCATCTATTTCAACAAATCGACAACTTATTGCATCAGATAATCTATCTGTTGCAATATATAATCTATCTTTTTTAATAATCCTCATATCATTAATTCAAAATTTTTATTACATAAATTTAAAAAAGAGATTTAAAAACAAAAATGTCGAAAAGTCACTACTTGTAGCCCATTTTATATTAACATCAATTATTCAATTTAAATAACTATTTTTTACGGTTATAAATTGTGTTTATCATTTATTTTCTTATTGTTTACTGTGAAAAGAAATGACTTAACTAAATCAAGTTGGTGAACTTTTACAAAAAGTCACGACTGTTCACCTTTTTGAACAATTATCATATACCTTAATCCAATGTTGTGACTTTTTTATTATATAATAAATAAATAATTTAAAAATAAAAATGATGAAAGTCACAATCAGTTATTAAAATTAAATAACCGTTCTTTTACGATTATAAATTATATTTATCATTTATTTTCTTCTTATTTATTTACGAACTGTTTTTCATATTAAATAATCGAAAAGTCATGACTTTCTCCCTCAATAACAACAATAACCCTTTTTTTATTAATAACCGCCTGTTGCAACATATGATCTATCTGTTGCAATAGATAGTTCATCCATTGCTACAAATGCTCAATCCCTACCTCCAATCGTTGACATGCTGAGAATAAGGAATAGACAAAATGAAAAGTAAATATTAAATAAGAATTATAAATCCAAAATCGACCAAACATAGATTTTTGAATCCATTAAATACAAATATATACAATAAAAAAAACATACCCTTGGATAGATCAATATAATAAAAGAAAAAACATAACCTAATTATTATTATTACTATTATTATTATTATCATTATTGTCAACCGGTCCATCGACATCCGGCAGCAGCAGGACCCTCCTTAACCTTGCTCTCATGTCACCCAATTCCCACCAGAGTTCATGAATCTGTCTTTCAAGTTCCCGCAAGGAGTCACACAAAATCACTTTGTCCAAATTCGGATCAACCATATCTAGAAGTGGAGTTATGTATAAATACATCACTTAATTAAATAAAATTAGTGACTTTTCGAATATGTAAATTAAAAAAAAATGATCTAAATACAATATTTTATCTTTTATTGCATTTTGGAAAGAAAAAAAATTTCTTTAAAATAAATCTAATAGATGGTTAATCTGTTACAAAATATATTATATTTTTTTGAAAATTAACAACATATTGACAATCGGTTGCAACAGATGGATATATATATTTGGATTTTCTAACAGATAAGTCATATATTGCAACAGATTGATCATCTATCACAATAGATGTCTATAATTGTTTGATAATTTTAACAGATGTGTCATCTGTTGCAATAGGTTAGTCATCTGTTTATTCAAATCAAGCTATAGATGGGCTAGGAATAATAAGGTGCATACAGATGGATAGATCCACTTTCATGTGTGGGAGTAATGTATTACTGATAAGGTTCTCGAGACAACACACATAAAGTACAATGATTTTGTGAATGCAGTTTTTAACCAATTAGACATTAATCATTCAAACAAGATCCTGCATTGTACAGTTTAGTTTGATAGGTTTGACTTGATAAGGTTGAGGGGCCCATAAGATGGTGTCGATACCCTATTACGAATTAATGACGGTTGTTGCTCATATTTATGTGTCAAATTTTGAAAAGGGATCAATATTTGGCGTTATTATAGAGATCCAATAGCGATTGAACTTAAATTTAAGTGTGCATTGGAATTTGAAAAAGACTTCGAAGCATCGCATTGCATCAAACAAGAACGGAATACCAATAGAAATTCCCCTCGTCCAAATTTATACGAAAAGGTTGTTTGAGAAGATGATTATATGCCAGAAAGAGTTGTAGAGGAATAATTACAAGGAAAAGAGGGTGTTGATGAAAACCTATATCATCTAAGAGCTAATTGAAGAGAAAAACATAGGGTAGCAAGGAACTTCTAGCGAATCTGGCTGATGAAGATGAATTAGAACACAAAAAATCTGAATCAAGTGCAAATATAAAGTGTTCCAGTACTGAAAATCTGTCTGTTGTCTCTCTGAAAGAAAATTAGTGCCGCTGGGGAGCTGCGACTAGGTAGCGTGGTCAGGATAATCACCAACATAGAAAATAGCACAACACGAAAAGCAGATTTGAGAGCACCAAGGGTTGAAATAATGTACCGTAAGTAAAGAAAACTTGGCCCAAGAACAGATGCATTTAAAATAAGCAGTCTAAGAGAAAACAACAAATTTTTGAATTTTAAATTACATCCCATGCCTTATTGTTTGTGGTTCCGATTCGATCCACTGCTATTGGCCTGATCGAAACCACACATAAGATTGAGTATCATTACTTTCGTAGAAATATGGATAGAATTGATTGTGTTTTATTGCCTTGGCATGCTTTTAACATATCTTGGAGAAGATCAGATGCTTGTTGTAGTATGTGAATTCCGATAATTTTCAAGTTTGCCTTCAGCTTGCTGATTCGGTCTTGTCATTGTTGTCTTTAAGGTTAGTGTAGAGTTCTTTGTCTTTTGTGAGATGGTCAATGAGGTAGGAACACTTTCTTTGAAGTTGTAACATTGTAAAAGGCCTTCAGAAGGCTTCCAGTACACGTTCTTCAGAAGGTTTTAATAATACATGGAGTGTCTCTATGTTTGTTTTAGGTCAATGTCTTGATGTGCACTCAAGAAGTGGTCCCAATAATTGAACAACTAACTTTCTCAAATGTTGTTCAATGTAGCTTGTTCAACCAACCTTCAAAGGATTTGATAGGCTATCCTTTAGGCTATACTTTGGGCTATTCTTTGAAGGTTGGTAGAATAAGCTGCATTGAACAATGCTCGAAAAAGTTAGTTGTTCAATTATTGGGACCATTTCTTGAGTGTGCATCAATACATTGACCTAAAACAAACATACAGACCCTCCACGTATCATTAAAACCTTCTAAAGAAAGTGTTCTGGAAGCCTTCTGAAGGCCTTTTACAATGCCACAACTTCAAAGAAAGTGTTCCTCCCTCATTGACCAGCTCAGAAAAGACAAAGAACTCTATACTGACCTCAAAAACGACAATGACATGCTTGAATACCGAATCAGCAAGCTGGAGGCAAGCTTGAAAATTGTCGGGATTCACATACTACACCAAGCATCTGATCTTCTCCAATGTATGTTAAAAGCATTCCAAGGAAAGAAAATACAATCAATTATATCCATATGTCTAAGGAAGTAATGATACTCAATCTTATTTGTGGTTTTGATCAGGTCAATAGCAATGGACCAAATCGGAACCACAAACAAGAAGGCATGGGATGTAATTTAAAATTCAAAAATTGCCGTCTTTGCTTAGATTTCTTATTTTAAATGCAGTTGTTGTTGGGCCAAGTTTTCTTTACTTAGGATACATCATTTCAACCCTCGGTACCAACAAAGCTATTTTTTTATGTTATTCTATTTTCTATGTAGGTGATCATCCCAACCACGCTACCTAGTTGCAGCTCCCTAGCAAAGTGCCCAGCTGTACTAATTTTCTTTCAGAGAGACAATAGACGGATTTTCAGTACTGAAACACTTTCATATTTGCACTTGATTCATATTTCTCATGTTCTAATTTAGCTTCATCGGCCAGATTCGCTAGAAGTTCCTTGCTACCCCAAGTTTTTCTCTTTAATTAGCTCTTAGATAATAAAGGCTTTCATCAACTCTCCCTTTCCTTCACAAGTATTCTCTTACGGCTCCTTCTGGCATATAATCATCACTCTGAACAACCCAACCATATAAATTTGGGCTAAGGCAATAAATATATTGATTTTCGTTCTTGGTTGAAGTAGTGGAAGGCTTTGAAGTCCATGTCATAGTCCAATGCACCCTGAAAGTTAGTCCAATCGCTATCGAATCTTTTTATAATGCCAGAAAAACTTGATCACTTCACAAAGCTTGGCACATAGACACGAGCAACAATCATCATTAAATTTTAATAGGGTATCAGAACCATATTCATGGTCCCTTAGCCTTATCAGTTTGGACTTATAAAACTTAACTGTAAAATTATAGATATCTTGTTTGAATGAGCAATGCCTATTCATAAAAAACAACACTCAAAAATTAGTGTACGCTATGTGTGTTTTCACGATAATTTTATCAGTAATACATATCTCCTATATATGAAGTGGTTGAATTTGCAAGCAGATTATTCCTCCAAACCTATCTTTACTATAGCCTCTTGTGTTGGTCGGATAAAATTTGATCAACATTCATTTCCTTATATCTTCAAATAAGAGAAAAACAATTCTTGTTAAATAAGAGAAGAACAGAAAGAACATTATCCATCTCTTACAACAGATTACCAATCGATTGCAACAGGCTCTACATCTGTTGCACCAGTTTCACATCTGCTTACTAGATTGTAAATCTGTTGTAATAGATGTGAAGGCTATTTGTAAGACCCCGCAAAATTCTCTCATAGAATGAACCTTAGGGTGTGTCAAGTGAGGCATGATTTCGGCCCTAAAAGATTGAGAAGAGACTTCCTAAGTGATTAGTATTTAAACCATATAGAATTTTCTAAAATTTTACTTTTTGTCATGAACAGAATTGAATTAGCTTTCCAACAACACCAATTTCGTCCAAATCTGGCATCGGGGTGAGAAGTTATGGTTGTTTTACTGAGAGTTGTCAGAACTGCCCAAGCGTGACGGACGATCCGACAAAATATCGAGTCTGCGACAGACCGTCGCGACCAAGGTAGAAACTCCCTTTCCTGGCCCAAGTGTGATGGCCAGGATGACGGACTGTCAAGGATGCGATGGACCGTCGTTGAGACCGTCGCCACTAAGGCAGTGTGGTCTCATCTTGGCCATCGAGCAACGGATGATCCGATGGACCATCGGACCAATGACGAACCATCGATCCAACTATCACATCGAGGCAGTATGTTCCTTTTCTAGTTATCATGCGACGGATGACTCGACAGATCGTCGGACTTGTGACGGACGACTCGACGGATCGTCGGACTTGCGACGGACCATCGCTCCGACCGTCGCAGACCTCATTTAGTATTTTTAAGTCCTTTTTAAAAGGGGCTTTTGGGTCTTTCCCCTTTTAACCCTCAGATATATTCCAAACAAACTTGATAGCCTCATTATCTCCCAAAGCATCCAAAGGCTAGGGTTTCTCCCTTAAGAGCAAATCTAAAATCCTTCTCTAAGAAATCCAGAAACTCACCATGGATTCTAAAAATTGAGTTGACATTTCAGTTCCCCAAGTTCAAAGGTTGCAAGAACCCTCTGTAAAGAGTGAGAAGAGGATTTTAGAGCAAGCTTGTTCATCCAATTTCATAATCCAAGGTATGTGGGGTTTTGAACAAGGGTAATCCTTTCATCCTTGTGCCTAAAGGCTTATTTAAACTATGATTTTCTACAATCTATGAGTTTTTACATGAATTCGAATTAGGGTTTTTCACCCATTATTATTGACTGCAATATTTTGATGTTTTCCATTAGTTGAGAGTCTAATGGCATGATTTTCACATGTTTTCTTGAGCAATTGCAGCTAGGTCTATACCTCATGATTTTAATCCTTGAGAAGTTAATAGTTGAAATGTTTGAGATATTAAAGTATATGAGTATGTTGAGATTTTGAGACAAATTTCTGAAATTACCAGATTTCTACATGAGTTATGAATCTATATGCTATCTATTATGCTTTTGATAAGTTTTAACTTGAGAATGAATTATGGGTTATTGAGCCCTACTTGAGATTTGCAATTTTATGAACTTTTATGCTATAAGCACCCATGATTTGATTATTTTGAGATTGTTGAGAAATATTTTGACCTCATGGTCATTGAGTTTTGAAATCCACTCTACTACATGAGATTACAGATTTGATTATTGGGTTCTTATTGAACCATGAGATTATTCTAAAGTGGATTTTCATGAGATGGGCGAGATAAACTAAAGGGAGTAGTATTTAGCATTGAGCGGGTAAGTTACTATGATTTCTTATCCCAAAACTACGTGCCACCGTAGGTTGGGCCTAAGGCCGAGTTTATGATTATCATTAGGCCTAAGGCCAAGTTGATATTTGGCTTGAGGCCGAGTTTGTTTAGTGATCACTAGAACTAGGTTATACTCCTTGGCAAGAGTATGACGCCTCTCCCTAATGTGAGGTCTCTTCCATAGGAGGACAAAATGTTGGAATCCATGTAGCTCGCATGGTTTATGTCGGTTAAGAGAAACTCCCTAAACTAAAGTATTTTCCATTGAAATAAGATATTTTCCTTTAAAACTAAAATAGTTTCCCTTGATATGAGTATTTTTCCCTAAAGCTTGAAATGAGATATTTTCCTAACGTGAATGAAATGCCTTCAAGTATGTTCCAAAGTTATATAATTTCGAATATCAAGTATTTGAGTTTAAAAGAGTTATGAGTTCTTGAGCATTGAAGAATCTTTACTCTCCATGAGACATATGCATGAATTGAAAGTATTGCTTAAATTTTCCTTTAGCCTTGAGTAATGAGAATAAGAGAAGAGTACAAATTTCAAAGCTGAAAGTATAATGACTCAGGAGATTGTGTTACATGTTCCATTTTACATGATTCATGAGCTTCGCATTTTATACTTATTCAAGCCATGTGAGTCATTACTTATTGCATGCATGATTTGATTGAAGAGTATTGATGCATGCACCCCCAAATACTCAGTACATTCCCAAGTGTTGATCCATATATACGTCTATGTGCTACATTGTCTTATAATGTAGGTTCAGGTGCTCAGTCCCAACCTCGTCAGTGACTTTCGAGTACCTCTATCTACATTCCTACAGGGGTGAGTCCTCATGGTTCGAGGACCTATCTTCAGACATTTCAGTATTTGAGAGACTATGTTATTACTTTCAGTTCATTTCGAGTCAGTTGGAGACCTATCCCAACGGCTCTCTAGTTCATGGATTAGTAGAGGCTTTGTCAGACTAGATGTCAGATTGTGATTGTGTCGAAAATTCCAGTATTGTGTTTCTTTGGATCGAGTAGTTTCTCCGTATTTCCCCTTCATATGATATGACTATGCTAGTGTTTAAATTATTTCATCTTGAAATGAGTGTTATTAGTAGAAATACACTCAAAGGGTTAGCTTGGGGCTACTTGTAGCCTTAAGCACCATATGACATCCCGAGAGGCAATTTTGGGTCGTTACACTGTTGCAACAGAAGTGGAGTCTGTTACAACAGATGTGTAAATTGTTGAAATATATCAAACCAGCCTTGGTAGTTGTTTGATTTGTTCCAACACTATCAACAACAACACACCACAAGTTCTAAAAACACCAACCCCACAACCAACATCAATAACAACATCAACAACAAAGAAACAAATAGAATACTTGTAAAAAAAATGCCAACAAGGCTTTTAAACTTCTCCAAACAGATAACTTTTTTCGCATATTTTAATAATAACAATGGTTCGTTCATTCATGACTTAAAAGTAACCTTTCCTTCAAATTATTTTAATAAATATGATATGGGTAAAGGGTAATTAAATTAAAAAACAAATGTAAATAACTGATTTAAATAACTTACAAAGAAAAAGATGAGAATGAAAGAGCAACAATGAACCATATCTATAATGTCAAAAGCAAGAAGATCCAAACAACAATTTTAGTTGAGAAAAGATATAGATCGGTTGACATTAAAAAGGATCCTTATGAGAAAGAGGTGAGAAAAAAGGGAAAAAAATAAATAGCTGTGATAACTCTAAAGAGGAGTGAAAGAAAAAGAAGAGAGATGAATTAATTTAGGGCTGAAGGAGAGATAATTCTAGACATGGGTTTAAATATTCATTAATATTCATTAATAACTTGAGGGGATTGAGGAAGATGGGTAATATTGAAAAGACAAGATAAGAATACTCAATGAGGAGATTTTTGAGTTATCAAGGAAATATTTTTTACCGCCTTAGTAGTATTAAAATTAAAAAAAATTCAAACAGATATGTTATTTGTTGCAACAGATATCAATATCTGTTTGAAATTTTTCAACAGCTCAGTCATTTGTCGCAACAGATGCAAATGTCTATTTGATAATTAAATCAAGTAAGTAATCTGTTGCAACAGATCTTAATATCTATTTGAAAATTTCCAATAGCTCAGTCATCTGTCGCAACAAATGCAAATGTCTGTTGAAAATTTCCAATAGCTCACTTTGAAAACTTAATTTGGATAATACAACTTTATCAAAAACACAATACGGTCCCTTTTTATATTTATTAATTTTTCAAATATTTATTAAAATTATTTAATAAATTCAAAAACTATTCCCTCTCCTCAAATCCTCTTCTTTACCGGATTTTTTTTCATAATTTTTGAAAGAAAAAAGTTTGTATAGACTCTTGCTTCCCAAGTCAAAATTTTTCAGTTTCTCCTGCTCAGGTAAGTTTAATCTTCTACCCCGATCAGTTTAGATCCATTTTAGTATATTTATTTTGTCTTCTCTTTGTGTTGAGGTACTTTTAATCAAAATTTGAGTCTTTTTAGTTAACATTATCGATTCTGCATGTTTAATTGTGTTTTTCTTTGGATAATGACTAGAAAATTTTTGTATTTATATTGTGTATTGATTTTGAATTTGTTGTATTGAATTGGACGCATTTAAATAGTGTTTTTGTTGTTGTGTATTGCACTACCAATATCAGGAGAAGTTGGAGCTTGATTTGCATGTTTCATCCAAGGCGTTTTTGTTATTTTTCTTAATAGACCAGTGGTTGATAGATCAATCACTACAAATTTATTTTTGCTGCATTTTTCTATTTTTATTAATTGACTAGTGGTCGATAATTCAACCATTATATATTCGTTTATGGTTGTAGATCATAAATGGTGAGAGTTCATAGAGTAGTTAAAAGGCCAGATTCCACTGCTTCTAGCAGTAGGAAGCGAAAGTCGAAGAAGTTTCCAAAACTTCAAAGAGCAAAAAAGTTGTAGTCAATGAATCTGAGTCGGAAACTGAATAAAAATTTCTTGCCGATATTTTTGAATATGACGGAGTAGTGCACATGAGAGTGACGATGTTGAGGCTACTAAAGTAAAAAGCAAAGGGGAAAGCAAAGAAGAAAGTAAAACTTATAGCGGTAAAGAAGAGGACAGGAGAGACAGTGGAGATGGGGAGGATGATGATCCCCTATCCTTGCCAATTTGTGCGAGAGATATCTCTGTTGAGTCGTATGGCCTAAAACCTTGGATAGATGAGTTAGGTTCTCTTCCTACAAAGATTTTTGTAAGAGCAAGAATGGCAGTCTATCAAGAATTTAGAAGGATTCTTGTTGAGAAAAAGTAGTATATTGGTTTTAAGAAGACTTATTTCAGACACTTGAGGCATATGCCAGAACATTTTAAGTTTAATGGATAGAGGGTCTATTATGTGTTGCTGCGATGTATCAAAATTAATAAAAAATGGCATGGAATTTGGTTCTATGTGAACGGTAAGCCTGCTTGTTTCAGCTAAAAAGAATTTGCTCTGATTATGGAGCTGAATTATTCAGTATATCCCCATAAATCAAAAATGAACAAAGTCCTCTAAAATGGTGAAATCTTTCATTTTAAGGTGACGAAGAATAAGAGCATTACTGCCTCAAGGTTGGTTAGCCTGATCAAGGGTAATAGGTTGACTAATCAACAAAATTTGAAGTGCGCTTTCATTTGGTTCGTGCACTCGATGCTGCTGGCAAAGGATCTGTCAAAGAAGGTGGATTCAGACCACATCAATATGGCGGCTGATTTAGATTTCTTCGAGGAGTATCCATAGAGAAAAGAGTCGTTTGGGCTGATACTGAGCTATTTGAAAAAGATGATTGATTTGACCAAGCAAAAAGAAGCATTTGTAAAGAGGAATAATGCATCGTACGTGCTATATGGATTTCCATGGGTGTTTCTGGTACTTATAATCTACCATCTTATTGATTTATTCTAGACTCTTACCTATTTATGTAATAATACATAGACCCTATAGATTTACTTATGTTTCTATTGATTGTACGTTTGGATATACGTTGCCTTTCCTCATCTGAAAAGGTACACCGGTAAGTCATTGGATTGTCCTTTGCCCGTTCCCCGTCTTCTTAGATATCACACGTCGAAGTGTGATAACATAATGGAAGGCGACCCATTTAAGTACAAAGGATACAATATAAAGGTAAAATATACTTATTATAATATCATAATAATATTATATATTAGTGAATGTCGTATAATTTATATTTATTTTTTTATAGATTGTGCACCCGTACCTTACCCCTACTGTCCATTAGATGGAGCAGAGATACATGAAAACATTTAAGCCATACACGGATGAATTTAAGGATACGTCCATCGATGCCTTAAAGGCACAGATAAAAGGCATGACTATCCTAACTTTATCAACGGAGGTCGCGGACGAAGACAAAGATTTGGGTGGTCACAATTATGTTCCAAGTCCAATACGTGCTTGTGATCATGCTGGTTCAACTGGACTCAAAACTACACCAGAAACTTCTAATGATGATGACCTGCATGAGCATGTTGCTATGCTCGAGAAAAATGTTTTGGATATTTCCTATTTTGTTAGAGATGAGAGGTTGAGGAGAATCGAGAAGAATAAGAACAATAAGAACAAGCAACAAGATGAAGGTAAACTAATTTATTTTAGTTCTTCCAATTTAATTTTCCTGTATAATTTTTGTGATCCTTTCAAAATAATGCAGTGCATCTCGACAGTCCCCCTAGTAGCCGGCATCAAGTAAACCTTAAAAAACTTGCAGTCATAGTGACTGACATTGCTGCAGCAGATGAAAAGGCTGAAGAAGAGAAGAAAGAAGAAGAAGAAATAGAAGAAGAGAAGGCAGCAAATGAGCAAGATGAGAAAGAATAAGCAGAAAATAAGGAGAGGACAACTGAAGAATAAGCAGAAAATGAGGAGAAAACAGAAAAAAGAGAAAGTAGTTGATGAAGAAGGAGTAGCTAAACAGGAGGACGAAAATATTGAAGAAGAGGACAAATTAGAAGAAGAAGAAAAGAAAGAAAATGAGAAGAAAGAAGTAGAAGAAAAGGAGAAAAAAACATGAAGAAAATAAGATGGATATGATGGGCATTGTTAAGTAACTCAATGATGATAACATGTAGTTCGGTGGTTTGGAACAAATAATTTTCTTAATGATTTATTTTTTTTAATGTTATTTTTATGGATAATTGAATTACATATATTTGGCATGTCAATGATGACATTTACTGATGAAATTGTGCTCAGTTGTTACGTTGTCTTGTTAGATTAAATAGTTAATTGCATTGTGTTACAAGTTCAGCTATCGTACTAATTTATGAAGGTCGATGACAAATATTATAGAAGTTGTTCTCTATAATTTTTAGACTTCACGTATGATCAATTGAATAAATCATATATTTACAATGACGACCAACAAGTTTACTGTTAAATGTTGCACTGTGTCACCAATTCAATAACTACCATGGGTTGTAGAGGTCCATCTATTGTGTCCAGTGTAAATCATAGACGCAAAGCCTTGTCAATAATATACTGTATTAATTGATTGCCCTTAGTAGCATATTAGGAAAAAAAGAAATAATTAATTAATAAAATAATGAATAATTGAATTTTATGCAGACAAATGAGATTGAACAAGTCATGTGATCGTATAAGAGTCCACGTAAATTGTAGAAAGTGATCAAAGATGTGTGGGGATGGATAATGGTTGTACAACCAACATCCTCGGGGTAATGTTTACCTAAAGCACAAGTATTTTGTGGGGAATTCATTTGTTCAATCACAACTCAACATTTGTTCAAACACAAGTCATCACCTCACACATCTTTGATCACCACCTTCAATTACGTGGACTCTCATATGATCACCTGACTTGTTTAGGCTCATTTTACTGCATAAAATCTAATTTTATATTATTTTATTAATTAAATTATCTTTTTCAAAATATGTGCTAGTCATGGTCTATAAATAAATATCCTCGTCTAGTTATTTAATTGTGAAAGTAGTTCTCAATCTATTCTAGATTATATCAGGTCGAGTAAATGACTAAGCATAGACTAGCATAAACTACAGACTACTTCATTAATAAATGCACTAGACGAGGATACATGTTCATAGACCATGACTAGAATATATTTTGAAAAGGATTTTTTAATTAACAAAATAATATATAATTAGATTTTATGCAATTAAATGAGCCTAAATAAGTCATGTGATCATATGAGAGTCCACGTAAATTGAAAGTGGTGATCAAAGGTGTATGAGGTGATGACTTTTCGTTGAACAACCAACATCCTTAGGGCAATGTTTACCAAAGCATAAGTATGTTGTTAAGAATTCATTTGTTCATCCACTACCCATCCGCACACATCTTTGATCAACTTCTCCAATTTACTTGGACTCTTATACAATCACATGACTTGTTCAAGCTCCTTTAATTGCATAAAATTCAATTATTTATTATTTTATTTATTCATTATTTCTTTTTTTTAATATGCTACTAAGAGCAATAAACCAATGCGATATATTATTGACAAGGCATTAAGTCTAGGATTTATAATGGCCACAACATAAGGCCCTCAAATCACTTTCACTTATTTAATTATTTATATCTTTGACTATGTACTAATATTTTTTTGGACCGTTTCCCCAACCCGTATATACCTTAGCATTGATTGAGTGTGGATCTATACGATTTAGCATCTACCCAATGCATGAGAAGGCATCGATTATATTTATGGTCTATACAAGAGGTCCAGTAGTATGGTATATTAGTGACAAAGCTTGAAGTCTATGATTTACAGTCGACACAATTACATTAATTTAATTATTTATATTTCATGAACCTGCATAATGGAATCCATCGATTACGTAGACAGTCTCATAGTTACTGATCTCAATCAATCATATACTATATCGACCGTGCAACTAATTTTGTAGAAACCTACATAATCGTCGATAAACCTGATTCATTATCCATTAGCATATATGAATTCGTATATATATATATATATATATATATATATATAATTATTTTTGACACTAACAACTATTTCATTCATCTTCTAACAGGGGGAATTGCAAAATTTCAAACAAGAAAAAAATTATATGATTAATGTAGAGACAAACAGAAAGAGCATTACAACAAAATTTCAAACACTTATTTCATAAGTTCATTGAAGCAATGGTTTAACACAATATTTACAACAAAATATGAGCAAAAAGGGCAAAAAAAAGAAATTTTCTTCTAATAAATTCCCTATCCATGAAAGCTTCTTTGTAATGAACTTATAACTACAACTACGGTAGAAATTAAAACCTAAACTAAGGGGATAGTTGGGAGTGATGAACTCTTCGGGCTGCATGTTCAGGCTCTCCATTATCACCCATAAAAAAAAAGTGATACACCGAAGTTCATGGTGGAGGTGCGCTCTGTCCTGAACCAGGTCATAGAAGAGACGGACCAGGTCATTACAGAGGAGGAGAATGTCGTAGCTATGCTGGAAATGAACTCTCCTTCGAGGTATGAGCGAAATGCTCGGCATCTGGTCATATTTATCAATTTTCTTTGGGTTGAAGAAGATGAATATTGTGTATAGTTGATGGTTGTTTATATAGACCAAAATAGAAGCCTTTGGTCTTCCCGATCAGTTGTAGGTAGACACGTGCATCGGTGAAATTCAAGGAGATAGTGTATACCCAATCGACATAGGGTGTAAGTAGATGTGCAGCCGCTTTTTTGATGTGTTATAAATGCTCGACTGCTCATCTGTTCATTTGAATAATTAAATTTTTTAATAGACTTAAAATAGAATTGATAATAAACTATGTGGTATATAAAGAATAATCCTAATAGACTTAACACACAATATATCCCAATAAACTCTGTGTGTGCTAGGGTTGTATATAAGAAGTGATGATATCAACCTAGTGTCTAACTACTTAATTTTTCAAGACTTGTGTCAAAAAAACTAAAAAAGTTTCAATGTGTCTATCTTGAAAATGGAGTTATCCAAGAAATATTTTTTACCGTCTTAGTAGTATTTTACCTTTATTCTTTTGGACAGAAGATTGATTTAAAATAAAATAAAGATTTTCAAATAGATATGTCATCTGTTGCAACGAATATCAATATCTGTTTGAAAATTTCCAACAGCTTAGTCTATCGCAACAAATTTCTTTGCAATTGATTTTAAAAAAATAATTAAGGTCAATTCGGACCAAATTAACTATTTCAAAACTTGTCATTTCCAAAAAATACAAATCAACCCAATACAAAATCATCCATTTGTGGGAAAAATATTTCATCATTTCAAATCTCGATTTCTCGTTTTTTTATTTCTATCTCTACAATAGAGACAACAACTACTCAACATATTGCTCAACCCTTCAAAATAAATCGATTTTCTTTCCATTTTTTACCACATAGATGTTATTTTTGACTTCATTCTCGCTTGTATCCATCGTTTTCTCTATCTTCGCAGGTAACAGAGTTCGAGAAGAGTTCTACATTTGTTCATTGTTCTGAAAATTAGGGCTTTTTAGATAATGATGAAAAAAGAAGACTTTTAGTTGTATTACCTTCCAGAATGAGTTAAGAATTTTGAGTTTTGATGCTAAAAAACATAGAAAGAATCTGATAAAACCCTAGTTTTGATCGAAGTATTTCGTTGATTGTCGTGATATTATTGGATGGTATTTATGGTATTGTTGGTGGTTGTTGGTGGTAGTGTCAGTATTAGTGGTCTTGGTGGTGGTGTCGGTGGTCTTGGTGTTGGTATTGGTGGCATTGGTGGTATTGGTGGTGGTATTGGTGGTCTTGATGCGGGTATTAGTGGCATTGGTGGTCTTGGTAGTAATACTAGTGGTCTTGGTGGCATTGTTGGTGGTCCTGGTGGCATTGGTGGTGCTCTTGGTGGCATTGGTGGTGATTTTGGTGGTCCATCTGTTGCAACAGGTGGAACATCTGTTGGGAGATATTAAATAGGTCTTTAAACAGACTCCCTATCTGTTCCAACTAATGGGTTATATCCATTAGAGTATTTTTTTTTTGTAATGTGGCATATAATAATTTATTGAAATTTCTCTTACCTTTTTTTAAAAAAATTATGCAGACATCACATGTAATGTATTTTTTATTTTTCAGTTGTTTGTAGTTAAAAGTTGTCTCCCAAAAGAACAGAAATTGAAAGTGTATCAACTTCTTACCACCCAACAACAAAAGCTAAAGTACAGATGGATTTAGAGAAACTTCCTGAACAATCTCAGTCAGGAAAAAATAAAGCTGAGGAAAGTTATGAAAAGGAAGGTGGAGAAGGGTATATAGAGGCTGGTGAGGAAAATAAAAGTGAGGCAGAAGTAGAAAGTGATAAAGATGATGTTGATCAACATGATGATAAACAAGAAGAGGAAGAAGTATAAAGTGAGAAAGAGGACGATGATCAACATGATGATAATGCATCACCAATGGGGAGTGAATTAAGATCGAAATCCCAGCATGAGGCGGTCAAAACTATTAGCATTGATAGGTTTCAAGTTGCGATGATAATAGATGACCCTGCAGAACTAACTGGTGATATTGTACTTAAATGTCAATTAGGGAAACCTTTTGATGAATTTAGGAAAACTATGACGAATGAAAACATAGATAGAATTTTTAAGAAGAGCTGCTTTGGATACTTTCTTGGGTTGCCTGAGGACCACACTGCCCGTTTCCAAATGAGAATGGTATATGATCTTCTCAAGCGCAAGATAAAGTGCGTAGGTAATGATAAAGATTCGAAGGAAAGGGAAAAAAGAAGGATAAAATCTGGATCAACTATAGCATGCTAGTTTGTTTTGGCTTGAAAAAGTTTGCCATAGTGACGGCCTTGGGATACGATCGTCCATAAGAACCTCTCACCAAGAAAACCACTCGTATAAGGTCCAAGGCAAGCAGGATAGACAAATCACCACCACCATCAAATAGAAGGAAGGCATTGTCTAAGCAACCACCCACAAAAACCAACAAACGCAAGGAAAAAATAGATGGGTTATTGGACATTGTTGGACTTAGCTGCAAAGCGGTGGATTTGAAAGAAGATCTCAAGGATAAAACCATACCAAAGCAGTACAAGGAGTAATATATTGGCAAGAAACATCAAGAAAGTCATAGAAGATGATTTTTTAGCGCTTGCTGATGATTTTAAGAAATTCAATGATTATCCCTGGGGATATGAAAACTAAAACTTGACTGTTAAATATTTACTAATAAAGCTATCCCCAAAGACGATCATATTATATGACTTTCCTTGGGTTTTCATGATAATTTTAATCACTATTTGTTTAATCGTCCTTTAATTTATATTGAATAATTATTTGCTTGCCTCCTATTTGTATTTTTTAGGCTTGAGCATTTGAAGCCATTCCTCACCTTTGAAAGCAGGCCAAGGATCACCCAAATGAGGTTTATCGTCCAAGGATCCTTAGGTGGTTGGCTGCAAAGAACAACATAAGAGTTAAGGAGGCTGATCTCTTTAACCCTCCAGATGATGCAGTACGTCTTCTTTCAAGTAAAATAATTTGACTCAAAGAAAGATTTAAAATAGATGTGCCATCTGTTGCAACAGATGGGTCATCTGTTGCAACAGATGGGTCATCTGTTGCATCAGATTATCGATCTACTGCAATTAGTGCAACAGATGAGTAATCTGTTGCGACAGACGATCCATATTTTACAATAGATTAACCATCTGTTGCTCTGGTTCTCTGAACTCGACTCAACAGATTACCCATCTACTGCAAATTATGCAATAGATGGGTAATCTGATGCAATATATTACCCATCTATTGCGATATACATATTAACTGTTGCGACAGATAGATCATCTATTGCATAAGTTGACTGTGTAAACATGTAACCTAACTGACTGCAAATTATTATTATATGATTTAAATGTATCTGTCTATTTTTTTATAGATTGTGCATCCTTGGATCATGTCTACCGAGCAGGAGTTGGGGATGACTTTTTTTATTACTCTAGGTCTTGTCGATATAATAACAGACCTAATGGTAGAGTTAATCACTACAAAAAATGAATAAAATTGCGGGGTTTATTTGTAGGGTTATTTTAACCTCCGTAAAATTATATGAAATGCGGAGGTTAAAAATATGTTTCTAAAATTTATAAATTTGCAAGGGTTTTAAACCCCGCTATCAATTGAAAATATAGCACTTATCCCATAAAAATATATTTTCCCTCTCTTTTTTTTTTAATTGGCCACAATTTTCCCTCTCGTTTAATTGACACTCTCATTTTCCCCCAAATCACCCTCTCATTTTCCCCAAATGACCCTCTCTAACATTTTCCACCAAATTGAATCCGATCGGCCGACCATTGCATGCACTTGAGCTGGACTCCGAGATTGGTGCACTTTCCTGTATTGACAGATTAATGTAAGTCCTGTATTGCATTTAATTGACTTCTGTGCTTGGATTTAATTAGGTCAAATGGATGATATTTGAGTTGAAGTAGAAAGAAGAGTATTTTAAGTTGAACTGTAGTAGTCGAAGTTGTTTGGAACTTTACTTGGCAAAAGTTGTTTATGGATGTTGGAACTTTGTGACTGAAATTTGAAGATTTTCTTCTGAATACACCTTAGGAATACACTCTGTGAACTGCAGAAGTGGAATTTGACTGGAACTTCACTTGAAGATTTTATTTTGAATACAATTTCTGTCATTGCTTGCTTATTACCAGTTTATTGTGCTGCCAAAAGCATTTGTTTACAAGTTTACTTGGCTATTAACATGGTGCATGCCCATCTATTAGGCCTTTCTTGATAAAAAATAAGTTTCAATAGTATATTCCCATGGTTTATGAGTTGAGACTTTGAGTTAGTTTCTTGTTAACACTAGTTATTAACTATGGTTCTTGTCATAAATATTAATATCTGTGCTTTCTTTTTCTTTTTTTTTTTGGGTTGTAAAGGAACTGGTTCATTCTTGGTCCTTATTGGCCTTATCCATATATCATCCTCATAGTACTTTGGCATTTGGCTTTTCTTTGATTTTTCCTGAATAGCATGCTTTATTCACTTTGTTGCTGCTATTTTAGCTCTTGTATTTTTCTTTCTTGGTTGTTAGTGAGAGTTGGTACATGCTATGTTGCTCGGAGTCTTCAAAAATGTCGATAGGTACGTATCGGGTCCTTTGAAAGTTGTGCGTTTGTGGAGGATCCGACACGGGTGCAATAACATTTTGGAGAGTCTGAGCAACACACGATACATGTATGTGGTTTGTGTATATGTTTTTGGTGACTATACTATTTGAAAATCTAAATTTTTGGGTCAATTTAACTCCATTTTTCTGAAATGCTCATCATTACTTCACTGGATTAATGCCACTACACTCCATCAAGAACTTGTTTCTTCTCTGACCCTTTAACCCCCACCACCTCTTTTTGTCTTAATTTCACCCAAGAAAGGGGGCACATATTTCAAGAAGTTGAAAAAAATTGAATATTTTGTACTTTTTTTTCCACAGTTAACTGGTGAAATAGTAGGAGAAGTGAAAGCAGTTGCAAATATGCATCAAAGGAAAGCAGAAATGGATAGGCACTCTGATGCTTTTATTGCTTTACCAGATTGGTATAAGCACTCACTACTAGTCCAATTTTCACTCTTTTACACTCAAATTCCCAAGCAGAATACTAATAGAAAAAGGACATCAGGTGCTTTTAGTTTGCTATTTTGGGCATAGATTCACCATATCTCTTGTCTGTTTTATTATTCTGTGAGTTCAAATAGTCTTCTCTTAGCTTAGTATTCCTCATATTTCCACAATAACTTTTAAGAGCAGTAACATCTAATATGCATTAGTTATGTCTTGGGAGAATAGTTTGCTCCCTCAAGGGACGGAGCTAGGATTTGAAGCTTATAAGTTCGAGAGTTTAATCTTATTGAGTTTGAAATTAATAATTTGTGCACATGTTAAATGAATTTCTTAAAACAAATACAGGGTTTGAGCCAAAACGACTGAGTTCTGTCGATCCCGCGTCCTATCCTAAGTGCAAAACGAAATATATTTGTTTAACTTTTGGTAATCGGAGCTAGTCCAATCCACGGCCATTACCTTAACAACAACAAAAAGCTTCTTCTGTCAGTAACTACAATATGGACAGTAAAAATGTCATTGTTTGCAACGACACCAGGGTATTATTAATTCTCTTTCTCTTCTTGAATTTCATTTGGAATCCATTTTTTAACACAATTGCTTTTAATCTGTTGTATTCCCCAACTGTAAAACCAAACTGATCTTTAATAGCAGATTACAGGTTGGTGACTTTGAATGTGTCAATATATTACTTATTTCTTAATTACTCCCGGATCAGCTAACTTGACTCCATGCCCTCTTTTTTCCTTTACATTATTACACTACACTGTGTGATATCAAAGTTTTCTGATTTTCTCCTAAAATTTAGTTTATTTTGTTTAGATACATTTCATCCCTACACAATAAAGTACAGTTTTGACTTATATAAAAAAAGAAAGAAAAACTTTGGTTTTTAGTATGCCATGATCAAATGTTTACCTATTCTTGAAAATTAAATCCTTAACAATCACTTCTCCTTCACAAGATATAAGCTTTAACTTTAATTTCTCGTTATGGAGATCATCATCCACCAACTCAAGCATGATGCTCTTCCTTTCCTAGTGGAACCTGCTATTCAGTATCAAGTGAAAGAGTTTTTGTACCAAGCATTTGCTTAACGTAACTAATGATTCTAGCTATTTTCTTTCTTATGTTTGTTTCTCTCTTTTAGACTTTTCTTTTGGGGCCAGTCATGGTAGTCCTAATACATTTTTCTAATCTATTTTGATATATAAATGGACAGTATAATGTTGTGTGTCAATTCTCAATGTTTTAATGAACTAATGCAGTATGTCAAGTGTGGCTTTGTGGGTGAGAATTTTCCCACATCTGTATTCCCTTGTGTTGTAGGGAGGCCAATGCTAAGATATGAAGAATCCTTCATCGAACAAGACTTGAAGGTAATCATCTCTCTCTTTATTCTTACCCTTCAATGAAAGATGGGATACTTCTCTTGCATTTATAAACAACTAGGGAGCTCTTCCAGGAAAAAGAAAATCTGGGTTGTAACTTCACTAGTTCAACAGTTGCTTGCTAAACCAGATGTTATAGCTACTTCTTGTGAAATGAAGTCTTGCCTTTTTTGAGTTCCAATTCACCTCAGGATTGTTAGAGTTCTGCTTACACTGTATATTCCTAGATTCTTTGTATATACTTCTAGGTTGCAACTAGGACATAGGGAACCTTCCTGCCATCTCTTTTGTAGTAGTATCCCCTTAATTATCTCTCTCTTTTCGCCTTATATCCTTCTCTTATATACTTTGGTATCTAACTGTTGAGCTTCATAAGTAATGCAACTCCCAAAACCAAATTAGTTTTGCAAAACCAAATTATTCTTCAAATTAGGAAAGTGACACGCCATGTACATGTGATGCACTGTCGTTTTCTCTTAGTTTTGATAGAATTGTTTGAATGTTGAAGTAGCATTGAGGATTGAATTAAAGGTGTAGGATGATGATGTTAAGAAAGTATGCCGGAGCTTTACATGTTGGTGTTGTTTGCACAGTATTCTTGAGTGTGATCATTTGACGTGCTTATAAATCTGAACCTTATTAATAATATTGGCATCTGGTTTAAGAATGAATTCATCACATTGTTATATGCTAAACTTAAGGAACTGATGTGATAATGTTATGGTTTGTTGAATTCTATGGAAGTGAAGTGGGGTGTATGTTTAAAGTTTGAGTAGTGTGCAAGGAGATAAAATTATTGAGGTGCAGGATAACAATATATGGAGGGGCCAAAATTGATCTCTATCCAAAATTTCCATGAACGATAGATACCCACGCTTGAACACCAAAATCTGATGTGAGGCTGCTCCTATACCACTTGTAATGAACTCGATCACAAACCTCCATTAGTGTTGGAGGGACACTAACAACAATAGATGACTTAGGACAGATAGGGACATTGTTAGGTTATCCAAAAGACAGCATTAGTATATTTGTGTCATTACTCAGCATATGGAAACAGAGACATGATGCCACGAATAGTTAATAGTGAACATAAGAGTTCGAGCATTATAGAGAGTTATTATAAACTTTGGAGAGTTTGCCATATCGACGTGGCAAAATCATGAACCAGTTCTCTATATTCTTCAAATCCCCTAAGGTTCCTCGACCAACAACATATCTATACTTTTTATCCAACTTCCACACAGTAAAATTGGCACAATTAGGTGATATCACATTACTAGGAAAATAGAACTTGACATTTATGGGGTTGTTACTAAGAATGATTTTACCAGTTTTATTTGGATATGCAGGAAAGAATTCCACAGCAAGGCCATTGTTAAGTTCATTAGTGGCTTGGATAATGTCTTGGGACAACCAACTCTACTAAAAACTTTAGACAAAATAAGACCACCTCCTTTGCCTCTTTTAGCTGGTAAAACATAGTATTTAACACCTGCTTTGATTGGATTCTTAGCAGTGTCAAGTATTGTTTCGTTACTACTCAAGTATTGGATTCCATGACTCTACGTACATACACAATTACACATGCATACTCTATCCGTTTCAATTTATGTGGTGATGTTTGATTGGTCATGATAAATTCTTTAAGAACAAATAAAAAAATTAATGTGTCACACATAATTGAATAGAAAGTAAGTAATCTAGTAATAAATCTCTATAATGTCACCTCGTTATAACGACATTTCACTATAGAGGCTTGATTTTCTCTGAAACTTTGGAAAATTTTCCAACAAGGTGTTAAAGAATGATGTTCACTATAACTTGTCCTTTATAATAAGGATTGAAAGTTTATCGATTGATTTTTATACTTTGCATTTTTATGTAGCCAAGTGATGCGGCTAGCGGACCCATTTCGCCCATGGATACAAAGAGATCACGTGATGATAATGATCCTAATGACATTCTTTGATTTTGTTGCATTTGTCTTGGATATTCAATTATGATGATGTAATTGTATGGTTGGAGTGAATCTTAGAATATTGAAGGTTTTGTGTTTAAATTTGATTTTGGAGTTTGAAGATACTAGTTAGTGTTGAAAATTTGGAGTTTGAAGATGTTAATGTTGAAACTTTAATTTTGAAGTTTAATGTTCAATGTATTTTTGATATGCTTGTAAATTACAATGTTTAATTACTCGTGTTGTATTAATGATATATGAATTGAACATTGGATTATAGGTTATGCCTAAAGGAATAATTAAATTTGAGCTAAATTTAGAATTTATAATTAGTTATTGGAAATTGATGGGCCCTACTAAATTTTTTTAAAAAAATAAATTGCGGAGGTTTTAAACCCCCGCAATTTTTAAATAAAAATTTATTATAAAAATAATTAAATTTAGAATTACGGGGGGCCAATCGTCGCAAAATAACCCTCGCAAATTAATTATGGGGGTCGAGAAAAAACTGTCGCAACTTGCTTGTGACAGCTCATATTGTGAGGGATTTTGGGAATTGTCGAAATTACATTTTGCGGGGGTTTCAAACCCCAGCAAACCTTAAAATTAACACCCAAAATTAACACCCGTAATTTGACCCTTTTTTTGTAGTGAATAAAGAAGGAATTGGCTTGAGCAACAACCATAAGAAGAGTAGTTAGCCAAGGTCAACCTAATGTTGAAAATCTTCATGATCAACCTACTTCAACAGATCCAGGTGCTTCTTCTGAGGGTGTTGTTGGTGGAGTTATTGATGTTGGTGGAAGTCATCCTTATGCTGATGCTAGTCGTGATGATGAGCATGTTGATGCTCAAGAAAAAATAAATACGTTTGAAAACACCCCTTACACAGGTCTCTCTCACCCTTACATCGGTCCCTCCCACCCTTACAGTGGTCCCTCTCACCCCTCCTCACCCTCATGTTCTCATTGCAAATACAAAGTGTGCAAGGACAGGTAGGATAAACTCCTTGAAAAATTAGAGGCTATATCTAAAGCTGTTGAGGAATTGAAATCCAAAAGGGGTGTCATACCATTCAAGAAGGTGAGAGAGCCATACACTTCTACAGTGACGATTAGAAGGAAGAAAAGAAAAAGTGCTCAAATACTTTCCAGTCTGAAAATAAAAAGATTGCAACTCACCCCTCTCCAAAAGTTGTTGAAATTCCGAGGCCACTAAAGAAGGTAGACATATAAGCAACACTTGGCAACCAAGAGATGACGGAACTGCGAAATGCCAAGTATCCCAAGAAGAAGAAGCCTACAGAAGAATACACCATGCATATGATTGACTACCAAGACTTTAGGAGTATGACAGTTATGCGTAAGTGGTAGGTGGATAAGGTAAGTTTACTTTTCCTAACCTAGCCCTCTAATCTACTCTATGAAGAAGAAGCTACGCAACAGATGTGTCATATGTTGCAACAACTGGTATTCTGGTGTAACTGGTGGTTGTTTTGTTGCAACATATTAAACATCTATTGTATAAGTTGCGTTAGCTGGGTAATCTGTGAACAAATTCAGTGAACCCTCTGCAATAGATGGATCATCTGTTGCATCTTTCCATTATGTTTTTTCTTCTTTACAATTACTAACTTATTTAAAAATTATCTTCTTATATCACAATATATTGATGAAATTCTTTGCCTCATGAGGGGCAGGCAATTATCATACCTAGATGCTTATGATGTTGCCGATAGGATAATGGACCTCAACTTCTACAATAATTTCAAGAATATGTACAATGGGCTCAGGGATCTAGCTAAAACTCTCGGTGGCCCGAGATTCGATTGGTTAGTTTCTACGTACGAATGGGAGAAAGATATAATTAACTATGTTAGAGGGAAGCGGATATATCCATATGGCAAGAGCTAGAACAAGGCAAAGAGTATTCTTGCATTCATGAACAAGGAAGTCAAACATTTTTTCGCTATTGAGATACTTCTCGAGGAGGGAAAGATTAAGGTTTATGACTGCAACTTACCTGTCTTCGACGATGTTGCTTTTTGTATCCACATGCAGCCACTATTGGAGTTGCTCCCCAGCTTATTGAGGCAGAGTAAACTGATAGATCATTTGCTAGTGGAAGTTTTGATGAAGAAAGCATGGGATTTTGAATGTCGAAACAAGGACATGGACCTTCAAAAAAATAAAAGCAATGTCGCGTGCCGAATGTTTGCTGACCCGCACAGAAATGTCTGATCTGTGCGATGCCACTATGGAAAAGATGTAAGAGGTCTGGGCTTATGGGCTACTAACTAAATGCTTGGAACTTGTGTATAAAGAAGAAGATGTACAAAGACAAACACCATAACAATTTTTTATGTTTGACGAAAGTTGATATTTTTATAATGCAACAGATAGTATATCTGTTGTGACAGATTGATAATTTGTTGTCATAGGTTGGTCATCTGTTGCATTATGCAAATGTCTCTCAGTCTCTGTCGCAACAGATATACAATCTATTGCAATATATAGTCTATCTGTTGCAACTGGTAGGTAATCTATTCGAACAAATAAAAAAACTAGGAAGACTTGTTTGATAATTTCCAACAGATAACCTACACGTTGCAACATATGTCTAAATTTGTTTGATAATTTTCAACAGATATGTCGTAAGTTGTAACAGATGTATTATCTGTTGTGATATTTGAATCTAGTATTCCATTTCAATTAATAAGTTCAAAACTAAGGATTAAATTATATTCATAGACAACATAAAATAAATCGAAGACTTCAGAAATTACATGAAATAACTCAATAAATAAATGAAATGTAAAAAAAATCATTATGGATACAAATGATCTCTACAAATAAATCAACAATTTAACCTTTGGTGCCAACAATTATCAAGGAGAGGTTATTACTTTGACAGGCTTAAGCTATAAATATCTACTCAATATAGACAAGTTGTTCTTCATCCGGTGCCATGGAATTCGGCTTTGATCGTCGTGGATCTTTAATGTCGCTTGCATACGGTTTCTGAGTTTTTGATTCTCCTTATTCCATAAAAAATTAGCATATATTTTGTGGAGTAATCCAGCATCAAGTCCATCATTTAGTAATTGTAATCCATCACTCGAATACTCGATGTAAGCTGCAACAAAAAACCACAATCCCTATGTTTAAAAAAAAAAGATAATACATATCTTGTAGTTCATGTAAGCGTTGTGAAATTTATGAAATAAAACTAAATCATGATAGTTACAGGCTACCAAGGGGTTGTTGAGCAATTCCTTCAGCATATTCTACATCAAATGGATTACCCATTTTATCTCGGTATGTTTCAATCGTCGATCAATAAGTACGAACCTTTTGGTTCGAAGAGTCACTCGTATCAAGGTAAGTAGGCAATATTTTAGCCAGCTTTTGTATCTCAAACGACGGCCCAGAACGTCTCTTTCATGATATTGAGTCATAAACTCGAATGCGCCTCTCTTTTAGAACGATGACAGCCAACACCCAATAGAATTCATCACCACAATTGATTGGGATCTATACTTCGTTGATCAAATGCCAAGGTAAGTCAGTTGGAATGATAAAACCTTTGACGATATTGATTAAACATTCCTCATTTCGGGAAACTTTCGGTTATTGTTGACAAAATCTATCATAGGCATTATTGATGTAAACTTTGTACAAATAATTGTCTGTCGTGTATCTGTATTATTCTTGTATTTTCAACTTGGCCTTCTTTCAAAGGCAGTAAAAAATAACATTGATGTGCTGCACATATTATCAAACATTTCAGATTACGTGACAGTAAAATTAATACACAAATGCAATTAAATAAAGTATTAATTAATAGTAATATGTATGATATGTAAACCTCATTATTCCAACAAGTTTGGGGCTGTGACATCAAATAGAACCAATCCTTTATTCCTGGATGTACAACAGCAAAGTCGAACATATCAAAACCAAGACTATTTTTTCACTTTGTAGTGTTCGTCATTTTGTTTTCCACATAATTTATATGTGTTAATGTCATATTTTTACAACAAGAATTGTATAAATCGATATCTTTAAAAAAAGATTTATGTACCTGCCGGCGAGATGCTTTAACAGCCCATCGGCAATACATCCTGAATAGTCGTTGATTAACTTTGTTAGTTTTTTTTGGAGCCTTATCCGCGATGTTAAACTCTTCAAACGGGTAATGCTTCCATTCTCCTGAACTGATAGGCTCCACTTTTTCTTCTTCCATGGAAGCAGTTGATGGATTATCAATTGTGATATTATGCTGTTCAATAATAGCTTCTACTATGATATCCATCTGGAAAGCAGAATTATCAATGCTAATCACAGATATACAACAGATTATCTATTGTATCAGATGGATCATCTATTGGGACAAACTCGAACAGGTAAAACAGAGATGTATGATAATTTTAAATAAATGACTCATATGTTACAACATATGACTTATCTATTGGTACAAATTAAAATAGTACTAAGACCTGTTTGATTTTGCTGAAACAGACGAACATATGTTGCAACAGATAACACATCTGATGCAACAGGTTATATGACAGTTGCAACAGATGTACATATCTGTTTGATAATTTTTAGCATATGTATAATCTGTTGAAACAGACGTATCTATTTATTTGTTAGAAAAGATGATATACATTCACCTTCTTCAGCTCATGCTGCTCTTCTATGGCCCTTGTACATTGATTAAAGGTGCAAGACAAAGACAGATGGAGTTGTAATTTTGCTTTTTTCAATGATTGATGATGCCTTAGAAATTTCTTTTCTTCTCCTCTTAGCCACCTTGATCTCTAGTAGAGTGTATGGATATGAAATCCTCTTTGATGGAATGAGGCCTCCCTTAGATATTATCTTCTTTACAGAAGCAGTTAATACATTAATGGTATTAATAACTCCATCATATTTTGTCTTACATTCTTGACATTTGCATGCAGAACATTCGCTAAAAGTGAAAAAATATGTATAACCAGTATGATCATAATCATAATGGTTTGTTGTTTCAAAAACTGTAAGAGGAGAACCACTACCACTACCATCATCAATAACAATAATTTCACCCTCCAAAATTATTTTTCTTGTGATGGTTGTTACTCCAAACAATTTCTTCTTTATTTTATCAATGACCTTAGGGTCCAATAAAGTTTGCGCAGACCGTAAAGTAAGAAAAAATTGTATCTTCAACTCGATTGGTTGGAACAAGCCACAGATAAACAATCTAAAATAAATCAGCACATATATTAGAATGATGATGAAATCATTTAAAAAATCATTAATTAAAATAAAAACTTAATTAGAATTAGACTTACTGCTTCCTTCGCGGGGTTGAAGAGATCAAGAAATTTTACATTTTTATCAGTTTTGACCGACAACCATCAAAAAACTTCTTCCTAGTAGTTCACTTCTTGTCTCAAAGAAGGAATGGCTTCAAATGCCCAAACCTATAAAATAATAACAATAAATTAAAGGCATTATTGAATAAAAAAATGAATCATGACATAATTAAAGAAACATTTACCATGAAAGCCCATGGAAAGCCATATAAGTTGACTGTCATTGGCATTAAAGGAGTCAACAAATGTTTGACAGTCATTTTGAAGCTTTCATAACCTCAAGGATAGCTGTTAAATGTCTCAAGATCCTCGGAGAGCTTTATCAAATCAAGTGGTATGTTGTTGTTAACGTCTCTCGCCCAAAGATCATTATCTACAAACCAAACCAAGCACAATGATTTCATGTGCTTCTTTGAAAGTCTTTTACCTTTCAACATTTCTATCAAATTAATGTTTTTGAAGCTTGGACAACAAAGGACACTAGGTCATTACGATCACTCGACTTGCCTTTGCCTTTTTGGGGTGTGCGGGATGTTTTTTTATGGGTTAGAATAGGTACAACTTGAGAAGGAGAAGGAGGATAACATTTTAATCCAGTAACTATGGCAAACTCCTTCTAACCAAAACAAATAGTATGCCACAGTAATTTATCCACACCTCATCCATCTTATCTTTGTTTTCATACATAAGTCTACGTTTGAGAAGATCATATACCATTTTTATTTGAAAATGAGCATTATTTTCCTCCGGCAAATTAAGATATTGCCCAAAGTGGATGTCCCTGAAATAAGCATCCAATTTTTATTTTTGAAGTATTTTTCTGAAGGCATCGAAAGATTTTTCCATGGCTTACTTAACCACGAAATCACCCGTTAAATCTGTGGTACCATCGCACTGAATTCTTATAGGATAACGATTAATGCTGAAAGTTTTGACCAACTCTTCGGTGGAAGGGATATTAGCATTCTTATCTTCTCTTTTAAAACATTCCTTCTCCCCATTTTCATCATCTTCTGCTCCTGATTGAGATAACGCTTATAAAGCAAGCTCATAGAGTGGTGAATATAGCCTAGCTATTTCACTTGTTCCTTTACTTGAACTTGATTCGGTTTCTTTTCTTTTGGGAGCCATATTATCTAAAATTAACAGGAACATAAAATAAATTATAATTGATTAATGCATCATTAAAAAAGGATAACAGTAAATCAAATATGTACAATACTAAAATAAAAGTTCCAACAGATCACACATCTGTTGCACCAGGTAGGTTATCTGTTGCAGCATATAACCAACCTATTGCAGTGGATGAGTAATCCGTTGAAAATAATAAAAATAGGCCACATATCTGTTGCACCAGGTAGGATATCTGTTGCAACATATAACCAACCTATTGCAGCGGATGAGTAATCCATTGGAAACAATAAAAATATATCACCCATCTATTGCACCAGGTAGGTTATCTGTTGCAGTATATAACCAACCTGTTGCAATGGATGAGTAATCCGTTGGAAATAATAAAAATAGACCATACATTTATTGCACTAGGTAGGTTATCTGTTGCAGTATATAACCAACCTGTTACAGCGAATGAGTAATTCATTGGAAATAATAAAAATAGATCACTCATATGTTGAACTAGATCACTCATTTGTTGCAGCTTATAACCAACCTACTGAAGCCGATAATCAATAATCCATTGAAAACAATAAAAATAGATCACTCATCTATTGCACTAGGTAGGTTATCTGTTACAACCTATAACCAACCTGTTGCAGCGGATAATTAATTCGTTGGAAATAATAAAAATAGATGACTCATTTGTTGAAACATATCACTCATTTGTTGCAATATCAGTTATCTGTGGGATCAATATTATTTAGATTTATTCCAAACAGAAGAGTCGTCTTCGCAACAGATGAATGATTTGTTAGATTGTTCATCTGTTACATCAGATTTTTATTATTGCATCAGATTTTCATCTGTTGCATCAGATGGTTCATCTATTGTACTAGATGGTTCATCTGTTGCGCCAGATGGTTCATCTGTTGCGCCAGATGGTTCATCTAGCGCAACACCATTTTTACCAAGAAAAATAACAAATCAACCCAACAACACCAACACAACACACATACACACAAATCTACAGTTCGACAATAAGAAATACAATAACAACAAAAAATTATATTTCACACCAGAAAGAAAAGAAAAGAAATGCTAGAAATTAGGGTTTTATTTAGTCCACGTTTCAAATTTAAGCATGAAATATTGAAATTGTTAACCAATACTAGAAGAGAAATTGGTTCAAGTTCCTCTGTTTCTTCATAACTAAAAAGACATAAATTTTTACCTATGAAAGAAGAAATGGGACGACGAAGAACTCGGAGTTGTTATCGCTGGAGAACACTGCTTGTTACGTCGATTGACGGTTGAAAGTCGAAAAGAAATTCGCCCAGCTATTTGTCGCCGGAGCTTGAAGTTGCCGGGGACTGAAGGGAGAAATTTTGCAAAACTGTTGGTTGTGAGAGAGTTGAGAGAGAGTACTATTGAGAGAGAGAGGAGAGAGGCAGTTGATTTGGAAAGGAGAGAGGTGTGGGCTGATTTATATTTTTGAAAAGATTAGAAAGTTTTGAAAATATTAATCAAGTACACAATTAACTTAATCAAGTTTCTTAATTATGTTTAACCCTTTAAGTTGGTCAATATCACAAATCTTTCACTCAAAACTTAAAAGATATCTTTCCTTCCATTTTCTCCAGTTACATAGTCCTATATCCTCGCAAGGTATAGTGCAATTATCCGCGTACCATTTTATTTTCTTAGTTTTAGTTACTCAATTGCTATATTTCAGCTAAACAGCTTTAGTACTTGTCCTAGCTTTATCAATAAAGATTTTTTTTCCTTATGTTTTTAGTTTATGAAGGATTTTTAATGATTTTTTCTCATATCCCAGTTTTGATCCTTTTTATTGAGATTCTGCTTATCTATTCATCATGTTTAATTTTAAAGTATTTTTGTTATGTTATACCTATATATTCAATTTTTTAATATATCGTGTATCAATATATTCAATTGTATTGATACTACTTTTGTGTTACATTATTTTATGATATAGATTTCAGCGTTCAAACTCAGGCTCACAGTCAGTCATTCCATTAGCTCGTACATTCAGCTTCCGATGAGCCCTCTTTGCATCTAGAGGTTTTAGATATGACCCCTTAGTTTGTAGTTCAGTCTTTAGCTATTTTGGTATGAAGGTAGCGAGGGGCCTTGTCCCAATGAACAATATTCAATATGCTAGTAGAGGCATTATAAACAGTTAATGAATTTAGTGTAATCACTTTTAAATGAATTCATGTCATGTTTCAGCTATTAAAAAGTTTATTCTGATATATTTATATTACAATGTTCAGCTTAATATGCAATTCTCAAAGCTTCTGGATTATCTTATAGTACATGTTCAAGTTTTACGGCAGGACAATTGATTTGCTCGGGCCAATTGTAGTTTCAAGTGTCGATTGCATCCAAGACAGAGACTCGGATCGTAACAATTTGCTTGGACAGAGGTGTAGTATCTTCTTTATTCTTTTTTTTTTTTTAAGAAATTTTTTTGTAAAAATAACATAAATCTCAACCTTATTAGAATTATTTACACTCTCTTCCATTTTCTTAATTACTTTACTCTCTCCCGATTCATAAACATAACGAAACTGACATATACATAGAAACTTTTGTAGATGACAAGGCCGATTCATATACATAACAAGTATGACAAAGCCGACATATATATAATAAGATCGACATATACATAACGAAGTCGATTCATATACATAACAGGGTCGACATATACATAAAAAGTTATGTATATGTATTTTTAGAGAAAAATTGGATTTTATAATATGTTAGGAGAGATGAGATTTTTTGTAATAAATGAAACTTAAATTGTGGGTTTATGTAACTTTTACAAAAAAAAAATTACTATGTATATTTAGTGACAGAGTAAGTGTGACGATCCATTTTTGCTAGTCACGACAGACAGACGCCTATTGAGTTACTATCATTTCTTAAATAAATCACTAGAGAATTTATCCGTCACTACAAAAAAAAGACTGATTTTCAACCACAAAAAATCGACCACAGATTGTGGTCGGAAATAAAACCGATCATATGTGGTCAATTTTTTATTTTTAAAATATTTTCTTAAAAAGCGACCATTGGTGGTCGCTTTTATATTTTAAAATTTTAAAATAATCATTTCAATAATTTTTATATTAATTATTATTTTTTTATAAATAAAAAATTAAAAAATCGACCACTTGTGATCGGTATTTAATTAAAAAAAATCGACCACAATGGTCGCTTTTATATTTTAAAATTTCAAAATAATCATTACAATAATTTTTAAATTAATTATTATTTTTTTTACAAATAAAAAATTAAAAAATCGACCACTTGTGGTCGACTTTTAGTTAAAATAAAAAGAAATTATTTTTTAAAAACCGACCACTTGTGGTTGATTTTTTATTAAAATAAGAAAAGAAAATAATTTAAAAAACCAACCAATAGTGGCTGGTTTTTAATTAAAATAAAAAAATAATTTTAAAGAAAGGACCACTTTTTAATTAAAATAAAAAAATAAAATAATTTTAAAAAACCGACCACTTCTGTTCGGTATTTAATTAAAATAAAAAGAAATTAATTTTTAAAAACCGACCACTTGTGGTCGATTTTTAATTAAAACAAGAATAGAAAATAATTATAAAGTGGTCGGTTTTTAATTAAAATAAAAAAAGAAAATAATTTTTAGGAAACCGACCACTTGTGGACAGTTTTTATTAAAAAATAATTATATATATAGTCTAATATATTATTTTTGAAATTACATTGATCACATGTAGTCAATAACCAATATAATAATAATAAAAATCAATCAACCTTAGATTTTGTGAAAAAATTACACTAAAAATATATCAAATAAAATAAATAAATTACGTTAAACATGGTCTTTATCTTTTACTTATTTTTTAATATATAAAATAAATATTTTCCTTTGTATATACGTTAAATGACGTTAAACATGCATAATCTTTGTATAATGAATATGTGTATATATATATCATACCGTTGGGATAATGATATTATGCTACTATTGCAGTCATAATAACCTAATATATAACCGATAATTCATCAGAATATAATAAATGTGTTTTATTGTAAGGTAATATACTTGTGGATGTGATGTGTATAGTCCGCATTCAAGAGTTCATATATATAAATTTCTTTATATATATATATATATATATATATATATATGATGTAGTGATCGATTGATGAACGATGTAGTCAAAACCTAGTAGAATCTATCCAAACATATTGAATACCTTGATTTGAAACGATAGAAGTAATAATATATATTGTATGTTGAAGTTATATTAATGTAAGTTAATCAAATTAATCTATCACTCATCAGAGTATGTATATGATATACGTCGCATTATATTATTGAATAATATACTCGTGAATGTATTTGATATATATAGTACGTATTTAGAACTTGATATAGTCGATAGTGTATATATGTGTGTGTATGTATAGGTATATATATAGTATATAATATTATATAGTGAAGGTATATTAATGACATAAGATAAACTAACCGATAATTCATCTGATCAGTATATGTGAAATACGTTGTATATTATGGGGTAGTAAAATCATGTATGTGATGTTTATAGTACGTATTTGAAAGCTGATATATATATATATATATATATATATATATATATATATACGTATATCTCGTGTAGTGACGTATGCAGTAATCGAAAGCTAGGTAACTGAATCTATATATCAAAATATTTTGAATGATACATTGATATCATACTATTAAGGAAATAGATATACTATTTTGTGTCAATGTACACACACGTATGTTATTGAAGTTGTAATAACGTAAGACAAGTATTTCGATGTATTTGGGGGGGGGGGGGGGAGTGAAGGGAGGGGGGGGGGGGGGAAAAAAAATGAATCCTGAAACTGGCATATACTTACCATTTGCTTTGAATTTTGAATTTTGAACGACCGCCAAATTTTGGCGGTGAATTTGAGTTTTTTCGTTTAAAAATTTTGTATCTGAGTATATGTGAAATACATTGTACATTATTATGGGATAGTAAAATCGTGTATGTGATATTTATAGTACGTATTTGAAAGCTGATAGCCAATTGAATATATGTATATATGCGTATATCTCGTGTAGTGACGTATGCAGTAATCGAAAGGTCGATAACTGAATCCATATATCAAAATATTTTGAATAATATATTGATATCATACTATTGAGGAAATAGATATACTATTTTGTGTCAATGTAGATACGCGTATATTGTTGAAGTTGTAACAACGTAACACAAGTAATCGATAATTTATTTGATTAACATGTTGTATTAAGAGGTATATATATGAATTTTGCAAATTACGATTGAGAAAATATACTACTCATGTTATTGCTATAAATATTATAGAATTTATTAAAAAAACAATTTATTAAAAATTAATTTTAATTTATTAATTTATTAATTGTAGTAATTAAAATATTTTTTTATTATTTTCTTGAAAACCAACCACATGTGGTCGGTTTTCAAGAAAATAATAAAAAAGTATTTCATAAAATAACTCCTATCCGATCCCACCCCCAGATGACCCGACCCGACTCGATCGGCTTTAACACAACACATACAAAAATCTCTAATTGAAATACACACACACAAATCGACCTACACACACAAAAACCCGACAAACACACCAAAAATACACCCAAACCCTTTTCAAATCCATCTCGCTGCCGACTGCCATCGTCGCCGCCCAGGTACCAACACCCAAATCCTTTTCCATTCTTTTCTTTTCCACTCATATGTGATATAAAAATAGTTTAACATCGATTTGCTTGCCATTGTTGACCAAATTAGTTTCCATTGATTTCTTTGACATTGTTATTTAAATTAGTTGCCATTTTGATCTTTTGACGACCCATGCTAGGTTTCTTTGCCATTGTTGATCAAATTAGTTGTATGAAGAAAAAAAAAGATAGGAGATGTAATATTTTCTTGTGATTTTGAGTTGGCATTGAGAGTGAAAACTATGGACTATTTAAAGGTATATATACATGCTACACTCTCAAGTAATTGATGTTATTATTTCCATGTAATGTGTTGATTTGAGGATTAGAAAATATTATTCCATCCCTCATGAACTTTATAATAAAGCTCCATCAATTAGCTAAATGTTCCCAAAAAGAACAACCGAAGATACAACAATCTCTAATTTAGAATTTTGAATTAAGAAAAGAGGAGACAATGATAATGTATAAACTTTAGCTAAGCCTTAACATATGTAATTTTGACCATTGACAAAAATTTCATTGTATTTTGGCTATAATTATATTTGTTGCCTCATAGTGTAGAAAAATTAAAGTTCTTGCAAAGTTTTGATGAAGCTAAAATATTCAAACATATTTTCCCTATTTTTGTGATTTCTTATTTTGCCTAATGGTCAAGATTTTTTTCATCTAGTTGCCTAATGGGTTGCTTGAAATTTGATGTTACTGTTTGACAGAATTCGAATTCGGAAAAAGAATTGTTTTGTTATTTTTTGGTGACCGATTTTCTCTTTCTCTTTAATTTAGGCCAAGCAGAGGTAAGTTGATTTCTCTCTATTTTCTTATAATGAAGTCTTTAAATGTAGTTTAGTTTGGGATTGTTCGTTGTAAAAGGTTTTGAAAGCCATAGGAATTTTGTGATGATTATATGGTGTGAGAGAGACATGTGACGCCTCTACTTATTTGCTTTGTTACACTTGTTCAATTGTTTGACTTATTATACTATTAATGGATATGTTACTTGAAAGTGAATAAGTATAGTTACTTATCTTGAAGGTGAACTTTTATTTTGAATTTTTGTTGAAGCGTAGGTACTTGAAATGTAAAGTTTTTATTGTGAATTTTGCTATGCTTGTTAATTTTGAATGTGGTTTAGTTTGGTAACTTGGGTGGTGACTTAGTCACTTGAAATCAATTATGTGTAGGTACTTGAAATGTGGATTTATCTTTTGAAGGTAGTTTAGTTTGTTGTTTTAGGAGGTGACTTAGTGACTTAAAAAAATTGAAGTTTAGGTACTTTGATGGTGGAATTTTTGTTTTGAATCTTATTTAAGTTTGGTGACTTGGTAGGTGACTTAGTCACTGAAATTTACTAAGTGTAGGTACTTTAAAGGTGAATTTTTGTTTTGGATCTTCTTTAAGTTTGGTGACTTGGTAGGTGACTTAGTCACTTGAAATTGATTTAAGTGTGGGTACTTTAAAGGTGAATTTTTGTTTTGAATCTTCTTTGAGTTTGGTGACTTTGTAGGTGACTTAGTCACTTGAAATTGATTAAGTGTAGGTACTTTAAAGGTGAATTTTTTGTTTAGAATGTAGTTAAGTTTGGTGACTTGGTAGGTGACTTTGTCACTTGAAATTGATTAAGTATAGGTACTTTAAAGGTGAATTATTGTTTTGAATCTTCTTTAAGTTTGGTGACTTGGTAGGTGACTTAGTCAATTGAAATTGATTAAGTGTAGGTACTTTAAAGGTGAATTTTTATTTTAAATGTAATTAAGTTTGGTTACTTGGTAGGTGACTTAGTCACTGGAAATTTACTAAGTGTAGGTACTTTAAAGGTGAATTTTTTGTTTTGAGTGTAGTTAAGTTTTGTGACTTGGTAGGTGACTTAGTCACTTTAAATTGATAAAGTGTAGGTACTTTAAAGGTAAATTTTTGTTTTGAATGTGGTTTAGTTTGGTGACTTGGGTGGTGACTTAGTGAGTGGAAATTGACTAAGTGTAGGTACTTTAAAGGTGAACTTTTTGTTTTGAATATAGTTAAGATTGGTGACTTGGTAGGTGACTTAGTCACTTGAAATTGATAAAGTGTAGGTACTTTAAAGGTGAATTTTTGTTTTGAATGTGGTTTAGTTTGGTGATTTGTGTGGTGACTCAGTGATTTGAAATTTACTAAGTTTAGGTACTTGAAATGTGAATTTTTGTTTTGAATGTGGTTTAGCTTGTTGTTTTAGGAGGTGACTTAGTCACTTGAAATTGATTATGATGTAGATACTTTTTCATTTTGAATTTAGGTACTTGAAATGTCAACTTTTTGTGACTTGATCTGATTAGTTGAATCTGATTGATTGTATAGATGGAACCTGGTTATAGTTGGATATATCAATGGAATAGTGATAATAGAATGGGTCTTAGGGAGGAATTTGTTGAAGGTGTCAGACGATCTATTGAATAGGCTAAGACACGTGATGTTTGGTCACAATTTCGGGCTATTCATTGTCCTTGTGTTAGATGTGATGGTATAAATTTTTTAAAAGAAGAAGTTGTGAAGGAATATCTTTATAGAAGGGGGGTTCACGAGGACTTTTTAAAATTGCGTACTATTGATGGTGATGTTGAGAAAAATAACTTTATTGTTGGATAAAGTAGTACGGCTGCAGGGCATAATGAATATCAAGATACTAGGATGACAGAAATGGTGCACGATGCTTTTGGGATTCAACACGGGGGCTACTTTAGGGAAAATTTCAAAGATATTCCTAATAGAGAAGTGGGCAAATTCTATGAACAATTGCATGCTGCCAGTCATCCTTTGTTTGACGGGTGCTGGTACTCTCGTTTGTTTGTTGCTGTTAGATTATTAAGTATTAAATCAGACTGAAATATTGTTGAAGGAGGAATTTATTAAAAAGTTAGTTTACCCCGGCTTAGAGGTTCCTGATTCTTTCTATAAGGCAAAAATATTGGTGTCAAAGTTAGGTTTCTCATCGGTTAGAATTGATTATTATGAAAATGGTTTCATGTTATACTTTGAGAAAGATGCTAACCTAGAGTTTTGTAAGTTTTGTCAGCACCCTCAATTTAAGCGTGGTTGTAGTGAAAATAAAATTGCTATTAGGGCGATGCATTATTTACCTCTAATACCAAGGTTGAAGAGGTTGTATGCTTCAAATAGCTCCGCTCCTCATATGAGATGGCATAGTAAAAATAGAAGGCCCACTGGTGTTATGTGTCTTCTATCTGATGGAGAGGCTTGCAAGAATTTTGATACAATTTATTCAGATTTTGCAGCTGAGTCACGAAATATTCACTTGAGATTATGTGCGGATGACTTCTCATCTTTTTCAGTTGGTGCTGCACCATATTCATGTTGGCCTGTATTTATCACCCCGTATAATATTTCTCATGAAATGTTGATGACTAGTCCCTACATATTTCTGAATTATGTTGTTTGTGGCCCGCGTGATTCAAAAAGCAAAATATATGTCTACTTGTAACCTTTGACAATGAACTTTAAATTTTATGGCATGAGGGGGTTGAAACTTGGGACATCTCACTTAAACAAAATTTCAATCTGCGTGTATATCTAATGTAGACTGTTAATGATTTTTCTTCTTATGGAATGTTGTCTGGGTGGATGATAGCTGGAAAGTTGGTTTGTCCATACTGCATGGAAAAAATAAAATCTCACACATTGAGACATGACAGGAAAAATTTATGGTTTGATTGTCATTGTTGTTTCTTGCCACCTGATCATGAATTTAGGAGACTCAAGAATACATTTAGAAGGAATAGAAGGGAACATGATGGTCCACCTCCAAGGTTATCTGGTCATGACATCTGGGAGATAGTTCAGGATTTGCCTAAAGTCAACGAGAAACCATTGTATAGGCTTGATGGATATGGCGTTTCGCATAACTGAACTAAGCAAAGTATATTTTAGGAGTTAGAATATTGGCCAGATAATTTACTTGGAGATAATGTTGATATTATACATACTGAGAAGAACTATTTTGACAACTTGTTCAACACAGTTATGGATGTCACCGGCAAGACAAAGAATAATCCTAAGGCCAGACTTGACTTACCAGAATATTGCAAGCGCAGAGAATTACACGTACAAGAGGTTCCTAATGGCAATGTTCTTAAGCCCAAGGCTAGTTTTACATTCAAGTTGGACCAAAAGCATCAAATATGTGAGTGGGTCCAAACTTTGAAGATGCCCGATGGATATGCCTCAAATTTGGGAAAGAGGGTTAATATGACACAAGGAATCTTGCATGTAATAAAAATTCATGATTTTCATGTTTTCATGGAATAATTACTTCTAATTTCTTTTATTGGTTTACCTGAAAGCATATGGAAACCAATAGCAGAGATTAGTTTGTTCTTTAAAGACTTATGTGCCACAACATTAAAAGAAGAAAATCAGGCGCGAATGGTAAGTAATATTGTTGTTATCACCAACAAGTTGGAGAAGATTTTTCTGCCAGTGTTCTTTGATGTGATGGAACATCTTTCCATTCACCTTGTGCACGAAGCTCGGCTAGGAGGTCCGGTTTAAACTAGGTGGATGTATCCATTCGAACGGTAAGCAATTGCAACATATATAAATTCATACATATCTTTTTTTTAATATAGTAAACATCTAATCTTAAGATTGTGCAGGGCAACTGGAAAATTGAAAAGGGGTCCCAAAAATAAACAAAGGGTGGAAGGCTCTATAGTTAAGGCATATCTTGCAAGAAAAATGCCTCAATTTTGCTCATACTACTTTCGTGATGAAGTTGCATTTTCAAGAAACAGACCAAATCATCATCAAGACGATGAGAATGATCCGCATTGCAACCGATATCAAGTTTCAATCAATCTAGTTGTAAGGCTAAAAAAATCATATTTCACCGGCTCAGTCCTACGGAGTGCAAATCAAAAACTTTATATGTCTTGCTGAATTGCCCGAAAGTTGAGCCCTCTCTAAAGTAAAGAGATTAAAAATTTAACATATCTTATTTATTACTCATTCTATTAAGGAAACTAATTGTGTTCCGCATGTTGGATCTTCAGTTCATTTAAGACTCAATTCTACGAAAATCAAGTGTATGCATCCTTTACAGCATGATTTACCTATGAGATTCGGAGTACTAATATTTTTACAAATTTTAAACATTTACATATTCCTTAACTATTGTTGCGATGGATGTATAGACATACCAGAAAAGATAGGGTGAGGAATGAGATTATTCGGGAGAAGGTGGGAGTTGCCTCGATGGAGGATAAGTTGCGAGAAGTGACGCTACGTTGGTTTGAGCATGTGATGAGGAAGGGCCCTGATGCTCCAGTGCAGAGGTAAGACTCTGGCTAGGGATGGTTTTAGGCGAGCTAGAGGTGGACCGAAGCAATATTGAAGGGAGGTGATTAGACATGATATGGAGCAATTACAGCTTATAAAGGACATGAACCTTGATAGAAAGGTGTGGAGGACGCGGATTAGGATGGAGGATTAGGGCTGGGAGCGCGGAGGTAGTAATAGGGGAGTGCTCCTTTGGGCCTGGAGTTTCTGGTTTGTAGTGTTGTGGTTGTAGTTTGGGGCTAGTGGTGTTAGCTTTTTTGCATCCCTTACTAGTTTATTATGCACTTATCTTTTGTGTTTGTTATACGGTTAGTTTGTTTTGTGTACCATACTAGTTTATATGCGCTTACTTTTTGTATTTGTTATACTGTTATTGGTCCTAAGCCGAGGGTCTATCGGAAATAGCCTTTCTACTTCTCTTGAGGTAGTGGTATGGTATGCGTACACTCTACCCTCCCCAGACCCCACTAGGTGGGAATACACTGGGTATGTTGTTGTTGTTGTACACATTTCTCAACTAACACACACACACATATATATGTATAATATTTTTAAGTACACCAGTCACCAAATGTAGCTGCATACGATCAGTTCTTGAGAGATATTTCTTTGGGACCAGTTGAATCTTATACAATGTCCCATTACATAGTAAATGGATTTAAATTTTCCACCGAAGAACACTCCAGAACAAGGAAAATAAATAATAGTGGTGTTTGGGTTAAGGGTGATAATGATGTTGATTACTTTGGCATCATATACGAGATCTTAGAACTAGAGTATGTTGGTTTTTCAATAAAAAAATTATCCTCTTTCAATGTAAGTGGTTTGTTCCAAGCACAAGAGCCATAAGAGTACATAAGGAGCATAACATCATTGAAGTGAAGCACAATAGGTCGTATCCTATTTACAATCCATTTGTTATAGCGCAAAATGCTAAATAAGTGTATTATGTTTCTTATCCGTTGTGCAGTGATAAGTCTGATTGGTGGGCTGTAATCAAAACAAAACCTATAGGACGGGTGAAAGTTGAGAATGTGCTGGAGACTGAGTATCAAAAATGAAATGTAGATTGATCACCAACTAGTGAACATTGACTTAGTGGATAATTTGAATCACCTCAAAAATATATTTGAAGAAGTTAATATTGCAGAAGAAGAGGCTAAGTAGGCAGGAGATGAGGAAACTTCCGAAGAGGGTGAATGGTTTAGTGGAGAATCTTCAGGAGGGGAGGATTAGTTTGTGTATGTTGTATTTATTATGTATTGATGTCTTTATGCTTTGTACTATATATTTACCTTAATATTTCTTATTTAAGATTGATATGTAATATACTGTGTAAGATTGTTGTTTTCACTTTTTCATAATTTATATAGTAATAAAAATATTCTTGTCTATCTCATGTTGTTGGAGTGATTTGAAATGTGAATTAGTAACTTGAAATTAGTTACTTGGAATGTTTTCTTATATATTCATTTTGCAAGAACTAACTACTTGTTAACTTTACATAATTTAGATGTCAGGCAGAGGTGACAAAGGTAAGGAAATAGTTGATCCTACAAAAAAAAAACCTCCGCCTTATAGACGATCGAGAGGTATTCATATATCTGAGGATCGATTTGTTGACATGCCAGCACGACCGTTATATTCTAGGTCATCTCAGCATTCGGTTTCTGCTCCTACGCATATAGGGCCACTTCATAGGTCTACACCGACTCATTCTGTTCTTATCACCGTGGCACCGCCATCACAGTACTATCGGATGACCACTGGCATATTCGGGCATCTACCATCGTCAGTACCCTCCTGTAGCAGTCACCCACATTCGTACAGTGATTCTGCTGGATCTATTGGGTTGTCGGATCTTTATCTTAGAGGCATTCCATCCAGTGTTTCAGATCCGCCCACGCCAGTGCATCCACCAGCACTTGTTTCGCGGATCGGAGACAGAGATGATTATGGAAGGCGTTATCTTATTTCATATAGAACATGGTAAGATTTCTAAATATAATAACATTATTCATTTTTCATTACGATATTATTATGCTCTATGAAATTACTGTTTGATCTTATGTTGTAGGTTTAAGCCGGATGCTGGAGTTGGAAAAATTATGAGTAAACGCATTTGTCGGCACTTCAACGGCTACTGGACTAGTTGGCAAAAGGTTCCAAAAAATGACAGAGAAAAAATGTTTAAAGAATTTCAGGTAAGGATTTAACTTATCGACTACTTAACACATTTTTAGAACAAAAGATTGAATATTATATTTTTTTTGTTGTTGTAAAAATATTACTGGTGAAATGATGCGAATAAATGTGCTATAAGTAGGAATTTTTACAAAAAAACTAGATCCAGATTTAACGGTTTGTTGGATTATGCCAGAACCAACATGGTACGTCAGGGTTTATACTCGAACCCAATTGATAACAGTATATTTGCTATTGGAATAACGAAGAATACCAATTGTTGAGAGACAAAGGAAAGAAAGCTCGGGCATCATCCAAGGGTGGCTCTCTACATACTGCGGGTGCAGTTAGTATTATTGTTGTGGAGGAAAAAATGGTATGTAACTTTTACAGTTTTAATTATTTGTTTCTATTTATATTTTTAATTATTTAAAGATTAATAATTTTTTCGTATGTAGGAAAAAGAAAAGAGTAGGAAGATACCCTTCGATGAGCTATTCGAGGAGACACATGTGAATAAGAAAAAGAACTCGACTGATGAAGATGTCTGGGTTGAGCCTCATGCAAAAGTTGCCCATGTAATAATCAAATTTTGAATTTATGGATCTTTTTCTCAAAATTGATATTATTCAAGTATAAGTACTTTAATATTTTTTTTACTATTAATTTTAACTTTACTTTGAATATAGGACAAATATATGCAACTCCTTAGTGGGTTTCGTAGTACTCAACTTTTTGAAAGTCAGAGTGATTCCCAATACCCGAACATGTAGAGGAGAAGTTTTGTGAACAAACTGTGGGTCCTGCAGTTAGAGGTCATTACTACAGATACCACAGAAATTATTTTGGCGATAATGTTAGGTCTTCCTTCGGCCCTACATCCTATACCTCATCAGTTGATAGAGAAACCGTTGAATCACTAAAAAATACGGTTTCTAAACTCACTGAGGAGCTTGCTGCAAAGAGAGAGAGAGGGCGTAGAAGAAAGAGGAGGAAATATCATCAAAAATCAGGATGCTGTAGGAGTAGTTCAGCTATTTTATTCAATCTGCAGGGATTATTCCTCCATGTCCTGATGATGCAGTTCGGGCTGCAAAAGGTCTAGCCCACTGAATGATATCAGCACAGATGAGGAATCAGATCTTGCGTGTGCGGCTGAGGATGCAGAAGACGAAGACGAAGACGATGATGATGAGTGGTAGTTTTTTTTACTTTTGTATGTGTTGTAGTTTGGATTTCGAGATGACTTTTAGTTTTTACATTTTTTTATGTTTTTAGAGTTGTATGTTAGTTGTGTGGGAATACACTTGGTTTGTTGTTGTTGTTGTAGTATTGTATGTTGTTGTTTCATTTGTTCAGCTTGTTGCTTTTTATGTTTAAAAAAAAATCAGAAAAATCGATCACATGTGGTCGGTTTTCTGAAAAATTTACAAAAAACCGACCACAAGTGGTCGATTTTAATAAAATTAATTAATTTTAAAAGAAAATCGACCACAAGTGGTGGTTTTTAATAAAATTAATTAATTAATTTTAAAATAAAACCGATCACTTGTGGTTAGTTTTATTAAAATTAAGTAATTAATTTTAAACTAAAACAGACGACTTGTGGTCGATTTATTTTGATTTTTTCTATTTTTAAAATTATTTTTTCTATTTTAATAAAATAATAATGAATTTTAAAAATATATATATATTTTAAAAAAAAAACGGCCACACGTGGTCGGTTTTTAAAAAGCTACCACTTTACCAATCATACATTTTGATCGATTTTGTGGTTGAAAATTCAGAAAATTCGACCAAATATGGTTAGGTTTTCTGTTTTTTCTAATAGTGCATGTTTCGCACGATTTAATAAATTTTACTCATTTACCCTCTCCAAGAAAAATATTTTAGAAATTTAAATAGTATATTTTAGAAATTTTTTACTCATACTCCCTTACTAGTTGCTCACTATCAAGATTTTCTACAAAATCTGGACACAAAAATTTGGACAAGAAGAGTAACATATATTATTTGAAAATTATATAAAAAGTATTATAAATTACAATAGTTAACAACTTAAAATATTTAAAAATAATTTAATCTGTTATATGTTTCAAAAATATGTAAAAAATACTATAAATCACAATAATTAACAACTTAAAAAATTTAAAAGATATAAAATATTTAATTGACTCTCAAAATTAAATTAGTGTTACGTAAATTGAATAGAAGAAAAATATTATAAATTAAAATAATTTAAAACTCCAGTTAATTTTAAAATATAATTGACTATTAATGCCATAAAAATTTGGACAAGGAGCGTAACGTATATTATTTAAAAATTACATAAAAATATTATAAATTACAATAGTTAACAACTTAAAATATCTGAAAACATATTAAATATATAATTGATTATCTAAATTTTATTTGGATCACATAAATTAAGACAAAAAAATAACATATATTGAGCCCATACTAAATCTCGGATGAATCTTAGAATACATGTGCAATTCATTTTTAAAAAAAATTGTTTAAATCTATCAAAATTGAGAAGGCAAGTTTCAATACATTACACCAAGCAATGTATAAGAAATAATGTTAAATAATATCAATATTACTAATACAAGCATTATTAATGCAGACATTACTAATAAATTCTATTCGAAATTATACACCCTAACAAAACGACTCATATATTTCAATGGAAGAAACATATATAAAAGCATAGTTCAATAAAACATCTACATAAATATACTTTATCGTGTTCTTAAAGTTAAATAACTTAAATTAATATGAAAAAAGGTAAAATATAATTTTCTTTTTATATAATTGTTGAAATACTTAAAATTTTAATCCAAAGTATTAATATGATTTAACTTCAAAGAACAAGTTGACAAATAAAAGAGAATGAGAAAATTAAAGTAAAAAAATGTTTACATCAACTTAGTAGGGGAGTAAAATGTAATTTTGAATTATTAATTGCAAGCCACATGTGATGTAATATGCATGACTAGATAACCCTTTGTCATATGATTAAAGATTTAAAACTTAAAATGCATCAAATTTTATCATTTATATAAATAAAATATATATAATTATCCTGTGAGACTTGGATCGTTGAAAAATATCATCAAGTAGTTAATATGTTAATTTTGTGTATTCATATTTTATAATTCATAATTCAAATTGACATTAATTTAACTTATATACATAATTAAAAGGTCAAACCCATCGATAGACCCTCAAACTTGTACCGAAAATTCACTTAGATCCCTCATCTAAAGTCTGTACCTATTAGATACTTAACCTATCCGAAATTTGATCCATTTAGGCCTTTTTTTGTCATGCCTCATCAAATCTCATCCGCGTGATATCAAACACAGCTGACGTGGAAAGTCATTCCATTCAACATTTTTCATGTGGATTAAATATTTTCATGTTGGTTTTAAACAATGCTAAACCAATATTGGTATTTTGTTTACTTTCCTCATATGGTTAAAGAAGAAAAAATTGTTGTTCTTCAATGGAGTCAGATGATGGAGATGACACCTTCAATGGAGAAGTAGATGGAGATGATAAATTTTAATCCAATTCCAACAAACAATCAATCAATTAGATGATTATTGATGGATCAGCTAGAAATTTGATTGACAAATTGACGGGGACAGCGGTGGTGAACGGTGGTTATGCATCGATGCATTTGAATGGAGTTTATGGATTGGCACAGTGTTGGAAAACTTTGAGTATTAAAGGTTGCAGAGAGTGTTTGGACAAAGAGAGTAGGGATATCAAAGGGTGTTTTCCAAGCAGAGATGCTAGAGCTTTAATCGCGGGATGTTATTTGAGATATTCGACACAAAATTTTGTTAATAATCTATCTGCGGATAGTAGGAAGAATTTGTTGTTACCATCGCGTGTCATTGCTGGTGTGATTGGCAATGTTGTTGTTTCCTCAATTCTATGTTTCTTGATATTCCGGAGATGGGATTAGTTGGAAATATTGTTAGATCTTGCTTTTCTTTGTTACGAAGAAGACAACGAGGTGTGTGTCTGAAGACGACGATGACGGGGTGGGGAATTAAAGATGATGAACTGGGGTGGGGGTAGGGTGCAGTGAAGATGATGACGCTCGCGAGGATGGGGGGGGGGGGGGGGAGGGGACTGTGAAGACGATGAACGGAGGGGGAGGGGGGGTTTGTTCTTTTTCTTTTTCTTTTTTATTTTAAAATTATAATAATTAAAAATTATATTAATAAAATAATAAAGTATAAGTTTTTCAATTAAAAAAAAGTAAAATATTATTTTTTCCACTCTCCTCGCCAAATCAACATTTTGTGCCTGATAGGTATCAATTTAAGCAGTTGAGGTGTCTGATAGGTACATATCTTAGTTGAGGGGTCTAAGTGAATTTTTGGGATAAGTTTAAGGGTCGATTAATGGGTTTGGCCTAATTAAAATATCTTAATGTTGGGCCCGTGCTGACACGGGTCATGCTCCTTTAGTGTGTGTATATATATATATATATATATATATATATATATAAATTTATTAACATATATTAAAGTGATGGAGAAGAAAGAATGACAAAGCAATAGCCATAATTCAATTAGAGGCAGATATTCTATGGGAGATGGGAATTATTTGTAGGATAAAAGAAAAAATTCAATTAAATTATTTATTAAATTTAGAAAATAATTATTTTAATAAAATGGATTAACCCTTCATAAGATATAAGTAAAATTGCATACACATTATTCTCTTTAAACTCCACTTATAAAATTATATTGAATATATCTATATTTATACTATATTAATAGTGTGAAGGGCCTTAAAATGTTGTTTGAACTTTATGCTATTCATTAAAAGTTTTGCTTTACACAAAATCATTTTTTTCACTATTTTTCTATAATTTAAGAATTAAAAATTAATTAAATACATTTATGATAAAACCTTTCCTTATTAGAAGTCATCATAATTAGTGACAACTAATACTTTTTTCATTAGTTTAAAAATTCTAAATCAACAAAATTTGATTTTAAAAAAAATTTGCAAAATCTAGAGATAAATATAAAAACGTTTGTTTTAAAAAAAATTAACAAGTACCAAATTTTTATAAGTTTTATATACGTAACAAAAATGTAATCAAAGATTTTATAAAGATATGACTTTAAAAATAAGAAGGATTTTAAATATAGAAAAAAATTCACAATAGACAAAATAATTTAATTTTAAATTAATCAAAAATTACGCATACGAAGTACATGCGGTTAAACTAGCTATTATTAATAAAACGAAATAAACTGAACCGAGAGGAAACAAGATTAGTTTCCCATGCTATAGAGTCGAAGGAAACTGAAATAAGAAGGAATTATGAGGAAAACAGAAGTGGAAAAATCTCCTCACTTGCTTCCCTTTTCCAACTTAATAGTCAAATTATATTAGATTTGTTAAAAGAAAGAAATTAAAAGGTCAAACCCATCAATAGCCCCTCAAACTTGTTATAAAAATTTACTTAGACCCCTTAACTAAGGCCTGTACCTATCAGATTCCTAAACCCCTCGAATTTGATCCAATCAGACCTTTTTGTCTACGTGGCTCTTCGCGTGTTGTCCACTCACTAGAGGCACGTGAGACACGTTTTTTTTTAATAATTAACTAATGAAAATGTGCCAAGTGGCACTGAGGGCCCAAATTTTTATTAATCATAGAATGAATAATATTTTTTTAATTAAAAACTTATATTTAAATTATTTTATTAATTTTAATTATTATAACTTGTTTATTTTATTTTATTTTTAAAAGAACCCCCCCCCCCCTCCCTTGGTTGTCTTCTTCACACCCACCCCGCCCCTATCGTCTTCTTTACCCCCTCCCCTTTCATTGTCTTTTTCACAACCCTCTCCCTCTCTGCAGCTAAAAGTGCACTGTTGTTTTGTGATATGATATAATGGAACTTCAATTCAGGTGTGATGCAATAATTTGGCATGTCAAGATTGACCACAATTACATTTACTCTGTATTGAAATAAGAATCCTTCATTCAATTAATGTTGAGTCCTATACGTTTCTTGGTTTCACTCCATAAAGTCTTTTTTTTTTTTTAAAACTACTATTACAGCATATAATACTATTTCTGCCACAACATTCACTCTTTACCAATTATCATCTCTACAATAAAAAGACTTTGTATTAGATAATAGAGAAAGGTATCCCAAGATGTGGAAGATTCAGCACAAGGAAAATGTCAATATACTCGTTTGATTGGAGAGAAACCAATATGACTAATTACTTACTCATCAGTCTGAATCGGAATCAGGATTGGTTGATGATCTGACTGATCTATTTCTATCAGCATATGAATCATCATCCTCTTCTTCTTTCTTGTTCTCTTTGATTATTCCTTAAAGTCATCCTCGTCTTCTTTTCTTCTTCCACTCCATAAAGTCATCGTCGTCTTCTTATCTTCTTCATCTCCGTCTTCTTGATCCTACTACAAATCAGCGAAAACGCAAATCAATTTTCCTTCTTTAATTCATCAATTTCCAATTTTCCTTCTCTAATATGGATCAATTTTTTATTTTTTTTTTAAAAAGTGCATCTTCTTACTAGAGAAAAGAATGGAAGGGGAGGGGGAGTTTATCTTCTTGCTAGAAAAGAGAATGAAAGCGGTGGGGGCGGGGGGGGGGGGGGGGGAGGCGGGGGGAAACCAGTTTTTACTGGGGGGGGGGGAGGAAGACGGGGGGGGGGGGGTGGAGGGGAGGAAGACGATAGGGGTGGGGGGTGGGATGGTGGGAAGGGTAAGTTAAGTTTTTTTTTTATAATTTTAAAATATAGTTAAAATAATTTTTGGACCCATGTGTCATTATTTAATTGGAATCATAACTTATAATTCTTTATTTTTATTTGTTTAAAATTTTATAATTTATTTTTAATAATTATTTTTTTATTTTTAAAATAATTTTATAATTATTTTTTAATAATTTGGATATTCAATGAAATTTTTTATTTTTTAAAAATTTTATAATTTTTTTCGATACTCAGTTTTTTTATTTTTATATTTTAAAATCTTTTTTATAATTATTTTTTAATATATTTTTTTTAATTTTATAATTTCTTTTTAATAATCAGTTTTTTATTTTTATTTTGTAAATAATTATATAATTAATTTTTAATAATTATCGAACCCACAATGCCACGTGGCAACTTTCAATTAGCCCTTTTTGCCACATCAGCGCATGTGTGCAACACATACTTTGAGCTTTTAGCTGATTGGGCAAAAAATGCCTAATTGAAACCAAATTGGGGGGTTTAGGAGTTTAATAGGTACATGCCTTAGGTTAGAGATTTAAGTGAATTTTAGGAAGAAGTTTGAGGGGCTGTCGATGGGTTTGACCAAATTAAATTGAATTGTCAAAAGAACGAATTCTATCATCATGATTGACTACTGATTGCCCTTCTTAGGAAAAAAATAATTTATATACATCGATTACGTAAAACCGAAGAAATTTAAACATAGCTAATATAATTTAATTCAATATATTAATAGCAAAGAATGAATTTTGTTTTATGAGTTATTACTAATTTACTTTTTATAAACAATTATTTGTAATTGTCATTGTTTTAAAAGCGCTTTTACACTATCGAGATAGAGAAGTAAGGACGGAGCCACCGTTCAAGTTGTATGTTTGGCGAGCTGGGTGATAATTTTGACTCAAATCTTGAATTTGTGTTTTAAAAATTTATTAAATATATGTATGAATAATTTACCTCAAACCTAAAAAGTAAAGGGAATTATAGAAGGTAAACTCTAAATAAAAATTGATAAAGTACTAAACAAGGGCAACATACAAATCCTCATTTCTTTAAATTTACACAGAGCTACAAAGACCAACCAAAACTCCAAAAGACATAATAATAGAAAAGGTTTAATCTTATCACATGATAAAAAGCAAGAAATTAAACAATTTTTTCTCACCAACCAAGAGCATCAAGAATACCTAAAACAACATCACAAATATGCTTAAATCCATCTTCCCTAATAGCAAGTTGAGGTGGATAATTCAATCTTGGATTCCTCTTAAACCCATTATGACAGACATTAGGGTAATCAGCAGCAGCCATAACATGCATGTAAGCATAGTCATAAACTTCATTATTCAAATCTTGAAGTGAATCTTGAAGTGCATTAGTAGCTAATGCATACTTATCAGCACAATCGTTAAGGAGTTTCTTCATTAATACCACATCATCATTTGAGTAATTACTAGTGTTAAATACTAATTTTGAAGAACTTAAGTATTTGTTTGTGGCTGTGGCATTGACCATTCCAATTTTGACCATGATAGTTGCTAGCCCCTTTGTGTCTGCTTTGAGACTTGTGGAATCTGATTTGAGAGAGGACATACAAAGATCATAGTATTTTGTGTTCTTACATGTTTTTTGGATGAGATCAATTGATGATGATGATGATGTTGAAATTGTTGGTTGCAGTGAAATCAAGAAAACAAAAATCAATAAGAAGTGGAAATTAGAGGACATTTCTTGATGATTTGTTTTCATTTTCTTTTTCTAAAGGAATTTGATGTTAGATTTCTTGGTCTAGTAGAGGAAGAATATGGTTGTATGAAAAGAGGGTTGCTTTCTCTTTTATACTAAGGAGAATTTCTAAGTGGGGAATAAATAAACTAGGAATGCACTTTTTGGGAAGTTACTTTTATAAATTTTCTAAAGGAGAATAAAGATTTCTTGAAGCAATAATTATGTGACGTAGAAAACATTTAGGCAAAATTTCATGATTTAGATAATTTTTAAAATTATTAACAGTTGCAGCAAATATTTAGATTAAATAATTAAATATATATTTTTTGTGTTTTTATATTTAATTAAATTTCGGGGCTTATATGCATTTTCAGCTTAAAGTAGCTACTATATATATTGTACATTTTGTAGTTGCACAAATATTTTAGCTTATTTTTGTTATTTTTAGATTTTTAAAAATAAATCATTTTTGCTTAAACATATGTTTGCTTAATAGCACTTTTTTGATTTATCCAAATACTATAAAAATACTTATAAATTGTTTTGACTTAAAAATTACTAGTAAAGTGACGAGTGAATCTAAAA